>NW_020455888.1:1167157-1202289 GCF_003342845.1 Nothoprocta perdicaria | reverse complement strand
CTAACGGCGCCCTTGCGGGCGGGAAGGCGCGAGTGGCGGCGGCCGCGGGCCCCACGCGACCTCCGTGCCCCCGAGCGCCTCCGCGGGGCATCGCGCGGAGGATGGAGGCCACCGCGTGCGCTCCCCTGCCATAATATTTATCCCCCCGTGATAAATAAATACACAACATTGCCATTAATTCGTTAAAAAACAATATGCTTTTTATGTTAGATATCAACTGGTAGGAAGCAGCAGTGAAATGAAAAAAACCCGCTGCGATCATTCAAGGTTCACGGCAAAAGCAACGAGCAGAGATTTCCTGGCGCTGCCGCGTCCGGATCGCAAAGCAAAGGGGAAAGCAGAAATCACGGAGCAGCAGCATCCCCACAGGGGAGAGCAGCAGGGTTTCCCTCACTGTAGGGGCCCTCTGTGACAAAAGGCGTAGGAGAGAACATAGGTTTTCAGGAAACAAGCCCCTCTAGTGAAAGGGAGAGGATTTTCCCTAGCGCACACGTGCAGAAAGGGAGAATAAACTTGTTCAGAAATGGTAAAGCTGGTGGAAAATGAGCGTTACTAAAACACTGCTGCATTAATACTTCTCAACAGCACTCTCTGCACACTGAAAATGAGATCTGGAGGTCTGAGAAATACTAATTTCTAACTGACCTATAACTAGCAGCAATTTTTGTTCTGCTCCATCTCCATACGTGTCCTGTGTGATACAAGATACTGATGCAGATTTATGTTGCTCCACCTGCCTTCCGCCTTCTTGGATTCTCGCTCCCCTTTATTTTTCTCCTCTGTATTCATGACGTTGGGACACCAATATTTTAACAACATCTAAATCTTGAAAAAAACAAACTCAGGCAGAGCWTTATTTCTGCTATTATGACCTTGCTTTATAATTTGCAAATAAGGCAAATCTGCCAAACCGTTTATAGCTATAGATTATCTTTTTGTTAGTTTATCTTTTTAAAGTTTACACTAAGAGACAAAAGAAAAAGTTATCTGCTTAAGTTATCTGTAATGAATAATTCAACCCACTTTTGTCCTAACCATTATTATTATTAAGTGAAAGCATGTCATAGCAAAGCAGTGGATTTGGGAYTGGACTGACACACCAAGAAGTGTCCAGGACTGATCTTTCTCCTATAAATTTCACTTGGAGGCAGAACCAGGCTTGAGAGGATAATGAAAATGCAGAGTTATTGGAGACTGAAGTCAAGATGAATTAGCAGGAGTCAGCATGAAATTTTCATAATATCTGCTCATGCCGTCACTGGTTTAGGTCAAATTTATAAGGACCTCCTTTTCTCAAACAGTTAACTTCCCATGCCCACTTTTTTTAATTACAAAGTAAGAAGAAATTGTGTTTTCAAAGTTATCCAATATATCAAAGTTTCCAAATATGTATTCTTGGTGACTACTGGAGGTCTGATTTCATGATATTGAAACCTTTGTCTCTCAGAAAACACAGCATTGCTGAGTAATGTTAAAATAAAGAGTCCTACGCCAAATGATTTACAATGCCGCCGATAATCATTGCAGCATCTCCAGTTATTAATGGAACATGGATGGGTCCCCGAGGAGCTTCTTGCTGAATCAGCTCTGGAAATAAATTGCTTTCCCTCCAGCCACAGCCTCGGAAAGGGCCTCGTGTCCTGGCGGAGGGAATTCGYTTAGGCCAACGAGGGGACACCGGCCATGCACAACATCACATGCTTTAAGCATTACTGCATTTCTCCTAATAGTTTGGTTTTTTTTTTTTCCATTGATGAAGAACTATTTAGCCGTCAAAAGTCTCTGTACATATTTCTCATTCTACCCTTATTTTAAGAATATATTCATTATTAATATCTTCATATTTTTTCAGGAATGTTTTCCTGATATTCTTAACTATTCTGCATTTTTTGGTTGTTTTTCCTTTTAACACGCGTATTGTTGGAACACGGAAAAACCAGCAAAGGGTATGAAACCAAGGTGCAAGTAGATCCTCAAAGAAAACATTCAGTGGAAGTTCAAAGAGTCGCTCCCTGTAATCAATCTCGTGAACAAAAAATGCAGAAAAACAAGAACAAAAGGAAGGCTAATGACTCTTCATGACGGCTACTTTCATCAATGGAACCACAGTTGTAATTCTGCCAATTAATAGTAAGGCCCATTAAGTGTAAGTCATAAAAAGTATTTGCCTTGTAGGACTCATTTTTCTGTGCTGGCTCTGACACTTGGGTGCAGCAGTAGGTTAGGGTCGTAAAAGGACGGGGGGCCTGTAGCAGGAGAGGACATAAATTCTCCATGATTTTACAGCACTGTCAGTAGAAGAAGCTGCCTTTAAAAACAAACACACGAAAGACATTATACCGAGTTCAGTAAGGAAAAGTAAAATACAGAAAACTCTTATCCAGTAGTGAGACAGCTGTAGTGTGCAGGTACTGTTAGGACTAATGGGATGGAACATTTCTGGCTCTTACCAGATAGAAATAGGTTCTCCTGTTTCTAGGAGGTCCATAAAAGGTCTCCTAGGTTCATAAAAATGAGAGACTGCAGGACAGCAACATGTTGCTTAGTGCTACAGAGTTCACGGAGCTCCATTTTCAGAAGTCTACAGCAACTTTTTCACTCTGCTGAATGGAAAAAATGACACTGGAATGATTAGGAACTGGCCCCCCAGAAGCATCTTTCAAAGCTATTTTCTCCTTGGGGTATTTTCCACACAACATCAATACCAACTCTGCACATGCAGAGAATTATCTCACGTTATCACAAGTTTTCCATTTCTCTCTCAGCTCCCTGCCTCTTCTCCGTGCTCCAGGCTTYGGGTTTGCTAACTAATGAAGTTACCAGGTCGGTGAGCCAAAAACTACTGCCATTCTTTTGAGGTTCAGAACAAGAGCCCTGGAAAGGGGCAGCAGGAAACTATGGGATGAGAGACACCTTGGTTTATCCAGTAAGATTTTGGAGCAAGCCCTTGTTCAAGCTGCTGTGGTGTCGCAGCAGAATCCAAGCCCTTTGGACATCAGCTTCAGACTCTACAATAGCTTAAAGGAAGAGCAGTGAAGGAGGGAGCAGTGATGGCCAAGTTAGCTCTGTCAAAAAAGAATTCCCTTTTATTGATGAGATCCCTCTCCATGATCCTCATCCTCCTCCCTCTCTCCTGTTCCTCACTTGTCAGATGGGCAGCAGATTCCAATGTTTTCCAGACAAGGGGACAAACGTGTGTAAAGGTTTGCCCAACATGGAGCAAAGACACTACTGAAGTGCCCCTGGTCCATGCAGGAGGCCCCTGAGGAGCCCTCTGAGAAGCAGCCAGCAATGACACGAGCACATTTGCTTTTACCATAATAGTTTGACGGTGCTGATGGATTTTCAGCTTGCGAGTTGCTGTAACTTCCACATCTTTTTCAGAAAACTTCTGCCTCGTCAGCTGTTTCCCATCTTGCATTAACACACTTGATTTTCCCAGATTTAATGCAGACCTTGCATTCTCCTTTTTGAAGTTCATCCTATTTTCCGGGCCAGCTGTCCCATTTGTCAGGATCATTTTGACTGCTACTTTACCAGGTTTGTGACATCTGCAAATGTCATAAATACGCTTTCTATTTCATCATCTAGATCACTGAAGAAAATTTAAAAAACCAAATAGCCAATGCAGGACACATGCCAGACAGAAACCCAGCCAACAGTTTTCCATTTTAACTGTGAACCCTTGATAACTATTTTCCGATTACTGTTTTGCAACCGTTTTTCTCCAGCTTGCTTGGCATGTCACCCACTTGGCCTTTCTCCAGCTTGTTAATGTCACAAAGCAATGTGAAAACCCTCCATGTACACCAGCATTTTCAAGGGACCTGAACGCTTTAGTGTTACCCATGCAGCATATTTCATATATTAAAGTTGATAGTTAGGATAACTAATCACCATTAGGATAGTTAGGATGCTGGTGTTTTCTCTTGGATCTAGTGCACAACCCTCACTTGTTGAAGAGACACTACATGATGCTTTGGAATTGCCCCGAAGGAGCAGCTGGACACTGGGAAGGCAACGGCCCTTTTGCCTTCACAGAAACGCCAGCTTTGGAGCCTGCAGTGAGCAATGGATATTTGAGTGCTCGCCCAAAGGCTGAGGATCCACACGCATTGGGAGCACGGCCTGGCCAGTGCTATCTGCGTGAGAGAGAAGGACTTAGCAGACTGCCGGAAGCTTCAATACCTCCCCCCACTTTCCCCCACTCCAAACAGCTGCTTGCTCCAAGGAGCCTTTCCCAACCATAAGCCCTCCAAGGGTTTCTTTCTTTGGCAACTCCAGACTCTATAGACACCCTTTTGAGCAGCGCTGCTGAAAGAAGGTGCCTTGAATAGGGAAGAGCTGAATGAAAATCGAGATTAAGAGCAAAGCTATTTCCTGCTTCGCAGCACCAGCTATTGTGTTGTGATAAAAAACACACCAGATAGTAATTTGCGAACATAATCAGAATGGGAGTTAGATCTTTATCAAAGTATTTAAACGGTTGAAATGCTGTCATTTTGAAAGAGCTGCTTACTAAAAATAAAAGGAGATGAGATGGGTATTTGAAAACCAACCTTTTTTACGAGGCAAGGCTTTATGCATAATTAATATGTCACTGGGGAGAATTTCAGCAAATAAATGTAAAGCTAAACTGTTTAATTACCAAGACATATTTCAACTGCTGCTGCTTCTAACAGGAGAGTCCTCTTCCCTAGGAGCCTGGAATGTTACTGAAAATAGCTAAGGTTGAGATGAAGCTGATAGTTTACAAKATAGGGCTTGAAAGCAGAGAAGAGGGAGCTTATTTCCACAAATAAATAAATAAAAACACTGTTAATCTTGAAATCATTATCTTTCTTTGCAATGGAGTTTGAGTGCTGYATTGCTCAGATTTGGTGTGTGAAGTGCATTCTGAATTGTCCTTTTCAACATAACCTGATCACTTAAGTTCCTTACTTTTTATGCCGCTTTTGACCGAAGCTAATACAATTTAGCTATGTTTTATGTTAGAAATCATGCTCTTCCTCAAAACACACTGCACATGTTAGTACACTGAAAATAAATCACCCTGTTAGGTCTCTGTCTTGCACATTATATCCCATGCCTCCCGTTGGCTCTAATGGCACTTGGGTACCCACAGCACAGGAGGCATCAATCTCTTCAGTCATGAGTTCCCTGCAAACCCCCTTGCCCTTCTGTTATCTCAGGGTCTTTGGTCCAACTACTTGTGGCATTAAAGCTCCGCCAGTGCTCCCTGGGTTGATATGCTCAGCTCTTTGTGGGATTAAACTCTACATTAAATAGAAAATCATGAAAGACAGCATTTTCTGTGGGTCTTAGCCGTGCCTGCAAGCTGCCTGGATGCCTACAGTCCTCAGGAAAGATAACTCCATTCCCAACTCCATTCCCACGTGCAATCCAGATGCAATTGCTCCAGTGCACAAGGAAACCCTGCCCACGTGCATTCAAACTAGAACAGGCAGCGGGCTCCACAGCGCACTCCAGGAGCGCTCAGTGTGTTAAAAGGAACGGGGCTGCAAAACCCCCTAGGGTAATGAAGCTTTGCTGGGAAATCAAGCATATGTCATGTACAATACGCTGTCTCTTCCGCTGCTTTTCTCCCCCTCGTTCCCTCCATTTGGGGTAGAAAGGAATCCACAAATGGAATAAAGGGAAGACTTAAAGAAAACCTTAACAGCAGATTCTGAAGTGTAGAAAAAATCTGCTGTTTGGATAATAACGTTACAGGAGGAATCCTTAATCGATGCAGGAGAGAAAGAACTTGCAGCTTCAACAAGGCAAAATAAAAACCTGTCAAAATACAGAAATCTTGGTGGATCTACAGAAAGGGTGACTGGGAAGCTCTATGAGAGAAACAGCAGTGAAATGTGGATGCTCGGGGAGGGAAGGCGGAAGGGAGGAAAGGGGCTGTTTGCTCATTTGGTGGAATTTGCTGGAATCTGAGACAGCTGTCCTTGCTTCCGCACATCAAACCCATCTCTGGGGCTCAGGAATCAAAGCAGTTCGATACAGACCGTCTGCAGCTATGTCTTGATCTTGTTTTTTTTAGCCTGTGCCTTATGTGAAAACTTAGCAAGAGAAAAAAAAATCAGTTTAGAAACAACTCTCATTACCTAGCATATTTTACTTATTATAAAGCACTTTAAGAATGAGAAAAAGCCATCTGTTGTAACTTGGCTGCCCTTTCTGTTTTAGGTTAATCCACATTTCTGGCTTTTTCATCACCATTCCCAATTAAATCCTTCTCCAACACAAATTTAGACGGCTTTACAATTCTTATTCAAATCATCGTATACAGTTCCACTTCTGGCAGATCTCACAAATTCATCCCATCTTACATGACTTACCTCTGACTAAACTTTCCACACATACATGATTTCCCATCTTTAAGCTGATCTCTGGAGGAGAGGGCTGCAAACTCCCGAATAACTAACAGCCTCAGCTTGTGTGAGCTGCTGAAGGGCAATGGCCTTGCAGCATGTCGTGAGTTTTAGAAACTCCCTCGCCTGGAGCTCCTGTGTGGAGCTTCCTGCTTCCACTTTGCACTTGCAGGAGGCTTCAGGATGGCTCCTGCTTTGTGCAGGGGGAGAATTGCCCCGTGTGGGCTCTCTTGGGGAGACATCTGGTTTTTGTTCTGCCTCAGCCAAGCCCTTCAGCACTGGAACAGGTTGGCCTGGAAGGCTGTGGAGTCTCCTTCTCTGGAGATCTTCCAAACCCGCCTGGCTGCCACCCTGTGCCCCGTGCTCTGGGTGTSCCTGCTGGAGCAGGGGGTTGCACTGGGTGAGGTCCCTTCCAGCCTTAAGGATTCTGTGATTTCATGATCCATCTAGTCCCGAGCAGTCCATTGAGAGGCATTGCCTCTCCTATTTCACCCTTGTTAAGGAGCAGCAAAACAAGCCGACAGGCCCGAGCTTCTTTTAGATGCCACAGCAGGCACGTGGCACGGCTTCTCCCAGCRCACTGATCGTTTTCACCACATTTATAGCTCTCCCGTAAATGCCTCTTGGAGCCGCTCCAGGCAATTGTAATTAATTCTCAGTGGGATGCTCAGAGTGGTCACCCCGGATCCGAAAGGTCAGGACTTTGTCTGTGCCTCTCCAGCATCAGTAAAAATTAAATACCCGCTTTCCCCAAAGGTCATCATAAGCCAAACACACATAACGATCAATCTCCATCAGCTGCCTGGGCCCTGCTGTTTCTCATTACTTCTGCAGCTATCCCCAAAATTAAAAGGAAATACATTAAAACCAAAATCGAAACAGAAGCTTTTTTTCCCCCCAGTATTGCTGTAATCCTCCATGCAGTGCAAGCGACAAAGGCAAAACAGCAAAACGGAGGCAGCCGCTGTGACCACGTGGAGAGCCCTTCACCTCCGGGCCCCCGGCTTTAACTAATCTGCCGCCGTCTCAGGGCGGCTGCAGGAGGGGCGGCCCGGCCGGGATGTGCTGCGGGGCGGCGCGGGTGACAGCGGCCCGAGCCCGAGGGAAACGCGGCGGCGGSAGAGGAGCCGCCGCCGGTGCCTCAGCACCACGGACAGGGCGCGCCCGGCCCAGCCGCGGCGGAGGGAAGGAGGCGGCGGCGCCTCATGGCGGCCCCTCAGGGCAGCCCCGACATGGCGGCCGGTGGCCCCTCAGGGCGCCCCGCTAACGGCGGCCCCTCAGGGCAGCCCCGACACGGTGGCCAGCGGCCCCTCACGGCGCCCCGCTAATGGCGGCCCCTAAGGGCAGCCCCGACATGGCGGCCAGCGGCCCCTCAGGGCGCCCCGCAAATGGCGGCCGGCAGCCCCTCAGGGCAGCCCCGACATGGCGGCCGGTGGCCCCTCATAGCGCCCCCCTCACGGCGGACAGCAGCCCCTCAGGGCAGCCCCAACATGGCGGCCAGCAACCCCTCACAGGGGAGCATTGCGCTGGTTTTACAGCCAGGCTCCRTTTTATTTCCCCTAACTGCCATGCCCTTTGTAAAGGGCACTTTGAAATTAGTGGTGGGATTTCTTTTTATTTTTTAATTTATTCCTCCTTTACATCTCTTGCAGCCTGGGAGCTGTACAAAGCAGCAGCAGGGAGGGGATGTGAACATGGTTAAGGCACAAAAATAAGAGGAAGAAACCGGGCAGCGCACACCCAGCCAAGGAGGGAAGAGGTCCCCGCCCGTGTCACACAAAAAATAACAGTTCGGACTGCTCAAACCACTCACTTCCTCAAAAATGTTGTCTCAGTGAGGAGTGAGGATCAATAACTGAGCCAAGTTTTTCTTTCAGCTACATTGGTGTAAATCTTGACACCTCTTTTGGTATCGCTAGTCTCTCTTTTCAGATCTACATCAGTGCCAGGGAGGTCAGATTTGAACACCCTGTTTTTATGTTTTTTTTTTTTTTAATTTACAGCATTTTTTTTCTTGTTTCTATCACTGAATTATTCCCTTATCTGATGGATACCCCCTTCTTTCACTAACCCTTCTTTCACTGTAAATGTCAAGTCCTGTTGTGCCGCATGGGAAGTGCCAGCCTCGAGGCCAGGGAACTCAAGTTGGCTGGAACAAATGCAAGAGTCTCCAAAGACAGTCAGATAGCGGGTGTTACCATACAGCTCACAGGCCTTTCCCAAGCCCTCCGAAGTCTTCAGCCCAGCTTCTTTCTCCTTACATGAGGCTCTGCCTCTCCTACCCTCTCCTCTCTCACATACGTATCATCTTCCTCAATATCCTTTTTTTATGTTTATTCATTCTGCATCCTATTAAATCATCCAAAGAACAGAACATTAGCAAACTTATCAAGCTTTTCCTCACTGCCTTGCTTCTCTCAAGAATCCAGGGAACCAAACTAAGGGGATAAATTTCATAGAATCATAGAATGCCGAAGGTTGGAAGGGACCTCAGAGGTCATCGAGTCCAACCCCCCCTGCTCACGCAGGATCACCTAGAGCACGGGGCACAGGGCTGCATCCAAACGGGTTTTAAAGATCTCCAAAGAAGGAGACTCCACAACCTCTCTGGGCAACCTGTTCCAGTGCTTTGTCACCCTCACAGTGAAGAAATGTTTCCTTAGGTTCCTGTGGAACTTCTGATGCTTCATTTTGAAGCCATTTCCTCTAGTCCTATCCCTGCCCACCACTGAAAAGAGGCCGCCCCCCTCCTCCTCMCTSCCTCCCTTGAGGTATTTATACACGCTGATCAGGTCCCCCCTCAGCCTCCTCTTCTCCAGGCTGAACAGACCCAGCTCTCTCAGCCTTTGCTCATAGGGCAGATGTTCCAGGCCTCTGGTCATCCTCGCAGCCTTGCGCTGGACTCTCTCCAGCAGCTCCACATCCCTCTTGTCCTGGGGAGCCCAGAACTGGACGCAGTACTCCAGATGTGGCCTCACCAGGGCTGAGTAGAGGGGGATGATCACTTCCCTCGACCTGCTGGAGACGCTTTTCTTAATGCACCCCAGGATCCCATTGGCCTTCTTGGCCACCAGGGCACACTGCTGCCTCATGGTCAACTTGTCGTCCACCATGACACCCAGGTCCCTCTTTGTGGGGCTGCTCTCCAGCAGGTCCACTCCTAATCTGTACTGGTGTCCAGGGTTATTCCTCCCAAGTGCAGGACCCTGCACTTGCCCCTGTTGAACCTCATGAGGTTTCTCACCGCCCAGTCGTCCAGTCTGTCCAGGTCCCTCTGGATGGCAGCACAGCCCTCAGGGCTATCAGCTACTTCACATTCTTCATGGTGTGTTCAAGGTCTCTCTATGTTTGACTCATCTCAACTGCAACTCACTGAACTGAGGACTGAACTGCACAATCTCTATAGATCTTTGGCTGCTGCAGAAGTACAAATGAGAAGAAATTATCCATCTTTGACTTGCACACACGATAATTCCATTTTCCTATCAAATAATGATCTTGTAGGAGACGTAGCCTGATGGTTGGCTCTGACTGGAGTTTATTGTAGGAAGTGCAACCACTACTATGATGCACTCCCCCTATTCCACTCTACTTATCTGTAAATTCCCATCCTATAATTAAATCATGAACCCTGAAAGGGAAAGCCATCTTTCCTTTCAAGTACTGTGCAATATYTAGCCCACCAAGGCTCTGATCCCTCACTCGATCTTGGGTGATACTGCAATGCAAATAATAACAGAGCTGCATCTGCCTGCTCACATTCCCAGAGACTTCAAGCTAGCTTAATGCAGGGGATCTTATATATCCAATAACACAATAGCCCGCATGACAGAAGTATTGTTATGAGCATAACAGATTGAGTTGGTTATTAATCATCTCAAAGAATTTGTACACGAGCACAAATATAAATCACAGCATTCCAACCAGTTGGTAATTGCATTCTGCCACAATAAATTTGGAAATTTCTAGCAATAATAGTATTTTTTTTCACTTCCAGTCCTAAACTTTGTGCTTCGTTGCTTTGCACTGTTAAATAGCAGATATATTTCTTTTCTGAGGTGATCCATTTCCTTTTATGGAGTACAAAGAACTGCATTGTAGTCCCTTYGTGTAACTACCAGAGAACTCTATGAAGCCCTTTTTCATACTAAATTATGTATAAATGCTAAATTTTCTTACTCTAAAAAACACATTAATGCCATTTGACAGTTGAGCTCCTAAGGCAGCCTTTTTGAAAGCTAAAACCGTCAACATTGGCTCCTAGGTCATACTTATCTCATGATGTCATCAAAGTCAAAGAAGACAGGAAAGGGAGAAAATGATCTCTTCTTAATGCACCTTGCACAATTTTCACACTAATTGGAGAATCCTGAAGATAAAAAACAATGATGTCATTTGCAACTAGCTATTTATTATTTATTATACATAGCTATGTAACTTTGCATTCCTTTATAATACATGAAGGGAGCTTTCAATTAGTAAAGCTGTGAAGATTTGGCCCTTTAGACAGTCACACTTGAGAGCATTTGAAAAGYAGTTTCTTGCTGAACCACGGTTTCTGAAGACCTGCAGCATTATTCATAGCTACAATTAAGGATTAGTTCCTCAGAGAGAGCATTTTTATTTTATCCTTTGACCACAGCAAAATTTCAACAGCCTTGTGTCCAGATGAAAATAGCACATTGAATCATGCCACATATTGGTTGCACTGTGGATCATTTCCCTCATTCTTAAAAGGAAAAATCACTTGCCATAAACCTTACATAAGCACCAATACACTTTTCAAGAAAACTTGAAGACAGCAAATCTGCAACATCTTTTTAAAACAATATCATAGTCTTGAATTTACGTATAGTACCTGATAGCATCAGTTACACGGCTATTTTGGGAAGCTTCTCTGGTTCAGCAGCAAACTAAAGAGATAAGCAAACACATACGAGGATCTGCATCGTTGCTTGGAAACAATCAGTTTGGGAATGGCATAATCGTATTGCCCTAAAGAAGACCAAAATATTAATAGACCTCATGAAATTCAGATGCAAGCTCTTCCCCTCAAATTAAATTTTGTTGTACRTTTTTAATGGCTTCCTCTTGTTTTCTTTTCCCCACCAAAAGGCAAGCAGAAATGCCTCGTGGTATCCCTACAATGAAAAATGATGTGCTAAACCTTTTATTGATTTATTTGGCATTCTCATAGCCTCCCGGTTCCCCAAACACATGCATTCCATTACATACTTCACGTTTGCAGTAGGAAAAATAGATTATATTAAAAAGAGACAATTGAASAGCTTAAAGGGCTGGCGATGGGATAGAGAGGCCTGGATTATCCAAGCTGGGCAGGGAACACAGGAGGGGTCCTCAGAGCCACACAGTTTTAGGCAACTCTAATTAGTGCCTAGTTGGACCCCCATCATACTGAATGGAGAGACGCCAGCTTCTCCCAAATGTGAGCCTAGGCAGGGGTCTAGTTTATTGCCCTGCTCTTTTCCACGGCTTGCAGAAGGAGTCTAGCTAGCTAGAAACATCAGTAAAGTTGAGCAGAGCAGCATCAGACCTACCCTGATTTATTTTCAGCAGTTTCAGGGGCAATTTGGCACCCAGGGATTACTACAGCATAGGGAAACCCTCGTACCTGATGAAGCTGCCAGCCTGGAGGCTGTATAACCCAGTTCAAGACCTCTSAGATTTACATAGTTCCAGTTAAATTTCTGGGTGTGTGAAGTGGTACAAACCACGAAGAAAGAAACTGAGACTAGCTAGAATTCCACTTTCCAAAAAGGWCTTAAACACACCCTTATATATGTTCTTATTAAAGGCACTCTCATATGTAGGCAGAAATCCCACTGGCTTTGGCAGAGCAGAAGCATGTGCAAAGTACAACGTAGACCTCAAGGCTTTCCTAATAAGAATGCCTCTGAATTATGTCCAGGGTTGCTGTTTTACATCCAGTCAAAGATGATAGTCATCTAACCTTACTATGCAGTGAGTCTTAGTGTGAGATTAGGTTATGGGCCGCGTGCTGCACCTTCTAGGCAGATACTGTCAGAACCCCAAATAGTTTCATACCTGGTCAGCAGAAAGCCTGGAACAACCTTACAGCCAGACCTGCATTTATACCCCAGGATACTGCCCGTTGGGGCAGGTTCACGCACACAGAGCAGGAATAATGCGGAGTTGCCTGTTATTAATTCTCTTCTCTCAGGCTGCCAAGCAAGCCTGCGTTTTCAATGGGCACAATATTTCTCTTGAAAGGATGAATAGCAAAAGTACAAATGGGAGATGATTCTCAAAYGGGATTCTCATAGGCAACGGAAAGCTTCATGCCAGCTGCTTAAAAAGCCTGTGAAAGTTCTCCAAAAAAAGCACAACAGGAGCACAGATGACTCYTACCAGTTTAGCTCTAGAACTGCCTTCCCTTCCAACATCTATTTTTATCTGTGCCCCCCAGGGCCGCTGCTTGTGCCGGTGCCAGCATTCTTGAGGAAGGGCTGGGCAGGGCTTCCCTTCCCACTCCATGGACATGGCAGGGCAGAGGCACAAGGTGCCGGAGTCCGCGCTGCCCGGAGGGGCTTCCAGCGGCTCCAACCGCAGCAGGGACGTCTGATCCTTGCGGCAGCGGAGCCCAGTGCCAGCTCCCGAGGCCGGAGCGCTCCCRGAGCACTCACCAATTCCTGCTTTGCCAGGGGCACTCTGGAAGTTTCACTCACACTCTCACCTGAGCACCTACATTAGCACCTAACTATAGAGAATATTTGTGGCTCAGCCAGCCTCTCCTGTTCTGTTTTAATGAGACAGGTTTTTAGGAGTCAATTGAGTAAAAGATCACATCCTAGACCCTAGCACAATGTTCTCTGTGCTTTTCAGGAGTTTTTTTTTCCATGTATGTAACATTCGTTCCCCGTCAGAGTTGCAGATCCGATGAATGTTTGAAGGCTGCTTTCTGAACAGAATTTTTCTAACAACTCCTTCACCTCCATGTCTGTGTASCCTGCAGAAGAGTGAGTCTGATCTGAGCACTCTGAGAGTGCCCTGGAGATCTTTGCTTCCTTATTAAATATTCTCATTGTGAACTAGGCCTCTGTAGATGCCTAATGGCCTTTGGTACCTCTGCTACCCTCACTCCTACATCCAAGCACTGAGAAATTCCTCAGCTAGCAGTCTCATAAATGCAGATCAATGGACAAAAAGACAATATTTTCTCAGTTGTGTTTCCTAAAGTACTTTGTCATCTGTGGAAAATCTTTTTTCTCTTATCTTTTTTACCCTTTCAGCATAGCCAGCTTCCTGGACTTTTTATATGTTGCTAACAGACCTTCTATTTAGAGAAGGAAATGTTGATATTATGCTACTGATWGCTTGCTGTGTTATATCTGTGCAGTCTGCCACTGTTTGTGCACCAAATTGTTCCTCATAAGCGTCTTTGGCTGTGGAGAGGTTGGYGTAGCTTGGAAGAGATGACTTCAAAGTAGCTCTAAGCCCAGTTTTAGACCACTTCTACTCTAGCTTGTCAGAGCCAAGATTTGCAGGAGCCTTTGTGCTCCGAAGATGTGGGCCCTCCCCATGGGAGTGTTGCATAGTCTTTCCACGATACGTGTGATCTGAGCTCTGCAAACCCCTCAAAGGCGCCAGGACATGGGATGACTGTGATTGCAGTTCACGTGGCCATGCCTGCAGTCATTGGGAGTCCYGGGCAGAGGGAAAAGGCTGATGAGAGGAAGAAGACCCAGAAGAGACAGCAGCCAAACGATGACTTGCCTGAGAAAGGGAAGAGCCAAGGAAACTAGACTGGTATTACCAAGGAAAAGGCTGTCTTCCCAGTAGGGTTGAAGGCAGCAGAATGTGGCAAGCCAGAAGCATCCACATACTCAAGCAGCTCAGGGAGAGACGATGAGGCCGAGGATAAGAACGAGGCCCATGTGCTAAGCTTCCCGAGAGGCTTAAAGCTCTCAGGTACCAGCACGTGTGGCCCTGCAGCACAGCAGTGCACTACTGCCACTGCTGCAGCACGCTACAGCCTTTCTGCTGGTTTTACAGGGCCTCAGGAGTGAGGTTCATCAGCCTTACTTTGTATGAACTTSTCTAGCCCACGTGGAACTTTGTTTGAGCTAGCACATCCATATTGRCATTTTTTTTCTGATGCCCAGAGGCTACACCTAATTTGTTTTACACTTATTTATCTTTCTATAGTGTAACAGTGATGTTTACATCAATAGTAGCAACAAACATTTATTCTACATAGAATCACGTTTATGACTAACAGTGATGCAATGTAGAGGAATAGAGAGCTGATGTGACACCAGAGCTCTTAAAAGCTGGGATGCAGCACATGGCATAGAAGGGGTGATGAAAGAAGGGCACGGGCTGACACGGACCCAAGGGCAATGGCAAGTTAGCAAGGGTCAGCTAAAGAAATACAGGCCTGGGAGCTGGACAAAACATATCTTGGGAGTAGCAGAGAGAGAGAGAGAGAGAGAGCAAAGAACAGGGATCTAAAACACATAATACACACCATATGTAGTAAATGTATCTAAAATACATAATGCACTCCATATATAGTAAATTTGGATGTAAAGTGGAGTCACAAAGTGAGGTGTGAAGCATATGAGGAAATATATAAAACACTCTACCTGGGTCCTAGGGAAAATTAAAGAATAAATTATCAGTTCCTTCCTGATGAAAGCTTTGGGAATGCTGGTGACACTGAAGTCATGGAGAGGCAGTGCAAGGGGTTGCGTAGCTTTGGAAAAAGGGGCTAGAGACTAGGAGTGGCCATAATCATATTATTTAGCGGTATTATAGGACCCTTTTTAACATTAYTCTTTGCTTTCTTTTTTCTTTATTTTTTTCTGTAATATCGARATCTGGACTAATAAAAGTCTTTGACAATTTCTGATTTCTCTCTGTTAGTGGTTACGCTCACCAGACACTTGAAGGCGTTAATATTATTACTGATCTGCCAGAGCAATGTGAGTCAGAGAGGGAAAAAGGRGCTTAGCAGTCGCAGAGCATCCGTTGTGTTCACTCAGCCAGAGAGGCCCCGTGGCCGAGAGCCCTCGTGATCCCTGCCGTGGGAACGATCCTGCAGGAAGCATCACTCCCTCATGTCATTCTGCAGGGCRTGCGGCTCATTCCCACTCACTATCCCTCTCCTGATAAGTTTTAATGTGCAATTCCAGCTTCTTTTTGAGTTTCTGTGGTTCTGTGATTCACGTATGACAGAACTGGTTTGTGAGGAGCATGAGATACCCCCAGTGTCTTTATTTCTACACGATGACAAAGTGACCAAGCTCTTTCTCGAGACAGTCTTCATTCAGCTAAGTCACAGAGCAAGAAAACCCCAGCTGATGTGGGACACAGAGGATCCATTGCACCAATTTCTTGTCCACAAAGGCAAAGACAGTTCTTAACTATGCTAGTTTTATAGTTATTTTTATAGTTTTATAGTTATTTTTCCTCAGTAATTTAAAGCAGGTGCAGCGTCAAGACATGTGGTCAGTGATCTGGATTTTCAAGGGGATTTGAGCATCTAGATGGAAGTGCAGCCTTACTGAAACTGAATATTTCTTACTCCTCCCCGTACTACCAAGTCCTCTGAGTTGCTTTCTCCTGAACATTTGCTGAGAAATTTCCTTTGCTGAAACGAATGAATTTGGAAGATAAAATTCCAGCATCTCCTTTTGYAATCATGTAGATAATCCACTGGATTTCCAAAGCCGTTACCTGCAGGTTGCTCTTAATCTCGTGAGCTCCCGGGGGAATTCAGTACCTCGGAATGTCCAGCGATGAAAAAACAGCAAGCTACAGACAATCAGGAGAGGATAACCGTAAATGAAATGAAAGAATAACTCTGAGATACAGTATTCACTGGAGAAGAGGATATAGAATCTATCTGATACACAGATTTTTAGGTTAGTTTGAAAAAAAAAAAAAAAGGAAATATTAGTTTTTTAAGTTTTCAGTAGAAGATGAGCCTAAATCCTTTTTCAAAAGAAGTGAAACAAAGATGAATTTCAACGAGGAAAGGATGGTTGTTGGCCACAGAGGATACAGCCYGCTTTGGACAGAGTATGTGCCTCATGTTGCACATATATTTTACTTGTGTTTCCCGTCTTTATGTCTGCCCTTTAATTTAAGGTTGTGTGTTAGAATAGTAAATAACTCACAGCTGCAGAAAGGACATTGCAGACAGTCTATAATTTACTGCCAAACATGATTCTGAAGAGGTTTGCAATTTGTGATAATRGTATTGTTGCTTCAATTCTTTTCTTGTAGATCATCCTTCATGGCCCATAATACTTCACACAGCTTTCTGTGTTTAGCAGTGTTAGCCCCTCAAGCAAGAGATTACAGTAAGAATATTTAAAATTTTATTACTACAGCTAYTTTCTCTGGCCCTAGTAGCAGTAAATACAAGGTTTGAGTGGGTAGTGCCAGGAAAAAACATTTCTGTTTGTATTAGGCAGCTGATAAACTATATATGTCTAATATGATTTGACATAATAAACTCTCGGTGCAATTAGTCCTTAGATTAGTAATTTTATATATATCGTCTGTTCAGCAATGACTCAAACCTGCTGTTTGCCATCTTTCAAGTAACTATATAATGTGTTTTAGCAAGGAAAATGGAGACCTGTGATTCATTGTCTCAAAATGTACTTTTTCTTTCCAGGTCCCAGAGCTTCTTCCCAATAAAGGTGTCAGGAGATGATCTGGATTAAATGGACAGTCGTTACCTAAGGCACTCTAAGGCTCAGCTAACAGAATATAACCTGTTTTGGTGCCTTTGGGAAAGGTTCCCCCTCGCCACAAAAGACCGTTTCTCCGCTGAAGAATTTGCACTTTCTGGCTTCCATGGGCAAGATCACAGAATCACAGACTGGTTGAGGTTGGCAGGGACCTCTAGAGATCATTTAGTCCAATCCCCTGCTCCAGCAGGGACACCCAGAGCACGGGGCACAGGGTGGCAGCCAGGCGGGTYTGGAAGATCTCCAGAGAAGGAGACTCCACAGTCTCCCTGGGCAGCCTGTTCCAGGGCTCTGGCACCCTCACTGTAAAGAACTCACTGAGTTTATCCCAACTCACATCTTTGTCGCTCTCCGCTGGACCCTCTCGAGAACCTCCACGTCCCTCTTGTCCTGGGGAGCCCAGAACTGCCCCCAATACTCCAGGTSYGGCCTCACCAGAGCTGAGCAGAGGGGCAGGATCCCCTCCCTTGACCTGCTGGCAACATCCTCCTGATGCAGCCAGSATCCCATTGGCCTTCTTGGCCACGAGGGCACTGCTGCCCCATGGTTAGGAGATCTGTCTGCGTTGTCCCTTATCTCCGAGGAGGGGTGGGGTGCGCAAAGAGCACCAGAGTTTTGCAGGCAGATTCAAAGCAGACAGGGTTGCTCCTTCTCTGGGCTGGAGGCTGGAGCCTGCTTCTGATTGCCAAGTTGGCCAAATCCAGCTTGCGTTCAGGTCTGCCCAGTCTAAAGTTTTCTACTAATTTCCTTTGATTTGGTCTTGCTGCATTCCCATCTTACTGCGATATTGGTCTTGCTGCATTTCCCATCCATGCCTCCTTTCGCGAGCAGTGTTTTGTGTCGTCGAGGGCCTCTTGAGGAAGGGCCGGCCCCCATCTGTGCTGCCAGGCTCTTAGTCGCAGGCCCCACGCAATTGCTCAGGAGCTGGGAACTTGTGCTCGGCTCCCTGGCTCTTCGTGCACCTCTGGAACACGTCAGCACCGACCATGTCGTCAGGGCTGCTCTGTTCAAACACTTCCACTCTTCCTCTTTCGTCCTCTAGGATGCCTGTTTCTTTTTCCTAACAGGAATACACTTTTCCACTATAGAAATAATCTCCAGTGCTTCCATTTTTTCTCTTGTACTAAGCAAATACRCATTTTTCTTTTTGAAAAGCATGTGTTTTCGCCTAATATAACAATCCTACTTMGGATTTAAAAACACCCTTTGTATAGTAACCCAAAGTCCACTGCCTTTTATCCCAGGTCTTTCTTCTCATTTTAGCACTAAGAGAAAGCGTCACCGAAGCTGCACCACTTACCTGACCCCATGGAGAACATCAGTGCAAATCAGCAGGTAGTGGCTGGTGCTGTAAAACACGGTCTCTGTTCATCAGCTAAAAGCTTTGCTCACTCTTTTAATACTTATCAAAAGGAACAGGCCCTTGTGAGGCCACAGTAGTAAAATCTGCATTAGCTGGTAAAGCAGAAGCAGGGCTAGGAGTCRTTTACTTCTGCTGCCAAGTAACAGCTGTTCTTAGCTGAGCAACAGGACAGTAAGACTCATAATGTACTAATTTCCTTGAGTGGAATGAACTTAGACAGGGCAATTGGGTGCTTGATACGACATTTGTCAATTTGCGTTTATTTATCAAGGCCAATTTTGGTAAGTTATTGTAAAGTCAATGTGACCCTAATGATGTTAAGTACAAAAGTGATATAATTAGCAGAGTGTTCATAGTTAATATTATAAAAGCTTCCACGTGATTTTCTGGATCACATTATTCTTATCATCATTCTTATATGTGATATATTCTCATATATCACAATTATTCTCACATAAATAGTTTTAAAATTAAGATACAGATGAGATAGTTTCATTTGGGAAGAGTCATATTTGCAGAACATTTCTATGGCTGACAGTCTTTCAGAATGTATTGCCACCTTGTTCTGCTGTGCCAGGAAATTTGACAGCACAGAAGGAGGAAACTGAGAGCAAGACTGTGCTTTGTGAGAGTGCTTTAAAGATCTGGTAGCAGAAAATCCTTGCTTTGCTCTGTGGCTTCCTCAGAAACCTGCTCTCTTTCAGTACTTTAGTGTGGGTGGCCAATACTTCTAATATATCCTAAAAATATAAGTCTTTCTTTAGTTTCTTCAGGGTTCTCAGTTCTGTGGCACTTGCCACATTGCCAACACTTCCTCAGCTTGGAAAGACCTCCGTAGCAAAAGGGAATCACAGAAAAGAACATGGAACCTACATGAACAACATATATTAAAAAAAAATAGTTGCAGAATTATTACCGCCCTTTCTTTCCTTGTTCAGTGAATTTCTACCCAGAAAGAGTAGTCAGGCGTAACAGGCTGCCCAGGGAAGTGGTGGAGTCACCGTTCCTGGTAGTGGCCAAGAAACAAGCAGATGAGGCACTCAGGGACATGGTTTAGCAGGCAGGGTGGGCATGGGTTTAGGGTTGGACTTGGCGATCTCAAAGGTCTTTTCCCACCAAAATGATTCCGTGACTCCATGACTGACCACATGGAAGCTCCTTCCAGGAACTAGGGAGCAGTGACTTCCATCTCCTACGTGAATAAAACTTGCAGCTCTCAGAGCTCCACATATGGTGAAACCATAGCTCTCAGTGGAAGACAAACAGGCCCTCCCGGTGGCACCAAGCAAATCTTGGAGCTTGGGAAGCACTTTGGGGACATTTCAGTAGACCCCATTTCACAAGGCTCTGGCCCTAGAGGAGCTCTGAATGCTGTTTACTCACAGCATGGCTTAATGTGCTTAAATAGCCTGATAATTCAGCTTTAACATTAGCAGTAGGAGTTGGAGCAGTAGGATTAGCTCCTGGAAGGAGAAGGAAGGCTGGCAAAGAGGCTCATACCTACTAAAAGACATTTTTGCCCCCCCAGAACTCATCATTAAGTGATACCAGCCCTAAGAGTGGCTCTTTGCAAATGTTTTGTCAGTCCTTGAGGAGCCAGGCAAGGTCAAGGCTTCCTCTCCTCTGTTTTACCTGGTGGGTGTTTGTGGTAGCTGCGAGTTGCGGCCCTGCCTCAYGTCATTGCCAGCCCCACCTCGGCAGTAAACAGAGACACCAASACTGACACAAAGCAAGAGATAACGTCAGGTTTACTTAACTGCAAACTGAATTAAGGATCCTCCTAATCTTATCCCTGCAGCACAATGTGCCTCTGCTTCCTTTGAAGCTCTTACCTAGGACGTTTCTCAGCAGTTAGAAGATCCCTTCCCTATGCCCCTTTCAGCATAGCATAAACCCAAACAGCTCTGGTTTGCAGACTGGAGTCACAGCTSTAAAGGCAAATGCTGAGGAAAGTATTCAAAAGGAGTCAGTCTGGATAAGAAAACCACAATAATTGTCTACACACCATTTTCCCCATATCTCTGGGTTAGATAACACAAAGCACTGCTTTTRAATACTTTGTCATTGATCATGAAAAAAATGTGGAGCTCATGCGAATTGCTGCTTACTTACAACTCTGGTATCCATTTAAATGTTGTCTTGTTTCTTTCCTCCCGCAGCAAATGTTACATTCAGTTGATAGAGCTCCTGAAGACCTTGTAGCCCCAACAACATCAAGGGGTTGCAGCTAGAGGGCCTTGCTAGGGAGGAACATTAGCCCAGTTGAATAAACAGGGATCAAATCCGGCTAATGCCTCAGGGTGAAATCTCTAGGTCACTTTGGCTGAAAATTATAGYGTGAAATGGGTCGGCCACTCAGGCCTCGTCTCCTCCTGTCTTCCAGGCTCTAAAATCAATCTTGATAAGCTAAGCAAGCAGTGAATGTTTATTCCTGACAACCCAAAGGGGATAATGGGCCTGGGAGGGCACAGATGGGTGCTCCATCCTCACAGAGGGGGCAACGGCGGGGAAGGGGCAACGAGGGAAGGGGCAGTTCTGGTGTGAGCAGTGAAGCTGGAACATCTGACCGAGCCCCAAGCTCTCTGCATGGTCGACAGAGAGAAAGAGTGAGGTTTTGAAAAGGTTGTTTTTAACAAGCAAAATAAATTTCCTGCCTGACGCTTCCATGGTAAATGTGTATAAATGTCCTTAGAGAACACGCAGAATTACAGGCTCTGAGTGTCTATTTGAGTTTTATTACTATGATTTTTGTAGGTCGACTAATGGGCGTGAAATTCTCTCCCAGCTCTTAGTCTGAACACGGCATCTGCAATTTAAAAGCACTCACATGTTTACACCTGGGTTAGAAAAGGAGACACTATATGGCTTGAATCGTATATTATATTGCCTGATGCAGCTAGAAGGGGCCCAGAAATCTGTTCCATCAGCAGAGCTGTGATCTTTAGTGAATAGACAAGCAGGACATATTCTGAAGCACAAACCAGCCTACAGCATCAGGAAGAAAAAGGCTCATGATGTGGTAAAGATATTAGCAGCAGCCAGGAGAGCAACCCCTGTTTCTGTGCGTGAGCTCCCCCCTGTATCTCTGCCTCTCACTACACCAGTGTCAGGCCACAGAGAAACCCGAATCACCCGCAAGCTGCTGTAACYCCTGGGTGCACTTGAAAGCAGCTGATTCTGATTTGTTCTTGTCCTATTATCTCATTTCCTCTGCTGACCTCTTGAAGAGATGCCATTCAAGTGCCCTGAAAAGAATCTCTGCCTTGCTGTTACGTAAACTTTCAAACAAAAGCCATGAGCAGCTAGATCACCCCATTTGGCRCATTAGCAACCCCAAAAAGCCAGGYTTTTATTAACCAAAGTGAAGTTACCGTGCTTTGAGAYGGCTGAGAAAACTTGAGAAGCACTGMTCTGCTKCACTCGTGACATAGTGCTCTTAATTAATAGACTCCAGAGACTCTTCTTGGTTTGCCTTTGTCTACAAGTGCATTAAATAAGAACTTTATATAACAAAAAGAGAAGAAATAAAAGCTGCCAATTCTGCTTAGTATTTGCTGTGGGGATAAACACCCCTCACGTATTTAGTAAAACAGCTCTCCAGCAAATCAGCATCATCTAGGGTCACAGGGAGTTCACTCCGCATGGAATAATGACTCCGTTGTCCTGCCTGTTAGGGATGGGGATCTGTCCCACTTAGCATAACACTGGATGCTACCCTCGTTTGCACAAAGTGAAGCTAAAGCTCCACCGAGGCTGCTGATAGGCACCTGGGTGTGAGAGAGCTGCTGTTGCAGCTGAACCCAGGCTCCAAGGAGGCTGCAGCTAGTCCAGACTAAGCCTGGCAAGGCCGTTGTTTGGTCGCTGCCAAAGCCTGTGGACTGCTAATAGACATGGTGATAGTTACTGGTCTACATGGCCATCCAACGCAGTGGGCAAGAGCTCTTGCTGTTTCTTCGGGCGCGTAGAGCAGATTGCTTCTTTATGATACTGCTCCTCAGACAACATCAGGAGCTGACACCATCYGCAGGGCAAATGGACTAGTTATTGCCCAGATCACGGCCACAGTTTGGGGCTGTGAAAGATTCACACACCTTCATTTAGGGAAAGGTCCTTTCCTATGGGAAATGCGGAGAATGGAGACAAGGAAAACCACCCGGGAGAGCTTGACTCAGCTGGAAGGATTCCAGTGAGGTGCAGCATGGCCTCTTCAGAGGGTTTAAGAGCATGTTTTGCTCTAGTCTTGCGTCATTTCAAGCACATAGAGCTGGTCAGAGTGCTCTGTGTGAAAGTTGCAGGTGCTCTGGGTGTGCACAAAGGTAAGAGCTGAAAATGGAGTGTTCACTTGGGAGGGGGTGGCCTGTGATAAAGCTCCCACCCAAATACCAGCCAGGACTTGCACGCCCCTTAAAGCAGACATTGAGCTTAGCTTGGCTTAGCTAATTTAGACGCTTAGCACCTGCAGAGGATGCGACTATCCTAGGGTTWTAGTTTGGATCTCAGGTGAGCATAGCAAGCTGTGTCGTTCCTAGAAAGCTGCACACTTCCTCCTGGGAACCCCCTGGCTCTTGATTTTTTTCCTCATGGACAGGAGAGGAAGCCCAGGGTGACCAGAGCCCCAGCTCAGCTATTGCTGAGATAGACTAATAGACAGACTATTGAACAACTCTCATCGTTCCTTAACTGGGCCAAGGACAAAGCTAGGAATGGGAATTCAATGTCAATACTAGAGCTCCCCAATAAAGTATTGACCTCATACGTCATTTTATTTGTACATAAAAATGTGTTGACTTTTTTTTTTATTTCCTGCTAAAGAGGAGGGAGATTCAGTGAACATTCCTGGGGACAGTAAAATGAACATCTTTTCCTCAAAAGAAATTTCATTTCTTTGGGCTCTAGATATCACTGAAAATAACATTCAATAAAAAGATCAATGTCAAAAGAGAAAGGATATTGAATTTTAGATTTTCTTTTTCTGTGTAGTAGTTGGAGGGGTCCTTCTTTTTGGCAGAGGGAACTCATACTGGGGCTGTACACGGGTGCTCTATCTGCACCAAAAGGACCATCAGCCTCTGAAAAAAATAATTGAAATTTGTGCAAAAAAAAAAAAAAAAACAAACAAAAAAACCCCAAAGTAGTGCTTGATTGAAGCAAGCTCTTCTGTCTCGCACAGAAGCAGGCTGCTTCAGGCTGGTCTCTGCCACTGTTTGTACCAGTAAGTCCATTTTGACCTTGAAAATTGCACATTTCTGGGAAAGAAAAATGGCACTGTTGTTAGTTCCCAAACAGCTCTGTCTACAGCCTTCATCTTCCTGGTTTCTCAGCAAGCCTCTTGCACATGCCCACATGTTGTCCCCTTTCATGCAAGCTGCCTGTAAGCTCCSTAGGGTAGGGACTATCTCTTTATTCAATATTTGTACAGCACCCAGTACAATGAAGTTCTGGGTTGGTTTGTTTGTTTGTTTTCAGAAGGGATCCCAAAAGAAATGCAAGGCAAAATGTAAGAAGGAAAAATGAAGATGGGATTACACACCAACTGATACAAGGTCTTTGTCTGTGTCATCATAATAAATCGGTACTGCTAAGTTCAAAAAAAAATGTAAATGTTTTCAGCTGACCTTGAAAATGGAATAGAAATGTGAAGTCAGTATGATCTAAAGACTTGTGACTTGATACACTGACATCCTGGAGTGCCAAGAATTTTTTTCTAATGACTTAAATACAGGAATTGTGTGAGTCAGGGGACTAATCAATCCTGATTTCCAGTGCCTTTCTTCTGCATAAAGTCTCCACTGTCTAATAAGAGGCAAGTTATTTTTTTCTTTCATGAAGGAAGGAAACTCACGGAGACCACGGTAGACGACTTTATCTCTGAAGTTGTCTTATGTGTGCCCAAGATTTTGGAGGGAGACAGGAGAAGCAGGCAAAGTTTATCCTGAAGGAGACAACTTTGAGCTTTCCAGACCTGTGTAGAGATGGATTAATCCTGTTTCTAAACAATTTTTGAATGGATTAAAGATCTTACTGACTTTTCATGCCTTAAGAGTCCTGGAAAGCTGCTAGTTGCTCAGATGTCCCATCTGCTGTGTGTCCCATCTCCTGTGTGGGGCGTGCTTGTTCCTGGCCCTTCCTGGAGCTGCTCTGTTCCTTTGCTTGCTCTCCCAAGGAGCAGGGAGAGGGAGCAGTCCCTGAGAACTGTAAATGGTCCATAAGTCTCCTGTGACTGACAAGTTAATGAATATGAGCTACTTACCTTTCCCGAGGGGTCAAAGTGGTGACTGCCAAAGAGCTTGAGGAATATTTATAATTGATGGATCTCTCAGGAAAGATTAGACTTGCCTCAATCTTGCCTCGGGGAGAGAGCCAGCTGAAGTCATGTAGTCATTGCGGTTAGTTCCCTGTGTCCTGCTGCCCACTCACCTTCTTGTTCACTGTTTTCCCTCAATATTCTTTTATTAAGGTGCAACAGGTGAGTTGCAAAGTGTTGTCAGCAGCGTCCTGATGTTTCTATCCCACTGTCACTTCCATCACCAGGTCACCTGAAGCCCCTGGAAGAAACCTCTGAGTTTGTCTTCATTACTACCAACAAACTTGCTACCAGTCTCCACTTCTTGGAAACTGGTAGACGAACCCTGCTGGACCACTGCCCCACACTGGCCTTGCACATGCAGCACGTTGAGCCAACAGACAACAACAACACGATCAAAGCAGCTTTCTGTGGCTCCAGCTCAAAGCCACGAGCATTAGGGCTCTGACTGGGTGCAGGTATAGGGGCCACTAAGCTGCATTTTACACTAAAATCTCTTTTTATGGTTATTGTGGAAGGATCTGAACTTGTACAGACCTTTACAGTTTCAAACAGCCTTGGCAAAAGCACTGCCTGGAGCTCGGTAGCTTGGTGTGTACAGGAAGAAAAAGGAGTTGATATTTTTGTTACTTAACCTTCCAAGAAAGAGGTGGAGGAAAAAATAAAAATGTGATGGGGAGGAGGAGAAGGTGAGAAATCACTCAGCATTTCAATGAAAACTTCTCAAAACATCTCATGCCTTGTGCCTGAGTCCAAATCTGTTCCAGAACTGAACTGATGAATGAGACAGGCTTGAGTGATAATTCACAGATTCACAGATTCACAGAATATTTAAGGTTGGAAGGGACCTCTAGAGATCATCTAGTCCAACCTTCCCGCTCAAGCAGGCACACCGAGAGCATGTGGCACAGGGTGGCATCCAGGCGGGTTTTGAAGACCTCCAGAGTAGGAGACTCCACAGCCTCCCTGGGCAGCCTGTTCCACTGCTCTGTCACCCTMACAGTAAAGAAGTTSCTCCTCACCTGGAGACGGAACTTCTTGTGTTTCAGCTTGTGGCCATTACCCCTCGTCCTATCGCTGGCCACCAGTGAAAACAGCCTGTCCCCTTCCTCCCTGCATTCTCCCTTCCTGAACTTATACATATTAATCATATCCCCTCTGAGCCGTCTCTTCTCCAGAGAAAACAGGCCCAGCTCACTCAGCCTCTCTTCATACGAGATAATAATGCAGTGTTGTCCCTGGTATGTATTTTTTGCATAATCCTTTTTTTATTTTTTCTACTTCTTTGAATGTTGTTCTACAAACATGGTCAAAAGACATAATTATGTACTTCAGAGAGTGGAAAAAAAAATCTTTGCCAAGGGGAGAAGCTGAGCTTTCCGATAAGGTTTTTCATTCTTTCTTCYGTTGTGCTATTAGAAACTGGTTTGACAGAGAATAATATGTAAAATAATGTGGTTGGAAGTGATTTGTAGCCAACCCCTTTTGTATTAAAACATATTAGCATACCTGAAATTCTCTTTTTGGCGTAATAGCCTCTCCTAAATCTCATACCTATTGAACACCTGCCTCCTGTGATAAACCCAGGCTCAGCTGCCCGGCGTTCGAGGAAGCAGAAGATTTTATTTCAAGAGAGACACGTGAGGACAGACGGACCCTCGTCCACACAACTCTCCCGCACTCCTTTGATTCAGTAGCCGCTCGACAGATCCCATTTGCTGCTCCCTGGAGAGGCCTTTTCCCTGCCTGCTTGGCCTGTGCTCTAGCAGCCTTCCTAATAAGCGAGAAGGAGAGGAGCTGCACGGGGCAGAGTCCCCTGCTCCTGCTTGTAGTTAGTCGCTGTTGTTCTCCTTCCTTTTTCTTGCCTCCTCCTCCATAGGGAGCCCGTTCGTGCTCTGAACATCCCAGGGCTTGTGCCTCAGTCTGAAAATGAAATGATGCCACATGAAGGGGAAAAACAAACAAACAAACAAACAAACAAATAAATACATAAAAGGTTCCTAATAAGAAGAAACATCCTTGCAGATGTCAAACCTCATACCTTATACCTTATATCTTATACTGTATACCTTAGCTGCTATACCCCTCTTTGACCGGTCCTTTCCACTTTATCTCTAACACACACTGGTCAGGACAGGGATATGGGGCCCCCAGAAAATCCACAGGGAATCATCTCCCTCTTATGGTGTGATTCCGTATTACACGTGCAGCGCTGATCCCCAAGCTCCGGGGGAGTAAGCAAGGGGACAGGTGAAAAATCGTGTGAACGGAACCGGTGCAGCAATGAAGGGCTACGACACAGACATGGCTGCGTGTGAGCGAGCAAGAGCCGGCGAGGAGAGATCTGGCCCTGCAAGGTGGGGTTGGTCCTGCTCAACCCACCAGCAGCTCTCCTGCGGYGACCATCAGGGCAGCTCTGGCAGCTCCTTACGTGGTGTCAGCTCAGAGGGCACCAGTTGTCACCCAGACCTGCTACAACCATCCCCATGGCRGCAGAAGGCCGGGCCAGCGCTGAGGGCTGCTGGGGAGGCCACGGCTGCGCTGCCACCCGCGGCCGAGGAGGAGAGAGGTGACCCGAGAGCTCTGCGATGGGCCCGCGCTGCCGGCACAGCTCTGGGCGCCTGGGGCAGGCYGGGGTTACCGGTGAATATTCACCCTGTGGAAGGGAACGGCCACAAGGATTCATCGTCAAAGGGGCCGCACTCGTTCAGGTGAACAGGGAGATAACCTTTCAACTCCCCACAGTTCATGATTTTCATCATAGGGCTTGAAGCCTTGAAGCCTTGTTTGTATTTTGGCCCCATTCGTTCTGTCACTAAATGCCCAACTTGAATGGGGTTCAATCCTCTAGTGGATGTTTGTTGGGTTAGATCAGGCCTTCCACATTTCACCGTCATGAAATCACCTTCCACATTTCACCGTCATGATCAGGCCTTCCACATTTCACGTTAAAAACAGGGTGATTCTGTGAAAAACTGCCTGGGAGTTTCTGCCTTGCAGTCCTGTGGTGCTCTTGTGGTGGTCTGCAAGGTGCTTTGGTGTGGGAAAAGAGCAAATACAAGAAATCCAAGTTAATTCTACCTGTGGTGCAGGCCTTTGGCCACAGCTGATGTGAAGGCTCCTGACACTGCACACTGAATTAGAACTTCAACTGATCTTGAAATTGAACTAGAGAAGATTGAGAGGGGATCTGATCAATATGTAAARGTGCCTGAGGGGAGAATATAGGGAGGAAGGGGCCAAACTCTTCTYGGTGGTCACCAGTGACAGGACAAGGGTGTAAGTTGAAACCCAGGCAGTTCCATCTCCATGTGAGGAGGAACTTCTTTCCTGTGAGGGTGACAGAGCCCTGGAACAGGCTGCCCAGGGAGGYTGTGGAGTCTCCTTCTCTGGAGATCTTCCAAACCCRCCTGGCTGCCACCCWGTGCCCCRTGCTCTGGGTGTCCCTGCTGGAGCAGGAAGGTTGGACTGGATGATCTCTAAAGGGCCCTTCCAGCCTCAACCATCCTGTGATTCTGTGGATTAGCAAAAAAATTTAGGGGTTTCAGAGGGCATGCCAGGAAATGTCAGATTCTCTGTTTACAAGTTTCCCCTGAATACTTCTCTTTTCTAAAAAGCTAAAACTGTAATTCTTTAATAATGACAATTTAATAATTACCTTGCAGGTTAAAACTTCAAGACAAGCAAATGAGCCCCTAACTTCTCAAGGACACAGAGAAAGGTTTGGAAATAAATCACTTCAAATCGCTCAAATATCTACCCTTCCAAAGGAAACTGCGCACRATCAGCCAGGTCTGCTGTGGCTGGTGTGTGAACCTTGTGCAATCCATAYGGCTTTTCATGTGAAATCCCCATCTCAGACACACTTCAGTCACTACAGAGACAAGGCAGGACGTGGAAGATGGCTGTAACTAATTCCCAAAACCTCATTTGCGAGGAAGGCTCTAGACTTCCTCTAGAGGAAGGTTCCAGAGTGACATAATACTAGTTACAGATGTGAAGGTTGAAAATCATTGTGGTACATCTCATAGGCTGTGCTTTGCAACAGAGGTAGACATAACCCATGTCTTACTGAAGCTTTTATTTAACATGGAAAATAGAAACAAAAAAATGTTTAAGAGAGTAGCAATAAGGATGCCCATGGCTAGAGAGGAGAGAGAGATACAAAGGGAGAGAGAGAACAAAATGTTTGTAAAGAGATTTGTGAAAATCACTGAATATTTTGTGCAAGCTCAACATGCCGTTCAAACTCAGTCTAAAGATACCACTGCAGATGTCTTTCTGACTTGGAGAGAGCATTTGGGCCTTAGAGATACCTTGGTGTGAATGGCTCCTTCAAAGTGGGCTTTTAACTGAGCTGCAGTGATCAGAAAGCTGCTTACAGGAAATTGTGAGCTATTGAAATGCCTCCTCCCAGCTCAGGCTGCCTCAGTTGCTTAAAGAAGGCACGTGGTTTTCCTTCTGAACCCTGACTGGGTGACATTTAATTTGATATAARTTACAAATGTTACAACTGAAGGAACAGTTTGAAATTCATAGGCTCATAAATTTAAAGGCCAGAGGGGCTATTAAGATCATGTAGTCTGACCTCCTGAATAACACGGGCCATAAAATCGCAGCCAGTAATTCCTGCATCAAACCCAATAACCTGTGTTTGAGCCGGGTGCATCTTTGATGAAGACATTCAGTCTTGATTAAAATCTTAATGTGATGGAGAACTCATATATCCTGGCTAAGCTCTTCTAGGGGCTAATTATGGTCTTAAAATTCATAGTGGCTTCTCACTTTGGATTTGCTCCTCTATGGGCTGTTCCTCAGTTTCATTGCTCACAGAGCTCCCATGCAAAAAGCAAATCAAATGATTCATTGTAACTGAGACCATTAACTATTTGCTGGAAAAATCCACAAATGATGTGGAGAAAATGGCAAGMGGGAGAATGGAATCCCCTGCAGGATTTGGGGAAAAAAGAGAATATTTRTAATATTATATATAATATATGCTTCCCTAGTAAGGGAACATAGAGAAAAGAGAGGAAAAGAGCGGAATGAGGAAGAGGATTGACCTTGGGCTTATTAAGGAGAGAACTGGAGGCAGTGAGCGATGGCTCCCCGGGAAATGAGGACTAAAACAAGCCAAAGCAGTCTCATTTCAGGTGTGGATGCTCGGGGAGCCCCGCCAGCAGCTCCCCGAGAGGTGAAAATGAGCGGCTCGGAGCGGAGCCGCAGGCGGGAGCGGGAGACGCCGCAGCTGCCCGGCAGCGCAGGCGCCCGGCCGCCGCAGCTCYCCGGTGTGAGCTCACCACGCGGGTCCCTTCTCCACGTTCACGCCCGCGCTAACGGCACAAAATCYGACCTGCCATTCCCATGGCAACCCCAGCACGGCCACCGTGCGCAGGCGGCGGAGAGGAAGGCCTGAGTTTAATAGCGGAGCCGGTAATCTCCGACCTGCCGCATGTGCCAGGCAGCCGAGTTCTGGTTGCTGAGGGAACCATAACTTTTTAATCGTGCTGCATTAGCGGTTTCATTACTCTGAATATTTATAAGGGTGAGTTTATTCAGATGTGACTCAGAGCCTTGCTGTTTTAACTGGGTCTTTCATGTTAATCCTGGGCTTTTCCCTCACCTTGTGCTGCACCTCAGGAGCAGCGGTTGTTGTTGCTGGTCAAGGCTTGGCCTTCAGGGCATCTCTGTGGGCAGCATCCTATTTGGGGGCAATTTGGGTAGTCTTCAATAGAAACCCACTGTAAAACATGCTCCTTGGCCTCAGCTCTGCATTTTTGGGGTTGTCCCCCCAAATTGTGCTCATCCCTCCACACAACCGGCACCGCATCAGCTCAGCGGTTGGGGAAGAACCTGCTGGAGAAGCCGCTCTCCTGTGTGGACACCGAACAGCCATGCGAGCTGGGGCCAGGCAAGGAACCAGGCACAAAACACTCACAGCATCTGTGAGCAAGGGGGATCAGTGCAAACTRAGCTACAAATATTTTCAACAGGCAAAATGAATGACAACCAATGGGAAAAAATGCCCAGTAAGCTATTTCCTGGGAAAGCCAAGGAACAAACGCAGTGCAGAGGAGAAGCTTTTGCCTTTGGGGGTCTTGGTGCACTCTGAATATTCCATTCCCACTCCCATGCCCTTACCCATATCCAGTCCCATAAAATCTGCCTGGAAGGTTTTTGGAGAAACATCCACGCTATTCTCTGCTTCAATCAACTGAGAGAAAAAAATATCTACCAAAATTTGTAGAAAGTCCCCCCAAAAAAGGCCTACAGAAATGCTTGGAGGGTGATCCTGAGTGCAGGCCTGACCCAGGGCAGTGGTGCTTCAACACCCTGTTACTGGGTGCCGGGTCTTGGAGAAGGCTGTGGGCACCTAAAACACCTGGATCCCTCCTCATCGCAGGCCGAGAACAGCCGGTGTGTGTATCCCAGGGAAATGAACACTAGGGAGAGAAGCAAGGAACAGTCCGTGCTGGGAAGTACCGGGCAACAGGGAGCCGTGAGTCATGGTGGACAACGGGGCCTGGCTTGGGGAAAGGGACCACGCAGGGGGTGTAGGAGACAACATGCTGATCTATTACTGCAGGACTTGGGTCATGGCTGGAGCATAATGTGGTGTTTTCTTTGAGATCACAGTCTCCTTCACCGTTTTTTTTCCCTTTCAGAGGAAGAAATCTATGCATCTCATGGGGTAATTTGTGCTGGTTTAATGAAGCTCAGGACATTTATCACAGGAAAGGGCACTGCCTGAGCTCCTCATGTACTTTAAGCCCACTTATTTATAATATTCTTTCCTGCAGTTCTGGAATCCTTCACCTGCGTGAATGTCTCCTCTAGATCATCTTTATTGAATACAGTTAAGTGCAGCTCACGGGATTATTGAATTACAGACATGAACTTACCAAAATTAGATAAATCACTAACATATTAGGCTCTCTCTATTAAACACATTTCACCCTGAGGCGTTTTTCAGTATACCAGACACTATATATCAAGTGTTTGAGTACTCGAGGTAGCTAATGCAGGCCTCTTCCCGAGGGAAGCGCTCCATGGGCACGCAGCAGCCGCCTCCAAAGGCAGCTTTGCTGTGTGAAATATTTATTAGAAATAACATCCCCATGCGAGGCCTGAAAGGTAAGAGCCCGAGATGGATTTTAAAGGATGTTTATTCATTTTGGATGCTGGTTYGTGTGGTGCAGGATGCTTGGGTCCTGCTGCCATGCGGACGAGGACATGACATGTCACCATGCTCTGAGGACCTGAACTGTCACCACGCTGAGGACAGAAGCGAAGCTCAAAACCAGAGCTTTGCTGAGCACACAAGGTGAAACCAGAGCCCTGGGGCCAGGGAACTGCCCCCTCAGCAGCCAAGGTCCCTACTGAGAAGCAGCAGCACCTCCTAGGAGCAGTAATGGTCCAGGGCCCAGAAATCCGGGAGGACTCAATCGTGGCTTCTCAGGGTCCCATTCCTGCCTTCCTGCTGCCTGCTCGCGCAGGTGGGACCCTCTTGGGAATGGCTGTGGCAACACGTCACCCTCGCTCATCCCCGAGGCTGGAGCTGAAGGAAACGGCATCCTGGCCAAGTCCAGTGCTTGAGGTACCCAGGGAGAAGAAGAAGATACAAGAGAGGAATTACAGGAATAGGAGCCACGCAGGATAAAGGTCTGGGGACTCTGGAATTTAAGGAGCAATGGGAGGCAAAGTATGGAGACCAGGAGCGAGAGCCCAGCTTTTGCCTTCACCTCCAGACCATTCATGATGCCCAGGCTCCAGGGGATCAGAATCTGAGGAGAGCCAACTGAGTGGCCCAGGGGGTTTTAGAAGAGAGCAGAGGGAAACAGCATTCGATTCAGGAAGGAAAAAAAAACCCAATCAAGCCAACCCAGCAAAGCCCAGCACATGTTGGGCTTCACTGAGCTAAACAGCACCCTTGAACTGCACAAATCAGTGGCCAGGTCAGGTGCAAGCTACAGCAGGCTGGACTCGGTTTCCTAAATACAGACCTGAGGTATCCAAGGGGGAGGATCACCCCATGAGCACAACTGGGGAGCTATGGAGCAGCACCTGGAGGCTCCACGGGTGCTTTAGGGCATCACCAAGGCCAAGAGACACCGGCGCCCCACGCAGTGAGCAGCAGCCCCGGTCGTGCTGGGAGCAGGCCCACAGGTCCTGCTGGGAGCAGGCCCGCGGGTCGTGCTGGGAGCAGGCCCATGCATTGTACTGGGAGCAGGCCCATGGGCCCTGCTGGGAGCAGGCCCGCGGGTTGTGCTGGGAGCAGGCCCGCGGGTTGTGCTGGGAGCAGGCCCATGGGCCCTCTTGGGAGCAGGCCCATGGGCCCTGTTGGGAGCAGGCCCGCGGGTGCCTGCTCCCTGCCCTTCCAGCACGTCCTTTTACTGCTTTGGGTGAGGTTTTGCTTTTCTCTTTTCCATCCTGAGTTCAAACTGTGGGGTCTTTGGGTGCTGGTTTTGGGGGGACAACTTTCTGGCTCGCACTAAAGCAGCTGTTCCCAGCCAGGTGGTCTGCGTGTCTGACTCCTGGCTCCGGGGCTGCCTTTAGCTAAGGAACAACCATGTGGCAGCAGAGGGGCCTTCCCTGCGGAGGCGGTCGGGGTGCGCGGGCGCCCGGCCCCGCTGCACATGGAGGCAGCGGCGGGAGCTGCTTTTAGCTGCTCCCACCACAGCAAAGCCACCCTAAGGCTCCAGGGGCCTCTCGAGGCTGTGCTGCAGGGTTAGGAAACACTGCACGGACCTTGTCTCTAAATGGACACTCTGGTTCTCCTCCTTCCTTAGAGGGTTATGTATGTTAATGGCTTCAAAAATACTGCATGTCACAGCATCTGCCTGCTTCATTAAAGCGGGCGCCCTGTGACACGCTGCTGTTCCTGCTGCAGGGGATTTAATACCTTAATTCTGCAAAAAGATACAGAGATGAGAGACAAAACTGAAGAGAATTGCCTTCGCTTTTGTGTTTTATGTTGAGCAGATGGTCACTTCTGGTAGAGAACACGATTATTCGTAGGGTCATCTCCGTAGATCCATGCCCTGTAACTCTATAGGTTATGAAGGAACCAGCTGACATGGATTCAAAGCGTTTGTCAGGGATGTTTTTCACCAATTTATTGCATTTCACTACGCGACACACATGTGGGGRCTTCAAAACCTGCCACGCAGGGACGCAGCATCGCTGCCGGTGAGGGCTGAGGGAGCAGGTTGCAGATCCCTGCACACACAGTGCAAAGCAGCAGCTCCGCGGGGCAAACGCACTCCCCAATTTTGGCTTCTCTTTTTTTTTTCCCCCCATTTTGGGCAATTTGATCTGCCCTGGCACGTCCAGCCTATGTGCACACAGATGCCATGGTGACCCCTCCCTGCAGCCAAACACAGTTTCTCCCTAAGGAAATCTTCTCCAAAGTTTGCTGGATATTCTGCTATTCCAATTTAAATCAATAGGAGTCAATGGCTGAAACAAACTTGAAGCACGATGAACTGCTGTCTGTTTTCTTGTTCACACCGGTAAGAACTTAGCAGGGCGGATGGAGTGCCGTTGGACTGGGAAACCTTGCAGAACCCTCTGTATGTTTGAGGACATAGCCCCAATTCTGCTGAATTAAGCCTTTATCCTCTGCTCCCAAAGCCTGCTGGCCCTTGATCCGCCTCTGAACCAGCCTCTTGAAGTCACTACTGTTCAGCCCCTAGGAGGTCCAAGCTGGTCACGCTACCTCCCTGCTCGGGCGCCTCCATTTAGRGCTGTAACTACCAGAGCACGTGGACAGCACCATGTTAACCTCTTCAGATGGGATGGCACCAGCATTTTGTCSTAGGGCGAGCCTACAGTTTGGCTCCGATAAATAATCCACGCCTTTCCTTGCCCGTCCACAGCGACCACCAGGAGATCCTGCAGGCTCCATCCCATCCCAACTCAATGAGTTGGGATAAACTCAGTGAGTTCTTCACTGTGAGGGTGACAGAGCCCTGGAAGAGGCTGCCCAGGGAGGCTGTGGAGTCTCCTTCYCTGGAGATCTTCCAAACCTGCCTGGCTGCCACCCTGTGCCCCGTGCTCTGGGTGTCCCTGCTGGAGCAGGGGGCTGCACTGGRTGATCTCTAGAGGTTCCTTCCAACCTCAACCAGTCTGTGATTCTGTGACTGTGAGCGCARAATGGGCTAAGCCTGTCCCTAAAATCACCCTCAGAGGCTCCAGACACGAGCAGCAGGGCAGGGCCTGGGGAATCGGGCACGAGCTGCACTCTGCTGAACAGCAGATTCAGAGGGAATTCAAAGGGCACCGGTGAGTGGCACAGGCCATTTCTTTGCACAAAGCCTTTGTTGGCAATAAAC
>NW_020455888.1:1153833-1167007 GCF_003342845.1 Nothoprocta perdicaria | reverse complement strand
AGTCATGAAACAGCACAAAACTGATAAGAACCGTTTCCAAGATCCCTTTTTTGACAGCAGTTAGGGCTGTTTAACACACTGTGTCTGTCCCCTACAAACTTCACTTGCGCTTCTCTGCCTCTTCCTCTTCTCGGTTTGCAGGAAGAGCTGAGCTTACCTTGATCTGAGCCCAAAGAAGGCAGCAAAGCTGGTTGGAGCAGTGACCTCGTGAGGAGCAACAAAGGGGTTATTTAGCCTGGAGGAGGCTCAGGGGAGACCTTATCGCTCCCTACAACTACCTGAAAGGAGGTTGTGCTGAGGCAGAGGTCGGTCTCTTCTCCAGAATAACTGCAGATAGCACAAGAGGAAACAGCCTCAAGTTGTGCAAGCAAGAATTTCTACATGGAAACAGTGTTGAGGCATTGGAGAGGCTGCCCAGGGAAGTGGTGGAGCCCCCATCCCCAGCAGTGTTCAAGAAACRTGTAGATGATGCACTGAGGAACATGGTTTAGGCAGGCAGGGGGATATGGACTAGATGGTCCTGAAGGTCTTTTCCAACCATGATGATTTTGTGATTCTGTTTATTCCTGGAAAGTCAAGGAGCAGCGGAAGCCCATGAAACCCGCTGCTCCGCAGGACAGGAAAGGCCTTGGGCACACCCAGGACAAGGAGCCCTGTAGCAGCCCAGCTGGGAAAACTCCTCAGCTACCAGGTAAGCAGGCACCTGCTTTCCTCACCCCCTTAAAGGTTCACACCCAGCACAAGCGAAACGCCAGTAACACCCTAAGGGACACAGGAGCTCCCTGCTCCGTGCGCGGAGCACCTTGCCGGGCAGGCAGGGCAGCGAGAGCCAGGGGAGGCTCCACAGCCCGCRCCGGAGGGGCGGCCGCTCCGCAGGCCCCGCGAATTCCCCCTCACAACCGCATCAACCCCAGGCAGGGCTGCAGAGCAGCGAGGCCCGGGGCCGGCTCTTCATTTCTTTCCTCCAACTCCCACCTCCGTGAATACAGAAATGTCCCCTCAGATGGGGGGCACTGCAAGAGCAGCTCCTCACAGCGCGCTGGAGCCTCAGTCCTACACGAGCTCCGCCCAAGGAAAAGCCGGGCTTGCATCAACGCCAGCRTGAAGGGGCACTCTGAGAGCACCTACCACAGAACCACAGACTGGTTRAGGTTGGAAGGGACCTCTAGAGATCACCCAGTGCAACCCCCTGCTCCAGGGACACCCAGAGCACGGGGCACAGGGTGGCAGCCAGGCGGGTTTGGAAGATCTCCAGAGAAGGAGACTCCACAGCCTCCCTGGGCAGCCTCTCCCAGGGCTCTGGCACCTTCACAGTGAAGAAGTTCCTCCTCACATGCAGATGGAACTGCCTGGGTTTCAACTTGTACCCACTTCCCCTTGTCCTGTCACAGGCCACCACTGAGAAGAGCTTGGCCCCTTCCTCCCTATATTCTCCCTTCAGGTACTTGTACATGTTAATCAGATCCCCTCTCAGCCTTCTCCTCTCCAGGCTAAACAGGCCCAACTCACTCAGTCTCTTCTCATACAATAGATGCTCCAGTCCCTTAATCATCTTTGTCGCTCTTCACTGGACCCTCTTGAGAAGCTCCACGTCCTTCTTATMCTGGGGAGCCCAGAACTGCCCACAGTACTCCAGGTGCGAGGTTCAGGCTCAGCTTTGCAGCCCGCTGGCTGCACACGCCCGTGCCCAGCAGCACGAGCAGAGCAGCGCGGCAGCCCCTGCTACACACTCAGATGGGCCCTGGTGATTGCCAGGGAGAAACGAAAAGCTTCAAAGTTCCTGAGCAGGCACCACATGCTCTGCTGTGGGAGGACAGAGATGGGGCTCTCACGTGGCCTGTCCCCTGCTGAGCCAAACTGCCACCTCTGACTTCACCAGGGACCTGGGAAACAGCCTCACATCTGGGTTAGGGGTAACAGCCTCAGATCTGGATTAACAGCCTCAGATCTGAGTTAACAGTCTCAGATCTGGATTAACAGCCTCAGATCTGGGTTAACTCCTCTGCTTTCATTTTTGCTTTTTTTCCACAGAAAAAAACAGTTCAGGAAAATAATTTAGGGCTTTGCCCTCAGTACTCCTGAGGTCAGTATAGAGCTACTCACCTCATGCAGAAGGTCACTGACGGCTGCCACGGGTATAACACAATTACCTTCACCTGCAGTGGAAGCTTAGCCAGTGTGGCCACACATCCGAGGTTAGGCCGAGCACTTGGAACCCCTTCCTTCTAGCAGCTCTAGAGAGAGAAATCTCCACGTCATCCTCCAAAACAACCAGCTGGCTCAGAAACTGGAACAACTCAAAGTGCAACTCAAATATTTGATTTCCCTGCAGGATCTCAGTTTGTGGAAGTAATCTGCTACTAAGAATAGAATAAAATGAACTAAATTACTGCGAATGGAGTAGCAGGAATTTAAAATTAAATGTAGAGTATAATTTAGGTTTATTACAATCAGTTGATAAGCTACATCTTCATCTCAGGTACCTCATTAATGTAGAATTCAAGTGCAAACTAACAGCAAAGTTTTTTTTGACATTTGGAATCATTTACTTTTGGAAAAATGGAATTAAAGTTAGTCTATTCCTTCTTTTAAAGCAACACACAGGAAACAAATTGCACTGGTATCAAATAGCATGTGCATTATTATGCACTAATCTGAATATGCAATGATAGCAAAGTCTTAAGTAATACTTCAGCCAAGGTAAAAAAAAAAATCTAACAATCTTCTTACGATTTGAGTCTGCAGTAAGGATCTGGAGATATCAAGAGTGAGATAAAATGAAAGCCTGCATATAGACGATCCTCAGTTTGCATTTGGGTCCTGCTACCTGAAACACTTGTAGAAAAGAAGTCTGGATATATTGCAGGAAATATGGATGCCATAAATTCACCCTGTGGAGTCACATATCAAGGTAAGAAATGTTTGCAGAAGAACAAGGACATCGCTGGACGAGGTACCAACCCCTTGCACCATCTGGGAAATGCAGCGAGCAGCGACCTCCAGGTTCGGGGCATCTCCAGCTGACTGGATTTCTTCTGCTCCTTACCCAGTGTCTCGCAGCAGTTCACAGGGGCCTGCCCACTCGCAATAAACCCCTGTTAGCTCTGCTTTCCGAGGACCCAACCCAGCAGAGACGGGTGTCGGTGGAGCGGGATGGCTGTTGGGGTTAAAAAGGAACACAGGCAAAGCTCATGTGCAGATTTATGAAAAATAAATTTATTACATAACACCTTGCTTTTAACAATGTTTAATTCTTTTTATTCAGAATACTTGCGTCATTCATGTAAAATAGTTTGATACAGTACATTGTATGTAATAGGTTTTTTTTTCCTCATAAATTCTAAGGCTCTCCTAACACCTCGATCCTTTTGTGTAGGAATGGCACCCCTAAACAACGTGCGAACGGTTTAAAAAAAAAAATAATGAACTGAACGGAACTGAAAATCCACTACACCAAGCTGGGTCTCCAAACTCATGACGAAATATCTGAATGAATGCCGCACCTTTTCAGGAAATATCACTCATGCTTTTGTAATCCCAAAGCATGCTCACAAATCATCAACACCAACAGGAAAAAATAAAACACTATGACAATCATTTCAGTTGGTTTGCGGAACCAAACATGTTTATATCAATGACAACATACTTATTTTACTATCAAATAGCAGCTTTAATACCAGTCAAGTCATAGATTTAAAAACAAAAACAAACTCATGTTGGAAATTAATCTTTGGGAGGTCTGTAATTGCTGGAAAAAAAACGCAAACGTTTCCATGTCTGTAAAAAAATCTCATCGTAGCAATTTGCGTTGGTCATAAAACATTGCTTTATGTGGAAAACGAACCAACCCACAAAAGTCACCAAAAAGAAATGTATATCAAAAATCCTCGCCATCGGCGTCACGGTTGTTTCGCCTCTTTTTTTTTTTGTTTTGTTTTGCTTTTTGCCAGGTTAACACACACTGTACGCTTCAAGTCCCGGCTCCCAGATGCCGGGTGCTATTGGTCAGAGAAACGCTGTTACACCAAGAGAACTCACCACAGACGACAACAAAAACGCTTTTGCCCCTAGCACATTTCACAGCTTCGACTGCTACAGACTGTCACTGGAGAAATAAAACAACGCGTCGGTCGGTCAGTGTGAACCGTGTCAAGTAAACTATGGAAGTAGCGGACCCCCGGCACAGGCTGCGCTGGCACGTTCCTGTGGGGCGGACGGGCGGCGCGGGGCTCGCTCGGAGCCGCGGCGCCGCGGGGCTGGGCCGGCACGTCGGGGCGCCGCTCAGTACCGGTGCGCCTGGTGCGAGTACTGCGGCGGCGGCGGCGGCGGCTGCGAGGTAGTTGAGTAGCCCAGGCTGCTCTGCGGCTGCGAGGTGCTCGGCCCGGCGCTGGGGTAGGCAGCGTGCGGGTTGGAACGCTGCGGGAGGCAAGCGAGGCCGTGAGCGCCGCCGTGAGCGCCGCCGYGCGCCGAGCCCGCGGCCCGTTAGCGACGGGGCGCCCGGGATGGGGCTCCCACGAGGGGCGCCCGGGATGGGGCTCCCACGACGGGGCGCCCGGGACGGCCCGACAGCGCCAGGCAGTCACCAGCCCCGTGTCCCCCCGGCGGCGCTCACGGGCAGAGGCTCCGTCTGCCGAGCTCCTCACGAGGGCGAGGGGCAAAGCCCGGCCGAGCTGCCCAACAGCAACGGCCGCTCCCAACGGGGCACCCTCCCAGCCAGCGTTCTTATAACACGTGCTTGTAACTGTTTTAATACATAAAACACTACACAAACCCCAGGGTTTTTCTTTTAACTCCCTCACGTCAAGGCGCTCCGAGCAGGCCAGCTAGGACCAGCTCTGGGCCTACCCCAAAGCGAGCTGCGCACAAAGCGTGGAGAAGCAGAGGCCTTCAACCTAACTTCAAGATAATTTCCACATAAACATGGAGCCAGCTAGAGATACTTCACATATTTCATATTTTCCTTAACGTGCTGTTTGTGCTGTATTTCTTGCGTGTTTGCACACAAAATTTTGCAGCTTTTAGAAACTGCAGCGGTAACTTCTGCGCTAACAGGGCTCATTGGGATTGTGGGCAGAGGCACCTCTTGGAAAAGGGCTGGAAACTTCTTCTCCATGGGGAATACGCTACGGCTGCAGCTTAGCTAGCAAGGCCCCAATACACAAAACTATGGTGAGCCAAAATTCAAGAAAAGTAAAATATTAAAATATCCATAAAGATTTTACAAATTAGAGCATAAAATAGTAAATAAGTGATCCCATTATTTTTTGTTTTATGCCATCCTGCAGTTAGAACAGAAGTTATATCCAGGATTTTGAGATCATGGCAAATGTGCAAAAAGGAAATCAAATTCTGCTGAGGAACAAATTCTGCTCTTCGGAATGAGCTAATTCTTGAGGGGGATGCAGCACGAAGGGCGAGGAAAGGTTTATTCCCAAAGTTTGCTGCCAGCAGGARTAAATGTGAACTTCATGGCTAACACTGAGCTTCGGTCACACCTGCAGACAGTCTGGAGAGCTGCACTAAGTCACTCAGAGGGTCACCCTGGGACCATCCCTCTCTGTAGGGGTGACAGAGGATGTGTTTAAGGGAGCAAAAGCCCCTGGATACAGAGAAACACCCAGAGGGTTAATCACAAGAGAAAGCTCCGGGTAGCAGAACTGCTCCAAGGTGTTTGCTCACAGGCACGTGGGGAGCGTTGTGTTGCACGCTCAAAGGAGGAATCAAGGACGTCCCCATGCCATGTTGCCTGCTGCTTTTACACATGGGAAATGGACAAGGAATCAAAGGATAAAGAGGAGGACACGAGGTCAAGTGGCTCGACAGAGAGCAGTTTGGCTTCCGAGCGGATGGAGAAGCTGCCTGGGAAGGGCTTGCCCAGGAGATGGCAACGCTCCACCGGCCTTAGCGAGGAACGGAGCGCCAACAAAGGGGCAGGTGTTGGATTAAACAGAGCTGCCTTGTGCTGTGTGTTTGCCAGCTCCTCAAGTTGCAGCATCAGAAGCAGGGAGTGGGTTTTTTTTTTTTTTTCTTCTTTCATCTTTTTTTTCTCTTTCCAAGGAGACCTGAAACCGTCCATAGGGAGCTTTTAGCTGCTTTTGTTCCAGTGCTRGCAAGTCCACATCGCATCGCATTTCTGAGACGCCTTAATTGGAGCAAATCTTCTCCTTGCCATCTTGTAAGGCTGGGGGCAAACTAAAAACTGCATTTTTGGAAAGCAGGGAATATTTTTTTGGATTTTTTTTTTTGGGGGGGGGGGGGGGGGCAATTTTTGGAAATGCCTTCTAGATGGACAGCAAAAAAGATAGCCAGAGCAGCCAAATCATTTCAAAGAGCAGCAGCAGTTACCACGACCAAGGCAAACCTATTCTGAAGTTAAGGTTGCTGCAAAGGGCTGCCCCAGGAATAAGCCTTGCATGGGTCTCAGAAAGCAGAGCGGGGCCCAGAGCCGCCCCCGCTCCGCTTTGGTGAGGGGAGAACAACTCCCACCAAGGACTTCTGAGTCTTTTGATCTGCCAGCTTGCAGACCTCAGGGACAGAAGTGGAAGCCACAGCTGGCTCGTGTGCAGCAGCAAAAGGAGGTGCAGGACACGCAAACAGGGCTCCTGCACCCTCTGCACCCACCTCTCCTAAATAGGGGAATCAATGTGAGTGCTTTCTTATATAGATACACACAGAAGCAACACAAAGGAAAGATCCAGCTCAAAGTCTGGGATGGGGACTAGCTTGCTTGGCAAATTAAAAGGGATGAATCTCCGTAAATGAGTGTCCCATGACACATAACCTAACTGAAAGATGATATCTATATACAAAGGGACCCCACATTGCTGCACCACAGCTGGGGCTGACGACAGTTTTAAGCTTTTCTATCTGGCCCTAAAACACTACATCATACACAGAGAGCAGCTTGAGAACTGGAATGGTATTGATGGCCCAGGACAGATTTAGCAAAAGCCCTTGGGGATTATCTCACAATAAAGCTCCTGAAAATGATCCTATTGTACATTTGTAGGTTCTTGCAAGTTTTGCATAGTGCTGGAAGTACAGCGAGATTTACATGAGGATAAGAGTCCTGCCCCTGGGCAGCCTTTGAGGACATCTGGTACAAACTGCTCAAAAGCAGGAAGGCTAGAACACACATTTCAAGCTTCCCTAAGTATTTCTTTCTTTTTCTTTTCTCCTCCACCCCCATTCTTCTGCACTGACTGCTACAGCCTCACCTCACTCTTCAACAGCACTGGGTTTACACAAGCTGAAACCTCTGCTGGGCTTTAAACACAGATTACAATAACACTGGGCTAATTCTTTGTCAACCTGGACACAGCTTCCCAATCCATTTGCCCAACTAAAACTCTTGCCCAGATTCTCACGTCATAATTTTTTATTACAACATCCTTTTTATATTATTTTAAAATATTGAGCAGTATTTTAAGGTCACAAAGAGCTCTGCACAACAGGATCCTGGGCCGTAACTAGCATTCTTTAAAATGAAGGTAATAAAATAGTAACTGCAATAATCCTAAATTCCGATTTAAACTGACCCAGAAAGCTTGAGAATGAATGGGCAAACAGACAACAAAGTTCATTTCATTTGATATGGAAGAAGCCAGAAAATATCACCTATTACACTGACACAGAATTACTTTAGGTTAAAAAAGTCTGCTGCAAAAATCAGTCTCCAAAACACAATATCTGAACTTTAAAATAAAAGAAAAAAAATAAATAATAATAATAATTAAAAAAACCCAGATACCTGATAGTCTGAGGTCATGATAAGTCCACCTGAGGTAGTGGTAGGAGGAACAACTCTCACTTTTTTCAGTGGGGGTCCCTGTGTGTGACTGTTGTCTTGGTTCCCTGGATGACCAGTTCCATTAGTGTGGTTATTGCCCTGCTGCTGCTGCTGGTTCTTCTCAAGTGTTTAAACACAAAGAAAAATTTAAACTCAAAAGCAGTACATGAAGTAGGATGAAAACAGGGAATAGGGTGGAAGCCAGAGAAGCATGATTGTGCTGTTCTTCTTATACTTACTTTGTCTCCTTTATCATCTGGTTCTTCTTCTGTTAAAAATTCTCGTTTTGGGTAAGGGATTTGACAACCTGCAAAAACACTGCCCCCCCAAAAAAAGTGTACTTATCACCATATTATTTATCACCATTTATCACTATTTATCACTATACTAGAACAGGGTGGTTAGCCCTGTAAGATCTGTACGCCACCTCTTCTAGTTTCAAACTACTTTCTAGTACCCTCGTCTTCCCTATTTTACTTTCATCATATTCCAAAACTTTCAGACTTCATAAAACCTATTCGCATTTTTTTTAAATGTTCAGTGACTGTCTGAAACTGTCAGCTGAATTCCTGGCTTTCACTGCTTCTGGTGACAAGACTGGTGTCTGGAAAGGCAGACCACTTGTTACACACTTGTAAGAGCACAGAGCGCTTCCTTAATCCAGGTATAGTTTAATTCATTACCTCAGGTCTAGAAACTCACTGACTATTAATAAAACCATCTGCAACAAAACATCTGAATAGGCAGAAATGTCATCTATCAGTTCATATCTCAAGAACCACATGAATTTGTCACTGCTGGTGAAAATTCAGATTTATCTGCCCTTAACCAGTCTCCATATACCTGTCAGCAAATTATTCATTGTGAGTTCATGTCAAAATGCCAAATTAAGATTGGGGAAAAAAAAAAAAAAAGCAAATCATTCACATAACAACATTAAAAACTATACAGGACCTGTTATAAATAATTTGGTAGGTYTTAGGCCAAATAGCGTCATTTTAAAAAATGAACTGCTATAAATACGCATGAAATATTTTATAAACTCCTCCCTAGGTAACAGTAGAGAATGACACATGGGATGTGCTAATGCTCTCCTAAACAGGTGTACAGCGTGCTGTCCAGCTAGCCCGCCTGTTTTCCTGCCTCTTATTAAAAATGTAGTTTATTTTTACATTGTTGTTCCTAATTTTTCTTCCTTCTGTACATCTCCATACGTGAACAAACAGGCAAAAATAAAGATGAGTCTAAAGAAAACAGATTTAAGCTGCGAGGGATGACGGTGGGGAGACACAGAGCCCATGCCCCCTCCCAGTGAATTCAGGACTACAGGTCAGGATGGGGCCACGCTGAGCAAGGGGCCCAGACCCAGACCGTCCACCCGCCAGAGACTCGTGCTGCCACTAACAGCATCAGCCTTCCATAAAGGAAGAGATTTATGGGAATGCTACTTAATTTTAAAAACCTCACACGGCATCTAACCCATTATCACTTCCTTTGGCTGTCAGGGAGCGTTYGGCTCCATAGTCTTGAGTGGATATTTATAGTGCGGAGCAGACACAAAGCACGGGTTGCTGCCACGTCTTGGGAGCACTGATGGGATAACAACCCGAGCACTTACTCGGAAGTGGGAAGCGGATCTTCTAGGAAATAGGGATCCTGCATAGCCTGTTCTGAGGTAATTCTCTTTATTGGATCCATTGTGAGCAATTTCTGAAGCTGCACAAAATTAAACATAAAAAGCGTTGTGTTATCAGAAYTGCTAAAGAAACCTCATTGCAATGTTCCTGAAAAATTAAGTGGTAAGATTTGTCTGAATTTGTCAAAAGCTTTACCATAAACTGCAAACACCCCTTCCTCTCCTGTTTAATACTCAATTTCCCACTGAACAACAATGTATTTGTGTGCCACGCCTTCAATGCTCAGTTCTGACCACAAATGTTCCAACAAAAACACAGAAAGAGCCTCTACAAAACGCCCTCCCTTTTCACTCCCCACAAGATCCATCATGAACGTGTTCAGCTGTTTCTTCAGCTGCACTGCCCTTAACAGGTAGCATCATCACAGCCACAGACTCTCAAATTGAATAACTCTTAAAAATTAGGAAACAAATGTGATTTCTCATTCATTATTACTTGTTACTTTGTACTCTCATAGTGTAGAACTCCATCGTCACTCACAGTCTTACAAAAGCATTATCCAAAGCTTAGAAATCTTCACCCCATACAGAAAGTGCAATCAACATCAGGAAAACCCAGCTGGCCCAAAAACACATGCCAGAATGGGTGGCAGAGTTATCTGCTCATGGACTCCCGGCCACATCTGTTTGGTGAATGCTGCTTCAAAGAGGAGTTGGGCAAAAGCTCCAATTTTGGTTGCTTGTTTTGCACAGTGCGTCCAGCCCGAGCTCTGCTGCAGCTCCTGTCAGCTCAAGGCTCCAGCTTTGATCTCTGCAGCAGCTGCTGAGCGTCACATCAGATCCAAAATGCGTGTGTTTGCTTAAAGGCAATGAAAGCCACGAGGTATGAATATGCAGAAACCAATGCAAAATGAAATATTTTACAAAAAAAMCCCTTGAACTCTGTTCCACTCAATACTACAAATCTGTATCCTTTGAGAAAGCACCTCTCACCCTGGCACAAAGTGTTCACTGAGGACCCTGGGGGTTGGTCCCATACCTAACTTCTTTTTGAAGACATGCAGGATGTTTCAGGAACAGCCAGCAGAGAAAGAAATCTTAAGGCARTATATGTTGAGGAGAAATAAAAAAGATAAAAGCAAATTGATCTAGCCAAAGTGAAATGAAAAAAAAAATATAAGAAAGGAGTTACAGATATTACTASTTAGAAGTATGTGCTATGAGGAATGCCTAGGACAGATGGCCAGAAAGTCTCCTGAGTAACTTCCAAGTACCTGCAGCAGACACAAAGTCTCCAGCACAACAGGGAAGGTGCAGAGGTTATTCTGAAGTCAACCCTAGCCCTGACTTCACCGTTCTGCTCTCATTTGGCTCACGCACAAACAGCAGAGGCCAGCTGGGCTTTCTGCATTTGTCACTGTGATTGTCGGTCAAAACACATCATAAGTGTCACGTTCTCCCCTAATGTGTCAGTATTTTTKCTCTATTTTAAGAGCAGACCAGAGTGACTTCCCATTTTTCTCTAGCACTRGAACAGCAGGGATGCTTTCTAAAAGCAGGCGCCTCTTATTCAAAATATCTGGTGCATATGCATGTATTTCCCCCTGTCCACCAATAGTTACTTTGCAAAAAGCAATATACATGGGCAGAATGAGATGATTTTCYGCAGAAAACAGCAATAAATAATGAATCTTCATGTTTTGGCATGGAATACAGCATCCAGTGCAAAACTAAGCTAGGATATACTGTCCTTGACATCGCTCTTTAAAATAAATGCTAGACTTGCACAGCACTGCCCCGCTCTTTTTTCAAGCACAGATGTAATAGGAAGGGTAAAAAGCACATGTGGAAACAGCCTTCACTGCACATTTTGTCTGTGTACTTTCATGGGATGAAATTCAGCCTCCTGTAAAGATCTGCAGTGTCACGGGCTATGTAGGAGCTGGCCATCTCCTTGCACACCACTGTGCTGCAGGCAGCTGGGGTTACAAAGGACATTTCCCCTCCTCAGCATAATCACGGGGTAAAGAACATAATAAATATGTACTAACACCCCCAATCCAGCTTTGCTTTTGCACCATCAGCAAAGGCACACAATAAAAATTTTCAGCCCTCGGAGTCTGCATGTGGTTTTTGCAGAGCAGCAGCTTGAATAGACCAATTGTTCTCTCCAACAGTTCAAAAGCAATCCCGAGAGCCAAAAAAAGGGGAAGGAAGAAGGGGAAAAAAAAAGACTGCCAATGTGCTGAATAACATAACAAGAGTATAAAGTAATAGCAAAACTCTGGTGGCTCTTCTGGCAGTGAGGTTGTGAAGCTGCTGTCCAAGATGCACAGCAATGCCCCCATTCCCCAGCACATTTTAGCCAAGCTTGATGGCAAGCCCTCCACAGCAGCCTGGAGGGTGGCACAGCCACTTCAGCTAAGAGAACTGAGGTTTTAAATTAAATATTAAGCTAAACAGAGATATCACGGCATTCTCTGTGATGTTTCAACTGTTTTTTCAATGCTGCCTTGACATTTTTCATGTTACACTCTCAATGTGTTCCTGAGTTTTGTACAGCGCAGACCTAACTGCACTACAAAAGCCATCAGGAGAAGAGACGTTGGGAACTTGACAAAAGAATGAAATACAACCTCTGCTGCTTCCAGAAAGTATGAGAAACAGTTGAGGATCTTGTGGAGGGGGGGAAGAAATGGAGTGACTAGCAACATTATGCAGATTTTTTGCATAGATCAGATTTTTATCTCAGATTGCACAGCTGGGATACAGAAATCTACCACTCCTGTGTTTTTTTAGCTCTATTTTAGCTCAGCTGGACTTTAGCTGGAGTCCAGTAGATCTGGACTCTAAATGTGTCAGAAGTCAGATTTGCAGGTGACAGGCTGCCAATTTGCTCTCAAAGAAGGGCAATTAGAAAGTACTTATGTTTACATATATATTATTTCAGAAAACATTTGCCTACAGGGTAGATGAGAAAGATCTGCAAAGTGGCTCTGTTCACTTGCTTCACCTTGGGCCAGGCCCAAGGATGAACTTTTATATCCAAACTCTATTCTACTTGAAATGCCATATTTGACAGATATTCCATGTCCACTACTTTTGGTTACTGAATTACTCAATAATAATTTCCACAAATATGTGTATTTTGATAGGAATATTAGATATTATCTACCTGCTCTACCCAATGCACCTTTACAAGTGTGTATTCTCACACTAAAATGATATATGAGCATCTTGGTAGATTCTAAAAAGACCTTTATGAAGCTCTGTTATTAACAGCCACCTGGGAAAAACAAGATTGGGGATGGGCAAAACGCGCTCTGCGTTGCCTGTGCATAAAGGCTCTTCAGTTCTGCACACACTACCATAAGCTAATTAGGATTACACATAAATATACTGACTGCAACAGCAACATATAGGGGCTTCTGATTCTGCTAAGGTTAAAAACAAAAACCCACAACAGTCGGATTCTTCTCTCTCTGAGAAGATTTGAGATTTGTTTTCCTGCTTCTGGTAACGTATCTTTAGTATAACTCCTATCTGCTTGGGAACCTCAGTCAGAAAATACTCATGGTCAACTCATTGCAACATGAATGCTGCCTCACTGCTTCTTTGACTGAAGGACAAATTTCAAAATTTATATGAAGAAAAAAGTATTAAACAGAAAAAAAAAAAAAAAAAAAGGTTACATCAGAACCTTTGGGTCCAGTCATCACAGTGGGTGCATGTGCAGCTTCAAATGTCTT
>NW_020455888.1:1097421-1152358 GCF_003342845.1 Nothoprocta perdicaria | reverse complement strand
TAAAACCCGCTTGGATGCAGCCCTGTGCCACGTGCTCTAGGTGACCCTGCGTGAGCAGGGGGGTTGGACTCGATGACCTCTGAGGTCCCTTCCAACCTTCGGCATTCTATGATTCTATGAAAACAACAATAAAAGGGAAATGTCCACGCAGAGAGAATTAAATTACTTCTTTTCCTGTCTCTCTAAAGCTTACTGGAAAAACTTGAGGGTTTTTTAAATGTGGAAGAGAAGGCCCAATTCAGTAATTCCTGAAACAACATGACCCTTCCAGAGCAGAGCAAGTGCATAATTTTAAAGAGAGTTTTGTTAAAAATAATTTGAGTGCATGTATACACTAACACATACACATATATATGTGTGTGCGTATATATATATTTTAATTCTACACGGGTTAGTTGTATAAATACAGCAGCAAGGGAATCACAATAAAATGTTCAAAACTAAAATTATGTTTTTGCAAAGAGCACAAATTAAGCTTAATAATGACTACATAAAAACTRTGCATTTAGACATCTTTTTAAAAATAGACAGAAATAGGCTGTATGCAGCAAACCAGCAAAATGCCTAAGATYTGCAGCAACACTGGAAGTAAAACTACAAATTTATCATGTCTGTTAAAAACAAAAAGCTTCTCATGTTCTGTATTCCGGAACTAATCCAACAAATGACTCATGGAATCATTTTATTGATATGAGAAAATGAAGTGTTTTGCAGTTTCCAGTCTGCAAAGTATCAGCTAGTTTGGGACTACTGAAAATAAAATCAGTCACAGACTGTTTGGCACTAGCTCACCACTCAATTTGCACAATTATAACTTAAATGCAGTTTTTTGATTTTTAYAAATGCAGGAACCTACCAAGTGGAATGCCTTACTATCTGGCTTCACTTTATGTTTTTCCATATATTTGATAAGGCTGCAGTTGGTATACCTGGAGAAAGAAARAAAAAAGTAAGATTTCTAATATTCAAATCGGTGATACTGGAAAGCTTACTTAGCACTCAAGAAATATTAATAAGAATAGCCTTCACTGCTAATACATTAAAGCAGAGATAAGAACGACTACCTTCAGCAGAAAACTGCTTAAAAATGATTCAAGCCACATGCAGACATCAAACTATCACYTAAACTGTTTTGCAACAACTGCACAGTTGTATTCTGCATATTTCTAAACCAGAGAACATAAAGATAAATACTAAGTTCATCTTCACACTATCCTAAAATGCACTTTTTTTTTTTTTTCAGGAACACCCATGAATACATTTTTTTTTGAGCAGAAGTTCAGAAATAAGATGTTCTAATGGTTTGTTGCAACAGCATAGGAAATGTAAGAAAAGTRTGTTACAGTTCAGGGAAACACCCCTCAGCCTGACCAGCACAGAAACCAGAAACAACCAGGCAACAGTGGCCTCTGCGTGGGCATTTCGCTGTGGCATCGTGACATCAAGCCTTAAGGCAGGCTTATCTTTAGTCTTCATATACTATCCTAAATTAAGTTCCAAGTTTTTTGGGAAGAGTATGAGGATGCCAGGTCTTTTTCTTCAGTGCAGCTTTACTCACAAAAAAATAATTCCCAGTGTTATAGATGTGGAAACAGCTGTGAAAAGGTGTCATCTTCATAGCTACCCAAGGCCTTACTGACACCAGGGACTGCACTGAATCTTTGCCATTTATAGGCAGAGTTTCACCAGTGCTCTGGGATCACATCAATGCAAAAGCCCAAGTTCACCATTAAAAAACAGATTTATTTTTCTTCCTTCCCAGTTTAAGCCACAGCCATTGCAGAGACATCATGTAGAATCTACCCAGCAAACAAYCTCAGCTACAATAAACTGGGAGTGGGAGGGAAAGTCCACTTCCTCAAGGGAGCTCAAATAAACCCAGACTTACGTGTTTCTCCGGAAATCTTTCATTAAAGTTGAATGTTCAGGCATCTTTTTTATGTCTTCCCAGTCTTTATCTGTGAAAAGTCAACATTTGTTAGTATTTTTTTGTTCCCTCTTGCCCAGTAAAGCACAAAAGCTTTCAAAGTATCTCGGTAACCTTGACTTTTTTTTTTTTTTTTCATGGCACTTCTCTAATATTTGCAGCTACTTTATCTTTGTATTCTTTGACTCACATTCTGCCATCACCTGTTCACAGTAAGCCTAATGAATACCTAAAAGGTATCCCAATTATGTGCTGATTAACTCAAGGACTTTTAAGAACAGCTGCCAGCTACACTGAGAATTGCTTTGTGTGTGGGATAGCACAGAAAAAAAACACAGCAGCCATTTTACTTGCTACCTTCATGTATCCAAATTTATTTAGGAACAATAACGATTTCTTTATAGGAGTACATACAATTCTGATAAAGACTCTTAGTTAAGAGATTTTTGATAGCAGTGTGTTAACTAGGAAAAAAAAAATCATTGAGGTATTTTATAAATCTGTTATTCCTGACCTAGAACACATCTTCAAACTACTCGGGAAGCGTTTCCCAGAATCACAGACTGGTTGACGTTGGAAGGGACCTCTAGAGATCATCCCRTCCGACCCCCTGCTCCAGCAGGGACACCCAGAGCACGGGGCACAGGGTGGCAGCCAGGCGGCTTTGGAAGATCTCCAGATCCCTCAGGTTTCTGGGAGGGTTGTGGAACCTCAGAAAGCTCCATCACCACAGACTCTGCACCTCCTAAGGAGAGTGTGGGGACAAGCAGTTCAAATCATTACTAAGACTTACCCCAATTATGGAACACTAGAAGCTCAAAAATACTTAATCAGTAACAAATCAGTGGAGATTCTTGCTGTTTTCCACTTGCTCCTTTTTTTCCCCTAGAACTCGTAAGGGCTGGTGAAACTATTTCAATTATGGAAAATGTCAAGCACAGAGGCAAAAGTAATTTGCTGCAATTAACTGAAAAATAATACATTCTGGTAAGAACCAAAGATCTCCAGATCAAATGCAGAGCATTAGACAGGACTACTTAAACCTGTCATGAAATAACCAGAGTATCATCTGCTTAAGTAATTTGTACAATGATCATACACATACGAAATGTTAAAAAAATCCAGGCAAAGAGTAGAAAAGGAAAGTACTCGATACATGAAAGCAGCTCTTCCAGAATGCAGCTAAACAGACACCATGAAGTGTATAAAGTATTAAGAGTGGAAAAATGAGAACAAATTTAAGAAGAAAATACTAGAACCATGTAGAAATAAACAACATAAACTTTATAAATGAGAAGCAGAAAGTCCATCAGAATGATACAGAAAACGATCGGCAACACTGAATGGACAGCAGTAAGGAGGAACACAAACAGTGGGCAGAAAAATGAGCAAAAAGTGAAAATGAGCCCCCTGTTCGTCTGCCATCTGCGATCATATAAGCACTAGAGAAGACAGTCCGTTAATTGAAAAGATGTAAGAGAGTCTGCAGAAAAACATGAGCTGGCCAGTGCTGAGGGGAAAATGCACTAAGGAATCTCCACGCTGTGACTGGTTTTGGTTTTCATCTAGTTCTTTTCTCTGTTTCAGAATGATGACTAATATAATATAAATTTTCTACCAAGAAAAAAAGAAAAAAAATCCTCTCTGCTTCCRAATTATTTATTTTAGCAAAAGTTACACATCTGTAGAATATTAACCAAATATACAGATTTGTTTGGCTGATGATCAGTTCCATCATCACTTGCTTTCCAAATCTAAAATCAGAACTGAAAAAAAACCATAAATATTTCTTCTGACTTTTATTATCCACCATGAAGCATAATCCTTTTACRTTATAAAACAATGATACATGTGTACACAAAGATAACTGTATCAGAATAAAGAAAAGCTATTCAAAATGACCACTACATTCTAGATGTTATGGCTCACAAAAATCATGTTTGAACAGCTTTGCTGCTTTGATCAGCTGCCACTTTCATATGCTAAGAAAGCAATACAAATATTTTTCTTTGAACAGCAATGATAAAAATATAATATGTACCTGCAGGAAATCCCATTACGTTGAATATTCTGTCCAGCTGGTCGTGGTGATAAGGATTGCTAGTTTTGATATCTTCTTGTCGACAGTGGAATATCGGCTCTGATGTTAGCAGCTCTGCAAATATACACCCTATGGCCCAAATATCTTCAAAAAAGGAGAACAGGAATAAAAATCAAATGAATCTTTCCAAAAGTATCCTGGTGAGATAAGAGGTTAGCTCTTAACTTACAACAGATATGGTCCCTGCATTGAAAACTTCTGGTTTCCGCTATAAAAAGGGAACACTTCATCATTTTTTCACATGTACACAACGCAGTCACAATACAAGAGTTGCAAAAGCRGTATGCATTTTTGAAGAAGTATTACCATTTGTTGCTATAGAAAATGATTTCAAGAAAAAATACTAAATAAAATGTGTGGGGARCTGTCCACCCACACAAAATATAAATGAAGAGCCAACCAACACCTTATCGAGTTCACTTGCATGCTGCCTTTCCCCTCAATGTCTTATATCCTCAAGCAGGTGCTGAAGGGCAACGAYACTGGAATAAACAGATTTCTACCTACACAACTTTGCAAAAAGAGATTAATTACAAAACTACAATTACTCCATGGCAAAATATCTGCTTTTAGATACTATTTATTATTTAGATGCTATTTATGAAGCTACCAGCATGCTTTTCTTTGTAGCCAACTTCCTGTCCTAACACTTTTTAAAGCAAAAAAAGATCATTTCAGTTTTCATTTTTGTGTCTCAGTGTGCAAAAATCTGTCTGCATTTTCTCTGTTTTCCCCTCTTTTATTTCCTGGGATGAACATACACAATTTCCAACTTACTCACGCAGCATGTGCAATGTGGTTTCTATCCCGGCMATGGAAAGCTACCCTGAACTTGAATGCACAGCAAAGAGGTCAAGAACAAGGACAAAAGCAAGCGAGGCAGCCAGCATAGCCCATGATTCAGGGGCTGTGCACAGCCAAGTTTTATCTACGCTATAAAATACACAAAAATTACGTGCTAGGAGCACGAGCACCTGTGCGGTTTCACATGCTGAAATACCCAGCGGAGAAAAAGAACATGCAAAGGTAAAAAAGCAGTTTAAATGAACAGATAAAGAAATTAATCAGTTCTTTAATCATTAAAGAAAGCAAAGCATTAACAGAGRAGCTGCTGAAAATACACTTCAGTGGTAAACACTGAAATTTCTGACAAAAACATTGGCTTAAGTTTAAGGTTGAAATGTTGAAGCTTGACGAAAGAAATTCAGGTCCCACAAGTTACAAAACATATGCCAGTGTACAGCCTGCACAGCAGCTTTCATCCAGAGACAGCTTCCTTGAAGACTCAAACCCCAAGGAAAGGAAACTTTAAAATTAGTAATTTCCCACAGCAAATTCCGTAGTTTTCTTGGCAGAAATGTTAACTAGCAAGTAAAAAAGAAAGCGTCAGGCTGTTTTAGTCTTTACTTTTACAGTTTAATTTCAGTGCAGCCAACACATTCTCCGTTCTGTATAATCCTCAATTTATGATTTATCTCATGCACTTGTTAAACTAGATTAAAAACGCTCTGCAATAAAACTTGCGCACTGTGCCTTATGGATCACCATATGGATTTTACTAGTAGGTCTAAGATGCATCAATATTTTGAATTACCAGCTCCAACAGCACGTACAACAACCCAGTGAGAAAGTTATACATAACTACTGTGCCTCAGAGGGTGTTTGGAGGCATAAAAATGGAACATTTCATGTAGCTGGGAGATACCAACAAGCTAAACAGTTTTCAAAGTGCAGCATTCTGCCAGAAATGGGCACCATACCTTGAGCTCAGCTGCTGTCCTCTGTACCAGGGACCACGCACGGTGCTTCAGCAACCTGCACCGAGTGGCACAGAGGACCCAAGATCGTCTTGTCCTCCCTGTTACTTACCAATAGCTTTGGTATAATGCCTTGCTCCAAGAAGCAACTCTGGAGCTCGATACCAGAACGTTACAACTACTGGATCCAAGTCTGCTAAAGGCTTCAGAGGTGAATTAAATAATCGGGCAAAGCCCATGTCAGCTGCAAAATTCAAAGAGAGAKAGTTTTTATTTATTTATTTATTTTTAGGAAAAATACATTTTTTAAATGAACTGATGATTATTTGTTAGTGCTACTATCATTGTGCTAAAAAAGAAACACATACTGTAGCAGATAGGAACTCTGTGTGCATATTTCATAGTTTTTGTAGAAGTTACTGGATGCCATCACATACCAAGTATATCATTATAAATCACTGCTAACAGGAGCCATGGAAAACAAAGAATTAACCACTGTTCTGAACAAGCAGCTCACTTCACTCAGGACACTGGTAAATCCCCACTCATTTTACCTGATGCTCTCCMGTAAAATATTCTGTTATAACAGCATGGTCATTCCAGAAGCAGCGTTTTAAGTGCGAGCAAAATTCAAGTTTTCCAAAGGTTAGAATGATTTATAATATATACTTGCATGTGTCACTACAGCCACCTCCTCAAGAAGCTGGCTGTAGCCAGATAACCTTCATAAACTTAAAGAAAAAGAATAAAAAAGAGAAAAAGAAAGGAGGGGAAGGAATTAGGCAAATAAACCTATCGTATCTCCCTCTCTCCCTCTGATTTTCTGTACATGCACCTGTACAAATCCTAAGGACCAAGCGGGCAGATGCCAGGGCTAATCTCTGCCACTTCTCCCACTAAATGAGCGTCCCTACCCACCACTCCCAAACCCCCAAATCCAGGGAATCTGTGCTGCAGGGATGGATAGGTTTGGAGACTCAAAGGAAATACGATTTTTCAAGGAAAAACAACTGCCTATCTTGGCTCACCGGCCAAGGGAAACTTGCAGTGTAAATGTGSGTGTCTAATCTCATTCCATAATCTTAATTTTCCATTTTTCCCCCATTAGCATTCCTATTTAAGATTGGTTTATTGCATTTAAAAATGAAACGTTTCAGAATTTTCTACACTGAAATATCAAGACTGCTCAAGGTATGATCAAGTCACTTGTATCTATGAAAAGGAAAATTGTTTGTAGAAGTTAATTTATGACTCAGAATGGCACAAAAGGCCTAAAAAAATATTTTGCGTTAAATACCAGTTATGCATTTTTAGAAAAATTAGTTACTTTGGAAAAGTGGAAGCCCTTGGTATGGGATAACTTTTTTTCCTGCTGCAGTTATATCTTAAGAAAAATAAAAAGCACAAAATCTACCTTTTGATACCACACTTAGAAACCCAGGGTCTGTCTCCTTCCCTCCCTGCTCTCCCCCAGGAACGGATGGCTCAGAGGACTGGTGCAGCGATACAGAAACTTTCACCTGTCCGTTAACAGAGTTTGCCTAAATTTAGCTGTGCTCTACGTTATTCCCAATTTAATTCAAAACTGTCAGTTAAGAAATAAATGGGTGGTCTATGTGCTCTAACAGAGCTGCCTGCCTCAAGCATCACCCCCACAGCTGATGCTGAGCGTGCCCAGAGCCTGACCTACAGTCTCAGGTTTGGAAGCAGCCCCTGTGTTATGGGAACGGCACCAGGAGGAAAAAATATTTTCCCTTCTGCTGTCCTTGCACCTGGTTTGTACATGGAAGGCCGCAGTGTCTGCTGTCAACCTTAAACTGCAGAGGAGTTTTAAAAGCTCTCGGGGTAGGAAGTGCAGAAGTGCTCAGCCCTGACCTGGCTGCTCCTGGGATTTCAAATGGGGAGGGAAGAGCTAGAGCAGCACTGGACACTCTGTGAAAATCCTACCCCTGATGAGTATGCTAGTAATTAACACTACAGTTCAGTTAACAAAATGGTAGGAATACACAGCAGCAATGCAGAAGAATAATCTCCTAAAAGAAAGCCAGAGGGAAGTGAAAAAGATGATCTTAAAAACAAGACAAAACAAACACCTTCCAAACTTGCCTGTGCCACCAGAACGAGTATGAACAGGCTGTGCATTAGCAGGCTGCTGGCAGAGCACAGCCGCATTAATGCACAGCCTGCTATAGCTTACTGTTGTTAGACTAAAGTTAATTTCTGTTTATGTATTTGATTTAAATCAGTTGAGGTTCTTCAAATTATCCTCTCACTGTAAACAGTAACACCCACCTGAAAATGTTAGGACAGTGGGGAAGGTTTGGGGTCGTTCCTACCTTTTCCATCTCATTCTAAACATTTAGCATTAGTTCCTACTAGGTATTTTGTCTTGATTAAAGCGTTTTCTGGACTTTAGGATCCCTCATGCTTATCTCCRAGGAACCTGCCTAGCCTTTCAGGAACATTTTTTAGGCTTAATGCCATCTTTCATTCCATCCTAAATTTTAAGGTTTGCAGTAATAAATGGCTCCCTATTTAGCTTTTATAGGCAGCGGCAAGGAAGTGTCATGACTTTACAGGGGTAAACGGAGGAAATATTAAAATCCCATTTCTTTCTCCTCCTTTTCCCCCAGCTGGTCCTCATCTTTTCCCCTACATCAACCCCCCACAGCCCCATTTAGACAAAACATAAAGACATTTTCCACTTTTCATAGATGAGGCTACAGCATTTCATCATCAGAACTGGTGCCTGGGTCTAATAGCAAGAAGCCAGTCACTCAGAAAACAGCTTCTGGACAGTGTGTCCAGGCACATACTAACATCACAGTAACTACTTTACGTGGTACAACTGCACCTTCAGAACATTCTAGCTTAAAAGCTACACTGGGACTTATCAAAGATATAAACATACCAATTTTTACTCTTCCTCGCTCAGGACCTTCACCCATAACTAAAATATTAGCAGGTTTCTGTGGAAAAAAAAATAAATATACAATACATATACCAAGATAAACCTAAACATCAGTCTCTGAAAAGTTAGTTAAAACTTTGCTTTGCCAGTTTTAAACCCAATTTGTTGCGACAAAAAAAGACAAGTTTCTATGTGTGGGTAGAGCTGCGCGAGCAACCGGGCACAGGCCTTCCCTTCCTGCACCCTCTTCCAGGGCCGCATTCCCTGGCCGCCTGCTGCTGTCGTGTCCATCCGTATCCYACAGGGAGCAGCCAGCAGGAGCCTTCCGGACTTCCAGCCGGCTGGAGCCGGCTCCAGGGCTGGCGCTTCCCGCCCTGCCCTCACCCGGACAAGAGGCCGGACCTACAGCTTGCTGGGCCCACGGGCATCTTGTTTCTGCAGACACATTCCACATTCACCAAGTTCTTGAGGTACAGATTGAACATTACCACATCTTTTAAGCTGGAGAGGAATAAAGAGGAATAAAACTAGGTTATTCCTACCAATTCAGGCAGCTAGGGAACTTGAGATCACTGCCATAATGCTAGTGTCTCTATGCTTTTCTCTCCGTTATTTTGATGGCAAAATATTGAGAAATCTCATTTCGCTCCTTCTTTCCTTTCCCAAGGTGGTAGGTAAGTTAAAAAACTGAGCTGGATTTCAAGGGGTTACAGGCATGGCCATTCAGTGCTTAATCAGCTCCCTCTCCTCCCTTCTCTGCCATTTTCTCTGCTGCTTAATTCCCTATAATTCAGTCTCTGCAGTCCTCAAATCTTAGCACTAAACACAGATTCACACCTTAATTACTTATTTTGAGGAAAAGTCAGCAAATTGCACCAAAGTGCAAATTTTTTTTCTTCTTCTTCTTTTTTTTTTTTTTTTTGGTAATGCAGTGATTTAAATATCCACTCATTTTATAATTCTTGAACAAAATAGGGGTACCATAAATGCATTAATGGTCTAACTTTGCTTCCCCAGTTTGAATTAATCTGAATTAAAAAGTACTCCAGCAACACAGTTTAAGCTGCCTGGATTTATTATTAACATAATCTCAAAATTGCTAAAGGAACAATTTATCAAATATATATTTTGAGTAATTTTASGTACTGTAACTACTAGATCTACTAGGTCGTGTATAAACATATTTTAAAAGACTTAAGACCACAGTTTGAGATCGATCTTGTAAGTAATGCATATAATATAAAACCAGGTGCAAAAAAATAAATCCAGCAAAGAGTTGTCTCGAGAAAACTTAATTGCTCCTGCTAATGAAAGTCTCCAAGGAGGATTTCAGAAAGTGAACAATCCACATATAAAATTTCTAAAAGGAATCTGAGACATTGCATCTTTGTTCGGGTAAATTAAAGCAGTAAATTAAAAAGAAAAGAAAATGTTACAGCTTGACTGCATTCAGGGAGGTAAGATGTACCCCACAAGCTTTCCAACAGCGACAACAACTCGGCAGATCAGACTTGCTTCAGATAAGATCCATCATAAAGCACAAGAAGTGGTTGCTCCACCACCTCTTTTCTTTTTTTAAATTAARATAATAAACCCCATGCACCACTTCAGCAACGAAAACTGCTGGCGTGTAGTTTGTGCAGCTCCCAAAGCATCTTAGTCCGATCATTTTGAGATTATTAATATTTTTTGCACAAGTTAGTAGAGGTTAGCAGTATAATAAACAAGCTCTGAATGTATTCAGATAAATCCTTTATTGATTTCAAGTACAATTTTATACCTGCATTTTTCTACATCAATAATGTTCATTATAGAAATGTTTGTAACACCCTCATGACGCCACCCACCTTAAACTATTTTACTTTTTGGCTTTCGCAAGGGACAAGGAGCCAGAGCCACACAAAGAGCTACCCCCTTACACCAGGGTATCATTCACCCCAGCACTGCACAACAATTCCTGCCCCAAAAATCTTCTGGCCAAAACATGAGACAGCTGAGAAAAGAAAGCACGAACATGAGACAGCACTGGGTGGAACAATAGGTAGCTACAGCTTTACTCATATCCAGCCTTTTTTTCTCTCTGAATTTACAGAAAAATTTTTAAAACACAGACAACTCAAGAGTTCCTTGCAGGAGCCTTCTAAAAAGTCATAAGGTGCAAATATACAACAGTCAGCCTTGAATAGCCTGAGAGAATCCTAATGATAATAATGGTGTTTCTAAAACATTTTGTGGACTAAAAAAAAAACAAAACAAACTAAAAACATTTAAGCACACTAACAGAAGTCAAAATTTGGGTCAGGAGTCTTTGTATTATAGTTTGGTCTCAGTCTGCTATCTGGAGAGAAAAAAAACAACTGTATATACAAAAAAATAAATTTGTCTCTTGGACAACTGAGTACATTTTACAAGTTTAGGTATTTATTTACAAAGAAGAATGAAAAAATATAAGAAAGGAAAAATCTGCACAAATCACAACAGAGCACCCAGCGGTTCAGAGCTGAGTACTCCATGCRGGCTACGAAAACCCCTTTGTGACACTGCACAGAATCACAGAACTATGGACAAAAGGAAAAAAAGTAACAAAACCCAAAGCCCCAGCTCAGCCTCAGGGGAATAATTCACTCCCAMAGGAGAGCAGCCTGCAACCGCTGCACAGCACTGAAGTGTATCCTGCCCAAAATCTGGCTGCCTAAGATTTCCTGTCTCCTTTCTAGACAAATCCCCATCTGGTGCGTTAAATTGCTACTACTAAGAAAAAAAAAAAGATGATTTTTTGATTTTTTTTTTAATATAGTTTTGTTTAAATCATTATTTGAAAGTACTCATAAATCCTAAGAAACAGGCTAATTTCAGAGGCTAAAAGAAACGGAGGGTGCAGCAAGGGATTCACAGACCAAAAACAGAATTCCAGGCAGTTGCCACCTCCCATCTGCCTGTCCGTCCTAAGGACACAACCCCGGCAGCTCCCTCGTGCCAGATGTGTCTTAYCCTGATCCTAGAGACTCTTCTGGGCAGATTGTGCAACCTCCACCAGACAACCCATCCTGTTTCACTCTTTCCCTGCAGTGTCTTTCCTGCCTGATAATGCAACAAGTGAAGTTGCACCAATGGCCCCATACACCAACGGAGACCAGACAACCCCTGCTTCACTGCAACAAAAAACATCTTCTTGCACCTTGCAAGACATACATCTCTCTTCAGTCCTGCTATCTAGATCAAAAGAAGGCTTTTCTGCTCAGTGTTTCCTAGCAGCTTATTTTTTACTCCAAGTACAATCGTTCCTGGTGCTTCCCTCTAGCTGCTCTGCCTCAGGGCCACCTATTTGTCTGAAGCAGAGTGCTCCGAACTGCACACAACCTACCTGCTGAGCCTTCACTAGCACTAATAAAAAGGAAGGACAATCTTACATGGCTCTCAGTGCCCTGCAGCCTCCACATCCCAGCAGGACATCTGTGTAATGACATGGATTCACGTCAAGGCTACGAGCTGTGGATTCCCTTTGCTGGAGCACATCCTTCTATGTGAACAAATCCCACCCGCTCACACTTCTTCCTACAGCAGCCTGGAAACATCTGTGTTCATCCACAGGGGAAGCTCCGATTTTAAAATCAATTGGGTTTCTTATTTTGAGGACAGAAAGGCAAACAAAATGATGATTATACCAAGCCATGTTTGATGAGATGTAATCAATCGTACATCAAAGACAACGGCACTCACTGCTTGCAGCAAATTATTCCTGAGAGTGGGAGACGAGGACTTACTCCACACCCACACGTGGGTGACTGCAACTCATGCACTCTTTGCTTTCTTCTTGCCTCAGGGAAGGTGTTGGGGTCTGTTTCCTGCTTGCAATAATTTCACTTATCAAAGTAGCAAAGAAGAGAAAAAGAAAAGCGCAGAATTTCTGGACAGCTTGGCCATGGGGACCTTTGATGGTTGTTACTTTTAACACAAATCAGGGCCTACAGGAACTATTGCTTCATATACTTTTGGCTATTAGGTTGCCTAAGAACCAAAAAAAGGGGTTATTTTTAGATATACTTATCAACAGAGTAATCAAAACCCTTGTGAATTATCTCTGGTATTAACATGAAGATCCTTTTTTTTCCGTACCAATGAACTGTTCACAGTATTTTTGGGTCACAGTGATGGGGTGACCTAAGCCTCTTGACCACCAACATTTTTTCATGCTTAATGAATGTGCCACTAGTTTTCAGAAATGTCCCTTCCAGCATTTTTTTTGACAAACCAAGATAAACTGTAGATGGTGTAATATTTGTTCTCGCAAAAAAGAAGCTTAATTAGAAAGAATAATRTTATACCAAGTGTTTTTATCACTAAATGAGTTTGCGTTTGCAATCATGGCCTCTGCATTGGTTCCACTAAGATTTTGAATTAAAGACATTTTTAGGCTTCAAGGTGCAAGAACAGATTCAAATACATCACTCCACAATTTGACACAAAATCAATTTCTTCAGCAGTGAGCAAGTGTCTGAGGAGCTTGCAGTACAAAATTCAGCCTAAAAGGTCTTGCTGTGAAGTTTATAATTCATGGGGAAAAAAAGCTTTTGAAAGAGGAGGCCATGGGCCTACCTGTCTGAAGGCGTCAGCTACTTGCAAGAGCACTTTTTGTGACAAACCTGTAGAAATATGGAATATTGATTTGATAGATCATTTCCTAGCTARATCCAGTGACCTAGAACAAGCCTGTAGCAGGACCTACAGGTTTTGTGCTGCAAAATACACACCATCTCATGAGCTGTAACCCCTGCGCTCCCTCCTGAATATCTGGACTTCCTAAGGAGCACCTGTGTGTGAAGAAATCTTGAAATTTGTTCAAGTACCCATAACACAGGCAAAAACATCTTCCTAAAAGTGTAAGCCAAAAGCAATACACCAGGGAGGGATGTGCCCTACTGCATTCTTAGCAATCAGAATTGATTTGATAAAGGAAATAATTTAATTACATTTCTATTCTGCAAAGAACTGTCTACTGCCAGGCTAAATAGCACTCTGGCACAAAGACAACTGCACTACTATCAGATTCAGCTGATAGCATCWGCACGTCTATAAAGGCAGTTTCTTTCCTTTAATTAAAATTAGAGGATGCATATTCACAACTAGAATAATTAATTTTACTCTGTTCTGTTAATTAATTTGGAGCTTTACAATAAGTTATCTGCAAAGCAACCTCAAGCAGCAGTATTTAAGTGAGAGCAATGGCTCCAGCAAACTTGTCTCACGCCCCCCAAAATGATTAAATCTGAGTTTTCTCTACTAAAAGAGATTCTGAAAAAAATAACATTGAAATATTAATGATATAGATTTTAATCTAATACTTTTTGTTAATTATGTCCTTATAAAGGACACCTCAAATTGGAGCTGTAGCTCCACCATTTTTTCAAGCAGATATAAGCGTTCAAATAAAATTCTCATTAAAGCCAGAGCTGCTAAAATTACTGGTAAAAGCCAACAACAACAAAGTCCAAATTATCAAAGTATACGTGCTTAAAAACTTTCRAAGCACTGAGAGCACCTGGACAACACGGAAGATGCAGGATGCCATATCCATGCCAGGGAAGCCTTCTGCTGGCTGCCATCACCGCATCTTGTCTTCCTTTCAGCCTGATGGAAGCTGCTGGTGTCACTATTGTTTTATGCTTCATGATCCCCAAGAATTTCTTTCATTCTCATTCATTTACTGACAGCTTAGGGCAATGTAATATATTAAAACCCATGTACAAACTAATATGCAGGATTTCCAGTCACTTTGATCTTAAAGTTGAAAGAAAACATACAATTAAACCTATTAAAAACACATTATTTCAACTTCCCAAATCCCCAAAAACGTACATTGGGACCAGATGGGAGGAGTGAATTCAGAATGAAGTCTCCAAGAAAGGAAATGTGGAGGGAGGGAGGGAAGGAAGGAGGAAGGAACTTACTAATATGTCATATATTGTTAAAAATCATTCAGAATTTAAAAGCAATAACTAACAGAAAAAAACATTCCTTCACAAATATATTTTGGGCATGTTCTGACACATGAGTGATTGCTTTAGGTCAAGACAACTCTACTGGGTTCAACTGGGAAAAAATGCAATTAGCTTTAAATATTATGTGGATCAGGATATAATCCCATGTCCTTTTTCAATTTAGAATTCTGCTTCACAAAATCTGGGTTTCAAATGCAAATTATTCCTGAGAGTGGGAGTAATAAACACAAATAAATGCTGAGTGCCCCTGTTTCAAATTGATTTTGTTGAAGCAGCTCCCATAGGTTGATGGGCAAGCTGTAGTACTGCAGTCTCCTACTCTCTCATGTTTTCATACATCATACATTATATCATAATGTCATGTCATACATTTTAATAATAATAATAAAAAAAAGCTGAGCAATTGTACAGCGCAATAGCTACATTTTTTTTTTCTCAAGGGCTACTCTGAAATTGCTCAGATTCAGGGCTAATCAAAACTGTCCTCTTGTTATTTTGTCATCTTTTGCTGTAGATTATGAGTGTACATCATTCAGACACTCCACTTTTTTCTTTCAGCAGGATGGAGACAAAACACTCCTTATGGCTATTTCCTATATTTTAAATAATCTATGTTTCTAGACAGCATTCCAGACCCAGTCATATCTTACCCTTAACTTTTAAGAAGTTATTTACTATTGGAAAAAATAAACTACTAACCAAAAAAAGAAGAGCAATCTGTAGGCAGAATTTGTCACCTTCAGCTCTTATGATCACATTACAAATCAGAAACGACCGTTAACTTCCCATTCTTGCTGATCAACTAAGATGACCATCATTTCTAGGCTTGCTTTACCAAAAGCACATTAGCGATCCAAGAACTTTCTGGTTGGCAAGAAAGCCCAAAGTTGTTTTAGCAGCTTTTGGGTGTCTGGCTGTTCTGGCTTACTGACTTCAGTATAGGAGTCTGACATGAGATGTGAGGTGTCTGGAGTGTCCTGCCGTGGAAGCCCTGCTTCTCTTTGTACTTGCTTGATACCTGCACATGGAAGTTATTTTAGCCAGTTCACTTGCACTATCCTTCAAAAAGTGTGCACATATCTGTACGTGTATTACTGCCCTTAATACATTCTGGGAATGCTTAATAACAACGACCGACGTTTTGCTGCTCTATTCTTAAATTTAACCCTGTTCTAACACGCCATTAAAGAACAGCCCTTGTAATAAAAGAGAAGGCTAACGCTACAGAGGACACAGATCTAGGATAGTTTGCACATCAGTTTATGGCTTTGCATCCTAAGATACCCTGTGCTTCCAATCTGGCTTATGAAGGCACACAGGCTATAGGAGAGCCCTTCATTCACCACTATGATATAGTGATGTTTTATTTAAAATGAACTTAAAAGTTTTATTTAAGAATAAAAAACGCAACTGAAAAATCCCCAGCATAAAGCAGTAGGTCAAAAGACTGCCAGTCTACTGAACTTCAGCTTAGCACGCTTTTCTTGAATCACTTACTAATTCTGGTGAAGTGAAGCTCTTGATTTTCCTCTACAAAAGAAAAATATATAAAATCTTTTTCTCTCAAAGGTTAACTTTTAGCACCCTTTATAATTAAGAGCTCTATAAAAAGCACCTAAACAATTCAGCTAAAATAAGGGTTTCTTTTTTTTTTATTAAATCAGTTCTCCTACAGCTGTGTCACTAGCTCTGCTCCAACCAAGTAGCAAAGAACTAGGTTATCACAACCTTGTTTTGCTTTGAGAATTCAGCAAGCAAAATGCAACACAGGGTGTCCTCTCACCTACATTACTAAAAGTACCYGTCATGGCACAAAAACAAGTTTCTTTAAAGCAAAATTCATTCTGAAGATACTGAAAAGCCACCTTCTACTTCCTACCTTGTGAGGTAACTACGAAGTCCACGAGTACAAAGTTCCCTCCTGAAGCATGTGCTCTAGCACCTGCAGGGCTACAAGGGAAGGAGAAGGGAAACACAAAAGCAGCAGCCTTCACAACAGCATTTCCAGCCAYGTATTTCAGCCTCAGATTTGCAATTCCCCTTTGCAACAGTTAGAGCATTACCTGTTAGATGGTCTGGGAGCACAGGTCACAAAATATTTTGTCTAAAACAACACAGAGCCGGGGAAAAAAAAGTAAACCCTAGCAGCTTTGCTTTGTGTATATGACAGGTCTCCAGCRTGTAAAAATGAAAAGTATCTCAATAAATAAAATAGTAGTATCTCAATAAAGTCCTAAAGATCAAAAGATAAATGACTGCAGGTTTGCAAATTTTAGCCACACCATTAATGAGTGCATCATTTTATTTATACTTTATTTCCCCAACACTGACTTGCACTGTGTTCATAAGGCTGTGCCCAGGTGATGGGTACATAACAGAGATTCTCTTCAGTCTTCCTTTTAGTACTGATGCACTTAAAGCAGCCCTTGTTGCCTTCCTCGACATCAAWTGCCACGTTTAATAGCAATTATTAAATGGAACATCAAATTAAATAGACCTTGGCCTTCCTAGCCACATCTCTGCATACTTGGACAAAGTTTCTACAATGCTCTCAAGCGGCCTGATCTGCTTCCGTCTTCTGTGCTCTTCCTTCTGGCTTTTGMCAGGAGCTCCTTGCTGAGCCAAGCAGGGCTCCTGCCCACTTTGTTCCACTGCCTGCTCCTTGGGCTGCACTGCTCCTGAGCTTGCAGGAAGCAATCCTCGATTATCAGCCAGCTCTCCTGAAGACCACTTTCTAGGGCCATGGATTTCTCCTATATCCCATGGGATTCTTCAAAGAAGGTCCCTGAAGAGGCCACAGACTGCTCTTCCGAGCTCCAGGGGTATGACCATGCYTCTGGCCCTGCTTCCTCCTCACAGGATCCTAGATGCCACCACCTCTTGGTCACTGCAGCTACCCTTTCCTTCTTGTTGGCTCCTTCATCACTGGGTTATTAGCAATGTGCTCTGGGAACCTCCTGCTAATAAACTATTTTTTCAAAACTATAGTGAAGATATAACACTTAACGCAGAGTCATAGAACAGCCGAGGTCGGAAGGCACCTCTGGCAAACAGCCTCCAACTTTGCGGGTGCACTCTGTCCCATCATGAAAATCATTCAAGAGGATGTTAACCAGCAGCAGTCCCCATATTGACCACTGCAACACCGCTGGGGACCGGCCTCCTGCTACATTTCATGCAGCTGACACAATCCTTTGAGCTCAACAGTTTGGCTAATTTTTCCATCTACTCACTGTCCACTTACCTAGCCTGTATTTCATCAGTTTGCCTAAGAGGACAAACTGTTAAAAGCTTCCTAAAGTCAAGACAAGCAACATGCACTGCTCTGCCCTCATCCATCAAACCAGTCRCCTCATCCCAGATGATCATCAGCTTGGCCAGTCAAGATTTCCCCTTCATAAAGCCCTGCTGACTACTGCTATTCACCTCATCCTTCATGAAAATCCTCCAGGGGGATATGATCCAYCACCTTCCAGGCATTGCAGTGAGACTCCCTGGATGGAAGTTCTTGCATCTTTATTCTTCAAGACAGGAGTGACACTGTCCACGTTCTGAAACCTCCCCTGATCACCGTGACACTTCAATGAGGAGCGGACTTGCAATCATCTCCTGATACGAAACCAAATTCAAGGATCTCCAAGCAGTATGTCTTCTGCTTTCCTCATTGGAAAGCTGGTAATACTGCAGCAGTGAGCAGCACATTTATAGCTTCAAATTTACAGTTGCACAGAGCTGATGCACGTTACTGAACCCAAAATTTCATCTAGCTTGCCATTATTAATGAYAGTGCCCAAGGAGGAAAAAATAACCAAATAGATCTAATTTGCAGAGCTGGTCTTTAAAGAAGGGAAGGAGAACTCTAAGCTTTTTTACTTATTATTTAAGTCACTGACATGAGTCACTGACATGTACTTTGACAGTAAATTTTGACCATTCCCTTACTTTCATTYGGTTATAAGGTTTAAGACATCAAGACAACATCCAAAAAGGCAGGCAAGGCAGGAGTAATGATCCTGGTAAGCAGTGGCATTAGGAAACACCAGAGAATGATATTCTTACCAAAAAAAAAATGTAATAATTATAACTCAAAAGAATAGATTTTATTATAAACCAACAAAGAAAAAAGTCATACTAGACACTGTTTTGGGATGACTTCATCACGGGACATTTATGCAACGGGAAACACTTTGAAATCAAAAACCTTGGAAAACACAGCAGTTGACAACCAGAACAGTGATCAGGTTGGGGATTTCTTGTTTTGAAAACATCACCAATAAGACATGACAAAATARGTCAGAAAACAGCTCATATTAGCTGATTGTATATTAAAAAAAATGTGAAAGATGGCCTGCTGGTAAAAACCTTTGACTTCTTCAAACAATCTCAGAATGGCTGAGGTTGGAAGGCACCTCTAGAGATCATCCAGTGCAACCCCCTGCTCCAGCAGGGACACCCAGAGCACRGGGCACAGGGTGGCAGCCAGGCGGCTTTGGAAGATCTGCAGAGATGGAGACTCCACARCCTCCCTGGGCTCTGTCACCCTCACAGTCAAGTTGTTCTTCCTCACATGGAGATGGAACTGCCTGTGGTTTCTCGGGTCCTCCTTCTTGCCCTTTTTGAAGACTGGAGCGATATTGGCTTTCTTCCAGTCCTCCTTCTTCCTAGTAACGCACATGACTTCAACTTCTTTCCTAGTGGTGACCAAGATTTTGCACTAGAGGAGGACTCAAGGGCACTCCTGCCTTTCTGGAGTCATCTTCAAAGATTGCTGAGGGAAAACTCCTTAGACTTGAGAGCTCTTCTAGGGAAAATGGGACCTTTCCCACACTAACTTGCAGGTACGTAAGCATGTGCCATAGGATACTTAAGTGATTCCCAGCTAGAGCCTGGCAATTAGCTAAGCTGCTGTCTGCAAGGAACCCCCAGAAATGGCTTCTCCTCTGTTCACTGTGAGAGCACTTCTTTGTTAATTCCACTGATTCCATATCTGCCAGTAGGTTTTCTCAGGAAGAATCCAGGTCTCAAAACTAGGTTCCAAGCAAAGCACTCTGCATATATGAAGAGCTGTCCACCTGAAAGCTTGTTCCAACCACACCACATCCCAGAGCAGCACTGGTGATGAACCACACACTGGGAAGCCATGAACCTGGGCTGCAGTAGCCAAGTGCCAGGGCCCGAACCACAGGCCCAAGTCAGGGCTGACTTAGAGCTGAATACGGCTCTGCCTTTGTAGAAGTAACAGAAATCACGTGCAATTGCTTAGGCCAACCTGCATGTAGGTTCATAAAATTGTGGCTCATAAAATTGTGACTTTTGCAAGCTCTCGTGCAAGCGTTCTTGACCCTGAAGGGAACTTTCCCATCCAAAGCCAGGGTTCCAGATAAGGAAAGAACACACCAGATGCTACCACTCACACAGAAAAGGCAAGTTTTGCTGACTTGGTCCTATGAAAGCCGGACCCTCTTCCTGTGATTCTGGAAACCTCACTAGTGGGTGGACACCACCTGAGACCTTCCAATTGCAGGAAGGTTCTCAAAGTCCTCACGGCAACACACACTCCCCCGTGACYGTGTGTCTGGATGATGGTAACGTACTTAGGCAACTGGTGAGGCATCTTTTTGTTAATCACTATTCTCTTTCTTGTACAGTAATGGTTAAGTGCATTACCTTGCTTATTTTGTCTGCTGTTAAAACCCAGCACGTAGTAAGCTTAYTGCTTTGTTAGATGTACCATTTCATTTCTGTATTATTTGATATTAACAGTAAACATGACCRCTCATTTCCATCAGTGTCTAGTTCTTTCTGTCGCCCTCCTTGTCAACTGGCAAAACCACCAGCCTTGCGTTGCCATCACATTAGCCCTGGCCACATACACAGCAGTATCATCTCAGCTCGACTAGCACATGGCTATTAGGAATAAAAGCTGGTTGAGGGACTGCTCCTCCTTTGCAAGAGGCAGCAGGAGGGCACAGCGAGCAGGAGCCCAGCACTGCACAGCTGCCTTGCCAAGCTGTGGCTCAGCACCCACTACCCCAGGCACATTCAAARGAATAGGCCAGGGAATCCAGCCTGAAGATTTAGGAACAAAAAATACATATTTATTAAATTCCCCTATGCTTTTCTTAACAATAACATTTGTACTGCAGCATTGAGTGGGTGCCTGGCTGCAGAGTCGAGGTCGCTGGCTGAAACAGCAACCCAACCAGATCGTTACCACCCAAAGTGGCCGTGGGGCTGAGCCCCACACTGCCAGCTGGGTGCACAGGCCCTGCCATGCACCCGTATTAAACACGGATGCATTTTAACGGGCACAGCCCAAACAGCACCTGGCCAGGCACAAGCACCTCTCATTTGAGTTACTTCATGTCACCACTGCAGGATTTCTTGAAGTCAGGTTTCTCTTTCCTCTTGCTGCTGAGGACGCAGGCTGCTGTGTGCATAGGTATGGGCAGGTCTGCTCTTCTCTGTTCATGCTTATTTTTCATGTAGAATACGCTTTCTGGGTACAGGAAGGTCTCTGATAGTTAGATATCATAAAGCAGAACAAATACTAGGACATAAATTCAGCAAAATGCAGCATGTTGTAAGCATGTTTGATAACCAAATTCAAAATATTATTAAAACTAAAATTGATGCACTTTGTGGTAATCATACAAAGTGTCCTTATTTCCTGTCTGCTRCAGACAGAGCATGAATAAATAGTCTGCTTTCAATTGCTCTCAGTCATGAAACTAAAAAAAAACCCTAAAGAATATGCAAGTCAACAYTAAAAGGTCTGCTTATTTTTTTGAGAAATTTTACTGGTGTGTTTCACAGCCTCACACGAAAGCTGGCTATTTTATATCAGCTCTTTTCAAACATGACAAATACAATCAACCCCCCTGGCTGTGATGGAGAGGGGGAATTGGCTTGGATACTAGTGAAAAAAAAATGGAGTTAATTGTATAAATGAAATTAAGGTGTTGCTAAGTGTGGTCTCTATTTCCTTTGTAAAAGATAAGCCAGGAAAGCAAAAAAACAGGAGATAAAGAGTTTATTAACCATTATCAAAACCTCTTTCTACAGCCTTTATTCTTTCCTATAGAACATGCTCACTTTATATATGGGACTTAGAAGTCCCTGGATTCCTTCCTTATGAAGACAAATAGCACAGTGTCGATTCCTGTGCTTCTAAGAATCAGTGAATTCTGCTGCCTCGTTTGCTGATACTAGGCAAGACCTGAGAAATATTATCCAATATTGTGTTTCTGGATATAAAAATGAGAATCTTCTCCAAAAATTTCAAAACATTACCTGAACTAATATTATTAAGGCAGCTTACAAAACATTAGAAACTCAAACATACGTGGAAGCTGATTACATTTCCTAGAAATGAACTTTCTTATCCGATTTTATATATATATACACACACATATATATAAAGGCTTACAGTATGAGACACATATATGAGACAGATGTAGCTAAGATTTTTGCCCAAGTACCATTTTCATTAGCTCCCTACAACATCCCAACAGTATCACTTTTATATGGGTAGTAAATGAAACAAAAGTCTGTTGCTTAAGCAACTCTATGTATATGTGTGTGCTTGTGTACAAACACCTAAGGAGATGCATAAAGCCCATTCAGAAGCTAAACAAACACCTATTATTGTGTTTTCCCTGCAGTGCCTTAGAATGAATCTATTCAGTTAAATACATGTTAATACAGGGGATTTAACATAAAAAGCACATTACTGGTGATKACTACTGTAGAGACCCTGGAAATAGAAACACAAGGCCAGGGTAAGCTCTACCTTCCCATTCCTTAGCTCTCCATAGGAACAGACAGAGCATCCACGTCTCACCCTGCAAGGTAACTCTGCACCAACGGGGCCCCATCCTGCTCAAACCAAACACGGTGCAGAACCCACTTGGCTTCTCGTGCTATTCCCAGGAGCTCTGACAAAGCAGGGACAACATCTGACAGGTATAATAAACACACCTCTCACTGCTCCTACACGAAATACACACCTTGTAAATCCAGCCAACTTTCCACTAGAGAAATAGCTCYTGCTGAATTGCTTCAAAATGACAACGTAGGGCCTGAAAGTCTCCAGGGAGGCAGCAGCTCAGGCAGCCCCTATTCATAGGCTTTAATTTAACCCCCTTTTACTCCCCTTGCTCACTAAGGTAGCCTGACAAGAGACCCTGCTGGGACGACACCTCCGACAGCTCTGGCTTGAGCCTCCGGCCGCTTCCTCGTGTTCTCCAGACAGCCAACAGCAAGGGTGGGTTTTTAGCTGGAAAAATCCCTGCTTGCTGGGCTGAGACCACCGACTCATTTCACACAGGTCAGACAAGGAGATGGTAACTTTTGGCAGCTGCCCCCTTCAACGAGGTTTGAGCTACAGACCTAGATGTGAAAGGCTCTGTAATAAATTACCAATCTCCTGAGCCATCCAGTTAACAGTTTGCGTTGATTTTTTTTTCCACTCAAATGTATTTATACTTTTAGTGCTGAAGTTGTGAAATGTTCTGAAACTGCAGGAAGTAAAATGCCAGAAAAATTCAGATTCTTGATGGCTGGCCATTTGCTTTCTGTATACCTCCTAAAAATATGCTGAAGATCACTCTTGCAGGCCTAAAGTTAAACACTATATTTGGATTTTTAAAAAATAACTGAATTGTGACATGCAGACTAAGTATTTCCACATTACATGTTCTGCTCTGCTATTTCACGAGCCATGAAAAAGCCACCACAAACTCTTAGGCTTTTTCTTCCTGCGTGCTGAAACTTCTAATCAATTTGTAAAACCAGGAGCAAAATATAAGCAATATCCATACAAATACTTTAATAAAACAACGTTTCCCTGTATTCAGTTCTGAAAAATATCATTATTCATTGGAGATATAATCCTTTTTCAGTTGATTTAAACAGAGACTGGCACTCTAAAAATATTAGGCATGAAAGCAGAAGACACAACAAGGCATTCACTACCATTCAAGAAACAGCATTAGAGATACTTCAAAGGCAAAAGTAACCCCGGAAAAGTCATAAGGAAGCCAGATTTAATGCRCCCAGTATAAAATTGCATTGGTAATATTGATTTATGGGAGTGACTGGTCAGATGGACAATACTCTCATATTAGTGAAATTTCAGTATTCAGAAGCATCATAAAAAGCATCTTTCTCAGAAGTGAATAACAAAACACTATTAAAGAATAAGAGCTATGGAGAACTGAATCATGAAAATCGCCTGAATTTAAGAAGGGAGACTGAATGATACTCTATGCAAAGAAAATTATGGGCATATTTCAGAGGTGGATATGTAACAACTGGAGAGATTTGCCAATTTAAAATATTTAGGACAATCTGCTTGTTAGGAAACACTACCTCCAGCACTAAAGGCTTTGCTTCCCCTGTAGCTGGATAAACGCATCTTTATTCACAGAAGTCCTTGAGAGTTGGCAGGGTTGTATTTGTGATGGATGAGAATTATTATAAGAAGATAATGGCCTTCGAAGGAGTTACCTTCTTAAATGAAACTTGAGTTTGGGGAATATTTTCTTTTATGTCCAAAGCTGCTTGTGGCCAATCATCCTCCTTCCCACCTGCACACAAGCAATGTTTAGGAATTTCTGCAGTCATGCTAGCAGAGGCATATTCTGTACCTTGACATGCCTGTTATTTAAATAACCACTAAAACAGTGTATTTAGAAAAATCAGAAAAGAACAGCCACCTGATTTATTTCACTCTCTAAACAGACCAGAGCAGACTTCAAATTTGTTGCAATCTACTAATCAAGGCTGTCTGCACTAGAAAATATATTTATTTATTAATACACACCCACAGGTTTTTGTTTCCCACAGATTAACATATATAAAAATAATCCCTGCCCTCCGTCTTCCCAGTGCTAAAACCCATTGCAGATCAACTTACCAAATCCCTGTGTAACACCCAGTTAGCATGCAGGTAGTGAATGCCATCTAGGATCTGATATAACAGGGACTTCACCATTCCCCGAGGTAACTGAACTGGTTTCTTGTTTGCTTTAGAAGCCCTGTGGAATTTGATTATATGCTGTAAAGGGGAAAAAAAAAAAAAGAAACCAAAATAAAAAAAATGTAATTTTTGGTCTACAGTATTACATAAAATATTGCCAGTGATTCCTTACATGGAATTTTTGAGCCTTTCCAACTTTTCATTCATTTTCAAAATAAGAAACATGCAGCTCAAGTACTACAGCAATAGCAGTATGCTAAGTAAAATGTCCACTGTCCTGGGAATTCTCTCCAGAAAATAAAAAGACAAGCTGATATTCTGCACATCAACATAATATAAAATTACCCACCTCCCACATCATTTTACTTCTAGGTTTCTATCTACTGTCATGACACTGTCATGTTCAATGTCTAATGTCAGAAAGAGAAATTCTCACATCAAACTCCTAGGACATCTAAGCTTTCAAGTTAAGCAGGCAATAAATGAGCTGCTGTTGCACTGTTCCCTTAAAAATACTGCTCTTGAATCAGAAGCTATTGATAGAGCGAGGTTGTAACACTGTCCATCTGAAGGTCAGCCACCAAGCCAGGACTGCAAGAACTTTAACAGTTATGACCACACATGCAGGCAATGATGTCCAGCAGCAATGAGGAGTCCAAAAGATTTTTATGTCATCTTAAAACCCAAATCCTGCAAGTTCTGGCATCCGAATGCCACCAGCTTCAACAGCATCAGCTTCAACAGCATCAGTGACAGTAACTGTTTTCATATAGAATAAACCTTTCACCAATTCACTTTTCTCTTTTCATACTGTTTTGCACTCGGGTGATCGTCAGTATAGCCCTGTTCTTGTGCAACCAAAGCTCARCACCCAACTGCTGGCTCCTTTTACCTCTACGCTGCTTCCTGCATCCCTGAACTTTCACAGGTGCCAGTTMGGTACCCAACTACCGAAATCCCTTTGGGAAATTGCCTTCTCCGCTCCCATTGCGGCCGAGCTCCATGCAAACTGTCCCTCTTTGCTTCAGGTGTTGAGCCTGGCTGCAAGAGGGAAGTCCAGCCCTGCTCTGACCAAGGCAGAAACACAGCTGCCAGGAGGAGAGATGATGRTGGAAGAAGCAAGAGCCCCTTCAGGCTTCAACAGCCCAGGACAAGCCCTCCCCAGCCTGGGCCACAAGCTCGTGGTCCTGACTTGGGTTGGCCACCGACTCCAAGGCCAACATTCCTCCTGGCAGTGACCAAAGGGAAGAGAGCCTTGAGCAGTGAGAAAGCAAAGCAGTGCAGAGGGAGAGATGGGTGGGTGTCCTTCAATCTTTCCTTCCCTAATATAATTTGTACCCTCTGGTTTGGTTTGARAACCACAGTATGGCCACCACTGCAGGACTTGACCTGAAGGGGGACATCTTGGGTATGACAGGGTACAAATAATCACTGGGGACAGGCTGCTTTCATCCAGATATAGTCAGCAACCAGGAACTGGCACAGCTGAGGACTAGTGAAGTTCATACAGGTACCTGCACACACACATAACGATCCAACCTGAGTGTCTTTCATCAGTGAGACACATAAGCCTGTGTTTCATTAGCCAAAGGGCTTCTGCAGTAACCTTGGAAAAGTATCAAGTACTGCATGAAGTTATCAATGCAAACAAGGGAAGGTTGCTACTAGTCACAATCCTTCAGGTAAATAAAATACCTAATAGTGTAATTTGAAAAACAAACCAAAACTCAAAAGAAACTATTCAGATGTTCCTGAACTCTACTAGTTTGGCAGTCATAAATACAGAGGAAGCAATGAAAAGGTGAATGTCTTTGGTTTCTCTCTACAGAGAACTTCACTTCCCTCAAGTCATTTCTTTTTATATCAAGAGCATCTCAAGTTTCAGCTACTTGATACCAAACTAAAATTTTAAGAGTTAGTGAAATCTCAGTATCATCTTTCAGAAGTTCCAAAATACTGAATGGAAGAAAATTTTCCCTACACACTAATTCTAGCTCAGCAAACACTCCTGAACTATCACCAACAGCAAGTGGCAGGGCTTCCAAAATGAGTTACTTCTTATTTGGTTCATATTTCTTATCTCTCTGTACARGTGTAGGCAAAAAGTCAAGAATTCTGATATTTAAGTTAGGTATATCAAAAATTTCATCTTAATAGACACTTGTTGCACCCTTTGATTTGCATCACCTTGATACCTTAAAAAATATTACAATACCTTTTTTTTCCATTTGACAGCAATGCTTAAAATCTACATCAGATTTATTTGAGAGACACAAACGGTTTTTACTGAACTCAAACTTGAATATAATTTCAGATTTTTAATACCTTTTTTAACAGGTTCAGACAGATGTTAAGATTACAAATATTAAGACCAGGAAAGGRGTTCATCTCTTTAAAATATTTTACTTAGCTTGCAATACATTTAAATTTAAATCTGTATTGCCTAATTAGGAGCAAATGGATTCTCTCCTAAATAAATGAAATCTCRGATGAAGTGAATAAGAAGCTCTCCCTGCTGAAATAAATGAATTTCAATTGTGTTCTGTGGCATTATTCTCATTTATTTATGGATGACATGAAATGCAGCTAAGCCTCCAAACTATCCTACTCTGCCAAAAAAATGCCATTTTTTAAAAGGAAATCCACCTGCATAATCAATAAAGTTTTCTTGCACTCCATACTTTGGTGAAGGGTTATAGTTACATTTATTTAAATATATCTTTAGCTTCTGAAAGCTGAATGCAGATCTTTAGCTTCAGAAACAGGTCAGACCACCTTTGCAGCTTGCTCATTCAACACTTCCACTGTCYTTTCCCTTCAGCAGCAGAAAGGTGGCCAACAAACACTCACAGCCAGAAGTTTTACTGAGTTAACCGATGTTAACTCATCCCTTTCCTCCAGCTGAAGCTCAGTGCCTGTCCCCACGGCCAGTTCTGCTTACCCAGAGATCGTGCTCCGCGTAGTCGAAGAGCAGCCACACTTTCCTGTCCGCATGAGACAGAAACACTTTCTGCAGGGAAATCACATTCGGGTGCTTCAGCTCCCGCAGCAACTGCAAAACAAGGAAAGCCCATCAGCATTGTAACTCGGCATCCAGAACTGTGACAGAGCTGGACWGAGGAATTTTAAAGTCTTTCCCACAGATTTATACAAACAAAAGCTGAAAGTTGCAATTCAAAGAAAACAGCACATACTTTCACTCTTTTTTAATGAAAGAACTAGTCATTAGCTTGAAGTTAACAACTAAAGTAAGTGATGACTCCCTTAGGGTATTCRTTTACTTTTAGTTTCATGAAAGTTAACATCTAAGTAATCCTCAGTATTACACAGAATCACAAAGACTCCATAAAAGGCCAGCTGTTGCCATCTGCCTTTCCCCATAGGATCTGATCTCTGAAAAAGCTATTTGGGACAGCCTGGCTCCTAATGACCCGAACCTCCTCCACTTTGGAGTCAGTCATTCAAGGCTCAATGGGACCRACTCATTCAGCACAACACACGGCACTCGGCTCAGGTCAGCTAAGATTTGGTTCATAAGATGCACTCAACTGATCTTAAAAGCTCCACGTTACCAAAAGAAGGTCCCAGCTCTTGCCTCAACATATCCCACACCAGCTACAGCGCTCACAACCATGAAACAGCTCAGCAGAAAATTACCCCAGACATACAGACCTAAAAGGGATGTTTTTCAGCTGAGTTGCTGACCTGAACTCACTTATGGAACTTATTTTCCCATTACAGAAAAGCAGGAGCAAGATAATTAGTTCCTTTTCATTGACACTAGTCATGTACAACAACATTTGAGCCACTACTGAGAGTGAAGTGACAGTGGCCATGAGAATTGCTTTTGCTTCCTTCTTTTCTATGTATTTTAAAAGCTCTACCAACTCCCCAGTCCTGAGCAACACCCTCCAGGTGGCATTCCTCAGGCAGGAAAGGGGCCTAGGCCCAGCCAACTGTTATCCTAAGTGCAAGATGAAACAGAAAGAGGACTGGGAAGGCAAGGAAAGCTCACGAGGAAGCACAGAAGGGCACAGTTCCACATTCAGCATGTTAAACTTTTTAATAATCTTAACTTTTCTAAGAGCATTGCATAGATAAATTCTAAGGAGGAATGTAAAAGAACAAGTCTGGAATCTGATAGACCCCTATAATTCCTACAAAACTAAGGGTCCAAAACGTAAGGATCAGATAAAATTGGAAGGCAAAGGCCTAAGTCAGAGTGCATGGACACTCCAGCTCATGTGTATCCAGCCACAACAGCCCATCCCCAGGTGAAAGGGGCARATAAAAGGCCCAAGGCTCCAGACACCAACGCAGCCCCTTCCTGCCCCCTTTAGCCTTTGCTGCAGCTCTTCCCACCTTCCAACGCAGCCGTCTCCCGYTGCCGAGGGGGAGACACGAGCGCTGAGACACAACAGCGGCTCCGGCAGAGGCGAAGCACCGCGAGGCCTGTGCCCCTCCAGCCACGTCCCACGGGCCTTGCCAAGCAGACGAGCTGCCCTGTGTCCAGCAGCTGACAGGATCCAGTGAGGGAAAAGCAAAGTGGGATGAGCGCAGCATGAAGGGCAGCGAGATGCCTGTTCCTGATACAGGCCGCTTCTCGGCCTAGCACATTATTTACCTCTCACATCACGGATGATGGGGTCTCATCACAAGCCTCCACATACATGACTGCTTTAAACTCATGACCTTCACAYGTTTCCACCAGAGCTCTCCACTACACACACTTCTCCGAAGCAAGGACACTACGCTCAATGGACACATTCAGTACGCTGCATTCTCAACATCCTGCAAATTTCTAGCATTACTGCAAGTGTCACTCCAGCTCCACCCCTCATGCTTGCTGCTCTATATTGTCCTCAAGGAATGGGTCYCTTCAGAGGGACCTGGACAGGCTGGAAAGTTGGGCAGAGAGGAACCTCATGAGGTTCAACGGGTGCAGGGTCCTGCACCTGGGSAGGAATAACCCCAGACACCAGGACAGATTAGGGCTCRACCTGCTGGAGAGCAGCTCCACAGAGAGGGACCTGGGAGTCCTGGTGGACACCAAGTTAACCATKAGKCAGCAGTGCCCTCATGGCCAAGAAGGCCAATGGGATCCTGGCTGCATCAGGMGGATGTTGCCAGCAGGTCAAGKGAGGGGATCCTGCCCCTCTGCTCAGCTCTGGTGAGGCCGCACCTGGAGTATTGGGGGCAGTTCCGGGCTTCCCAAGACAAGAGAGATGTGGAGCTTCTAGAGAGGGTCCAACAGAGAGGGACAAAGATGATTAAGGGACTGGAGCATCAGTCTCCTCTCATACGAGGAGAGACTGAGTTGGGCCTGTTTTCTCTGGAGAAGAGAARGCTGAGAGGGGATCTGATCAATATGTATAAGTACCTGAAAGGAAGATGTACAGAGGATAGAGCCAAGCTCTTCTCAGTGCCACTGACAGGACAAGGGGCAATGGGTACAAGCTGAAACACAGGCAGTTCCATCTCCATGTAAGGAGTAACTTCTTTAACGTGAGGGTGCCAGAGCCCTGACACAGGCTGCCCAGGGAGGCTGTGGAGTCTCCTGCTCTGGAGATCTTCCAAACCCGCCTGGCTGCCACSCTGTGCCCYGTGCTCTGGGTATCCCTGCTGGAGCAGGGGGTTGGACTAGAGGATCTCCAGAGGTCCCTTCCAATATCAACCAGTCTGTGATTCCCTGTCTTGCCCACCACCGTGCTTACCCTACAACCAGGTTTGCATGATCTTGGTCAGGCAGCCTTTTCCAGGCACCATGTTAGGACGCAATTTCTCTAAAGGCCCTTCGCAAGATTTTAGCCACTTCAGACAAGGCCATTCTCTGCTCCCATTTGTCGATCTGATGACAAAAATTCAAAATCTCATCATCATCTCATCCGTTCAAAGGGCTCACATCAATTCCACCAAGTGATCCAGCCATGAACAGACCCAATATTAATAGCCAAGCCATAGCTTGAGGCTTAATAGGCAAAAACAGCACTGGGAAAAGAAACCAGACTGTGACGGCTGATGGTGACAGAAAAGGTCATTTTCAGAGCAAAAGAACACAAAGCCTTAGTCATCAAGGAACAAATTATGAAATACCAGTGCAACAAGCCCTAAAAGAGGTAAGCTGAATTTGAGCTCTAGAAAGGCTCTATCCTAATACTCCGCATAACTGCAGCCAGTTCAAGGAAGATCAATTCCAGCTACAACAGAGCAAAGAGAGCCCAAGTCTGCAGTGAGCAAAATGAGGAGCGTGTTACATAAAGGGAAGCTAAAAGGCAGGCCAAGATTTTTATAAAGGGCCCAAACAGAGAGAGGGAAAAAAACAAAACAAATATCCACCTCCTAAGCAAACCCTGCTTATTAAAGGAAAAGTTATAAATGAAAAAGGGGAAAAGAGAAGGGTTATTTTATGTAACTGACAATATTACCACAAATACAAATGGGTATGAATTACTCATGATGAATTTTGGCTTTAATGATGGATAGTACTTAAGGTCATTGTTAAAGTAAAATTCAGGAAGTGCCTTCCAGGAGAATTTTTCTTTACGTGACTAATTGGCAGCTTACTAACTTTTTTGAAGATAATACATTTTGCTTGCTTGCAAGAGACAAATTTAGATGACCTAAGAAGCCCTATCCATTCCTATACTCCCATAATACATTTCTTTTAAAAAAATTCTTATTTTTTCTCTCTTGTAGTCGAGTAAAACTACAGTATTTTCCAAGTACTTTAAACTCTCCCTTTTAACTAAGAACAACAAATCCTCATTACGCGAGTCCTTGAATCCCTGGTTGGTTTGTCTGCGATCCATTAGACTCAAGATTTCTTTTTCTTTTGCAGTTTTTTTTTTGGCAGTTTTATATTGGCACAGATGAGATACTCCACAGTACTGAAAAACAAGGTACCTGCTGCAAACACATGCTGTTTTTTTCCAAAAACGGTGGCAAGTGGAAGCTTGCAAACACAAAGCAACACAACAGGTTATAATAGGCCCCACTCTGGGCACTTATTATGAAGCTGACAGTACAGGTTCAGAGCTCCATTTCCTCAGATATACAACCGTGTGAAATGGTCGCTTTACTGCATTTTTTTTCTTACATATTTAAATTTGAAGTCTTCAATGCTGTAAAACAGCAGCCTGAAAACACAACGTCAAGAARAACAAAAATTGCATATTTCTGTTTTAACTTCTATGGTTCTCAAATAAGTCTTATATGATCACACATACAAGTTAAGACGTTTTGGCTTTTTCCATACAAACATATACGCAGTATTAAAGATAATGTATGCAATGAAGTTAACGTATATTCTCTGAAAGCAGCCAAGTAGATGTGAAACTCACGTAGGTGGCTCTGGACACCATGCTACACAAATTCTGTGGCTCACACAAAAAAACGGCATGTCTTCAGGTTTCAGTTTCTAAGATTTGTTTGGTATCTTTATCCCACTTTTACAGACCAGAAACAATACTAGCCTTCCTTTGTACAATACAGCCCCTCAATGTTTGTAGCCCTGGGGCTTAGCTTCAGAAAGTAATGAACACAGTCACAAACTATATATATAATGTGTGTGTGTGTGTGTGTGTGTATGTATGTATATGTGTGTGTGTGTGAGAATATATATAAAAATACATATATATATACACACATCTTATATACACACACACACACATATACATACGTATATCTTGAGAGGCTGTATCTTACTACTTTCAAGTAACACATACCTTACTACTTTCAAGTCAAAGCATTTGTCATTCACTAGACTGGGTAAAGGAGGCCAAATCAAGCTTTTGTCTTCCTTCATATCTTGCCTCCTCTCACAGTGTGAAGGGCTGCCAACCAAGTACCTTACTTGCCTTCTGGAAAGAGGTCTTTACTCCTCTCAACCAATTCCAGGGTCAGTTTTGTGGGGAAGTAACTGTGTTTTCACTGTTAACGTGGCTGGGCCGTGACTCACAGCCTGAGGAAGCGGCACCCAAACACGGAGCTATGGCAAGACGACAGCACCTGAGTCCTTGCTCAGAAGGGGGATTGAGGCAGAGCACGTGGCGTCAGCCCCACGGCAGCACCAGCCCTCCTGGCACACGATCCTCCTCWGCCAAGGCCGCAGGGACAGCGTCTCCCTTGCTCCTTTCCCAGCTCCCACCGTCCCCACAYATCACGGTGAGCAGCTGTGCGGCCCACGGATGGTTCAGTTCAACCTTCTCAAAACGGACAACATAACAGTTTGGCTTCCCCTGGATAAAGCTGAACYGACCCGCCTGGCCACACGACCGCTACATCCAGCCCAGACTAGAACTAGACTTTGGTGACAACCGCCTGCAATTGTTAGGTTACAAAACCCCCAAACCTAAGAGGGCCCAAACGCCTCTCAGCTAAGTTCTGCAAGGGGCAGGATTCACAACTCCTGCTAAATGTACTGAAAATGTCTGCACGTTGCAACAACCTGTATGTTAAGGACAGTTATTCGATCAGCATCGTTAGTGCAATATTGACTGATTACACTAATAAATCAATATACATAAATATATTTTTAAAAACTGTTATAAGAGAGTAATAGATGGGCTCTTGAAAACTAGATCTGTGCAGGAAGTAATGAATGTTAGAAGTCTCCTAGAAACCTGAGTTTGAACTCGGCGTTGACTTAGCTGTTTCAGCTCAGGTCTGCCCCAGTTCACAGCTCTTTCCTGTCCCTGAGATAATTCAATTAGTATTTTACTTTCCTGCAGAATTGCAAGTGCTTTTTGGCTCAGAAAACTGCATCAAATACACATCCTAGAAGAGTAGGCTAGGGACATTTTTGAGCAAGAGTTACTCAGTAGTTCAAAACTGTAGTCGGTCTTAAGCGTAAGGCTTAAGCAAGCAGTGGAGAGCTGTCAAGAGCCGACAGCTTCCCTCTGTGCTCCATGAAACTGTGTCCTTCCCAAATACTCACAAGGTACAATATGGGCACCCCAACTCCCGAGAATGGGGAAGAGCTATTTCCCCCATTTCTCTCTCTGAAAGCTACCATGCTCACGAAGTGCATTCGGTCAGAGCCAGGATGGAAGCCTTATTGCCATGAGGTCTGGCATTTAGCCCTGAAATTTATGAAAACAAATATGAAATTTATGAAAACAAATTTATGAAAATAAATTTATGAAACAATGAAAATAAGTAGTTTTATTAGATGTACAGATTACATTTTAGAGCCCACAGAGCCGATTAACTTTACTGGCATTCCCATACACGCCTTAATCACACGTACACGATCAATATAAATAGCACAGCTATTATCCTCAACTCGACCCTGCTCCTTATGAGGTTGCTGTCTTTTAAATATTAAATAAAAAGTATTTCTTCCATTTCTGAATTAATGGAATTAAAAACCTAAGAACAAAGCACTTTTTGAAGAGGAAAAAAAGCACCTTTTTATCCAAAAAGCAACATCAGAAGAACATTAGGGAAAGAGATTCAGACACTCAAATTCTCTGCTGAATTATTAATTTGACCGCAGGAAAATTCTGCCACATCACAGTGGAAACAAAGTCAACAACAAACAGCTCAAAGTGCTGTTTTAACCTGCAAGGCTGTTTCCTTATGCTCTCCTCGCTGCCCACTCGGACGCTTCCACTTGTAGAGCTCGTGCTCACAGAATCACAGACTGGTTGAGGTTGGAAGGGACCTCTAGRGATCAYCCAGTCCAAMCCCCYGCTCCAGCAGGGACACCCAGAGCACGGGGCACAGGGTGGCAGCCAGRCGGCTTTGGAAGATCTCCAGAGAAGGAGACTCCACAGCCTCCCTGGGCAGCCTCTTCCAGGGCTCTGKCACCCTCACAGGRAAGAAGTTCCGCCTCMCATGCAGGTGGAACTTGCAGGGTTCCAAGGGCCCATGGGCTCAGGGACAACCTCCCCGCTCGCTACTGCTCCTGTATCATTGCAGGCGCCCTGGCTGCCTAAGAGCAGCATCTCCCAACAGTCCTCGAGCCGGTCAAGGTGGCCGCATCCTTCCTGAGTGTCTTCCAGGCTCACGCCTTCCCTGGACATGAATTGTTCAAGGATCAACCCAAGAGCAGCAAGAGGCACTTCCTTGATACCTTGGAGAAGCCTCTCCAAGCCCAATTACAACAGACTCCTTAGAATTCTCTATGGAAATGCAGCAAAGACACAGGAAAAACATCTTCCTAAATCCCTCCGAAGTGGTAACTGACCCTTTCCAAAAACACTTATCCTGAAGAAGTCCCAGTATTCGCAAAATTTCAGTCCAAATGGTTGGTATTTTCCAAGTTCAAGTCCCTGGTTTTAGCTTCTTCAGTTCAGAGTGTGGATGTCTGACAYGAGCCTTGATTTTCAGACCAACAAGATGAGTTTGTCTCCAAAAACAGTCCCTTTCTTCCCCTCATTCATTGCCAGGACTAGCTGGTCTGAAGTCAGAAGCCAAGGGGAAGTTGGCAAAGGAGAAAACTATTATTCACTCCAATCACTAAAAACGAAGCAGAGGGATCTCTAGTATTTCAAAGTCTGGAAGAAAATGGACTAAAACTAATCACTTTCTTCCTCATACACAGCTTATGTGCATTTCCTTTCAGTAATTCATTTCAGATGAAACATCAAGAGAAATAAATGCAAGCATCAGAACAACATAAGCACATACAAGAGTTTTAAGCAACAAAAAGGCTCCTCTTGCCACTTAGTTCCAGCTAAGCTGCTTTGCAAGCTTGTTACAAACCACAACCAGAAGAACATGCATCATTCACGAGTTTTTAATAATAAGGAACATATAAAAAGAACCCAGGCTAACCTAAGAAATTGTCTGAACAATATTTATGGGTATATTACAGCTTCCCAGCTAATAACAACGGTAGGTTAGTTCAAAGTCTCCATTTAAATAGAAGCTGGCGTGTTTTAATTATGAACCTGTAAGAACTAATGTTTCTAGGAAAATAACTAATGTCCTAATGCAAAAGTCAGATCAAATAAGTTTAAATCATTGCCTCTAACCRCGTGTTTGAATTACTGTAGTTAAAACTAATCTGCCCTCAGGTAGGTAGTAAATCGTAACCTGAAAACACTGTCAGTTTGATGGCAAATCAAGCAGGTGCAAAATCTTCTATGACATTTGTACTTATTTTATACCTTCATATTAAAAATACTAAGCCTGTAAGTAGAACAACACAATTTGGCAAACAAACCCAGCATGCACTCAAATCAATACTTTTAATAAATCTGGTTGCTTGTAAAAAGAACTAATGTTACTTACTGCTATTTCTCTGCATGCAGACATAGAAATTCCAGTACCTTCTATTTGCTTTAAAGCATAATCTTTATCATCTTTCCTGTGAAAGAAGAAAAGAAGTTTCTTTTAAAAAAAACAATATACCATGAATTCTGAGTGAGCTCTTCACCATTCACAGAACAGTTTGGAATTAATTCAAATTCTTGCACCTTATTTGCCTTTGTTCTCTACTAATGTAATGGCTGGATAGCAGAGGAATTGAGAGCTCAGCCCACACCACCTTGATAAAACTGGCATACAAACAAGCTGTCATTACACAAAAAGGAATTTTTAGGTTCTTTAAAATGTAATTTTGCCATTTCTTAACATTTCTTTCTATTCCCTTCTCCCCTTTTTTCAGAAGAAACAAAACAAATATTTAGCACACAGCAGGAGGCAGTTTATCCAAACCTGGGATTTCAACAGCTTTTCAAACCACTGAGCTGCAGGTTCACCTTCCCTAGGTGTGCAACTCTGGGACACAACAGCACTTCACCCCATTGTAACAACTTCTTGACTAACCCAACAGCAGCATYATTTTAATACCCCAATCTTTTCTTCCCTGTAGGCCATAAGTGTCCTAAAATTATGTTCCCAGCCAACCAAAAGACCCTACAAGGGAAGTCTCCACCTTCTGAAGACTCCTGAGAAAAGCTGGTTCTGCTTCCATAAGACAAAACACTTGGGAGCAAGAACCTCCTGTACCTTAACCTGTATGCGCCTTACATACATTTAATTAAAACACAAGCCTGCTGTAATTCCAGCCACTGGAACCAAAATCAAGACAACAGACTGAAAAGAGATGAAATAAAATAAAGCAGACACCAAACTCCCATATTCATTTTCCAAAAGCTCAAGCTTTTAAGTGACAGAAACTTCATCCTCCCTTTTTGAAGGTTGGTATCCACAACACTCCTAAGGGACACGGGGTTTCCAAATAATGAGGTCAATATTTGACTTTCTGATCCCTCCAAATTGTGGATTACTTAAGAAGTCTTCCCAGCTTTTTAATTAACCCAATCTCCAGTTCCCAAGGGCCTGAAAAACGTCTCTCAAAGATGCTAAACCTAAATAACCAAAACTACAGGTAAGCATTTAACACACATGTAACCGCCCACTCCACACTCATTAAGGTTTCCTGAAGGCTTTTACTAATTGCAGTAGCACAACCTGCARTGCACTTTCCCTGGTTTAGCTCCACACATTTAACCCCCCAAGTTATGGGGTCCTGTCTGAGGGACTTCTCTTGGGACTCTGAGCAGGAACTGCTCAGAACAAGGTAGGAACAACGTGGAACCATCATTCCACGTACTAATAGTAACAGTAATAACAATAGTAATAATAATAGCAATAATAGTAATAATAGTAATAATAGTAATAATAATCTAAAAAATCTAAAACTAAGACTTTCTGACCTGGAAGAAAAACAGAGCCAGTGCAGACCAAACGCTTGCACAGAGCCTGACAAAAGTGTGAGCAGGAAGCAGCAAGTCCCTGCGTCCCACGTGGAGGGAAACCAGGCCCGGGAAGCCTGGACAGGAGCCCCAGCTGTGGAGCCAAGGCCACCAAGCACTGCAGGAGCCCAACGTGGACAGGGACCTGAAATGTAATTACACAAATTTACATTGAACTTGAACAAACCAAAAGAAAAAAAGTCGTATTTCAGAGACTCGGGTTATTAAGTATTGCAGACTTTACATGTATTACAAACTAAATACCAACTGGTTTAGAATTTCTACTGGCTTTGGAAGCACAACACCATAATATGAAGCATTTATTCTATCTGGAGGAATCAAAAGGAGTAAAAAGCTGCCTGTTGAATATGGAACTTTGTGAAGCTTTAATATTGAAATGCCTGGTATTTCCACTGTTTATTTAAAAGGATACTTTGAGCATATTAGGGGTGGACCTGCTGGAGAGCAGCCCCACAAAGAGGGACCTGGGTGTCATGGTGGACGACAAGTTGACCAYGAGGCAGCAGTGTGCCCTGGTGGCCAAGAAGGCCARYGGGATCCTGGGGTGCATTAAGAAGAGCGTCTCCAGCAGGKCGAGGGAAGTGATCATCCCCCTCTACTCAGCCCTGGTGAGGCCACATCTGGAGTACTGYGTCCAGTTCTGGGCTCCCCAGKACAAGAGGGATGTGGAGCTGCTGGAGAGAGTCCAGCGCAGGGCTACCAGGATGATCAGGGGCCTGGAACATCTGCCCTATGAGCAAAGGCTGAGAGAGCTGGGTCTGTTCAGCCTGGAGAAGAGGAGGCTGAGGGGGGACCTGATCAGCGTGTATAAATACCTCAAGGGAGGCAGTGAGGAGGAGGGGGGCRGCCTCTTTTCAGTGGTGGGCAGGGATAGGACTAGAGGAAATGGCTTCAAACTGAAGCATCGGAAGTTCCACAGGAACTTAAGGAAGCATTTCTTCACTGTGMGGGTGACAAAGCACTGGAACAGGCTGCYCAGAGARGTTGTGGAGTCTCCTTCTTTGGAGATCTTTAAAACCCGCTTGGATGCAGCCCTGTGCCACGTGCTCTAGGTGACCCTGYGTGAGCAGGGGGGTTGGACTCGATGACCTCTGAGGTCCCTTCCAACCTTCGGCATTCTATGATTCTATGATTCTATGATATGCTCAGCAGTCCTACATAATTAGAAAGAAAAGATTTCAGATAAAGATCAGCTAAAAGAAAACAGAAAAAAAAAAGTCCCAATCTGCACTGTGACATTATTGGAATTTCTTTATGAGCATCAGAAGAGTGTTCACCCCTGCAGAATAATTTCAAATTACAAGTGAAGGAAGAGCTAACGTTGGGCTAAAGGGTAGCAGCATTTGAGGCAGCTTCTGTCTTCTTCCCTCCCAAATACTGAAACTAAGCAGTGCAAATGTATGGCTTTAGTGCACCTATAGATTGGAGATCAAAAGAATAACCTAGCAAGAATACCAAGCTATAGAATAGAGCATGAAAGCAAGCCACTGAAAATCGGAACATTAWAGACCCTTATTTGGCCTCTTCACTCTGTGGCATTGTGGTCTTCTGCCCTTGTTTAAGCCAGATTTTGAAATAAATGGAAAAAGCAGCATGGTGTGTACATCACAGCCAGTTAAGTCTGGAGCAAGGAGTAAGCTGGGTCTCTGGAAGAAGAGGGCACACAGAAAATACACGAACAAGCCATAGCCCCATGCAACTTGACACGGGCCCAAGTGGGGAGAGACCAGCCTTAAACAAGACAGGAGGGGCAGCTCGGGGTAGCCATGAGCCTAAACTGCGCCTACAGCTGGGACTTGCATAGCAGATACACCCAGGAAAACCAGGCACAGACGTCCAGGAGAGAACAACCAGGCGTAGATATCCAAGAGGGAATGACCAGACTCTTCCAGTTCCACCCCGAGGACTGTTCAAAGTAGAATAAGGGGCATCTGGGGACACCTGAACACACATTAGTCCAGCCTCAAGTAAAGCTCCTTCTCAAGACTTATGTTCATGACTGCATGTCTTGCAAAATACCTTTAAAGATTTCTCTATTTTGTTAAAAACAGACCAAAAAAATGAAAAACAAGCAGTTGTGAGGATAATATAAGACTACATCCAAATGCTTCCTAAGGTAAAGGTAAGGTAAAGTAAAAGGAAGCCTTGACAGCTAGTTAGTCTTACTTGCATTTTGAATCAGCAGATATCTTTRCCTATTTAAAACACACTTCGTGCTAGTTTTACTTTCTAGAAATGTTCTGGCAGGCATCTTCTCCCTTAAAGGGAACGGGCTATAAAGGGAGAATGAACAGTAAATACTAACCCAACATGGAAAAGGGCAGAAAAACAAGAAAACCTTAAAAGTTTTTGCAAAAAACCAAGTTCACTGCAGTACCTATGAACATTGGCACCCAGCAACTTAAGCAGTTGATGAGCACTGGAATCAGATCGAMCACATTGAAAAACTGAGGCAGAAAAATTCTTTCTTAGGAACCTTGAAACAAATCTCCAACCAGAAGCAGTGGAAATGCGGATGAGAGGAGCAGCAGCCCACAGAGACGTCCCCACTGCACCTCTACCCACACGTGGGAGAGACACGTGTCTGTGGTGAGGACAACGAACCTTTGTTTGTTAGACTCCCACAAAGGTAAAACACAAGTTATTTTAAGCTCTACTTCTACAATACTTGCTTTCCCTCACATTAAAAACATCAAAGTAGAAGCCTTCTGTCACTCGGGAATACAAGCAAAGCTTAAAATATAACAGAAAGGTAAAGGTTGATTTAACTGTGGATCAGACAAAATGTCATTTAAGGTCAAGTAGCAAAAGAGAAAAGTCACAAAGAAAACAAGAGACCAGAAGCCCCTTCCCTTGGCCTGCCTTGTCCCTAACCACCGGTCAGCACCGCGCTTCCAGAGCCAGGCGAAATGCTTAGGAATTCCGGGAGCCTAAAAATCCCAGGGTAGGTGACAAAAACCTACGCATTACAACAGATAGATTACATTCTCTTTTCCTTGTGGAAAAACAATACTTYTTTTTTTCCCCAGCATCTAAAGTCTGCTACACACCTAAGGCATCCAAATCTAAGTAGATTGCATGGAAATATATAATTTAGGCTTCTGTGCAACACAGTTTTGGATTTCCTCTCTTGCTTGGAATGGCAGCCTGCATTCAATATGGGTTGTAGCATTTATGGTAGCTGTGAAGGCAGCTGCTCTGGAAAGGAGAGGAAGCCATTCCAGCTCCTCTTGCAGAACTAAAGCAACACATGAGGGACATTAAAAATGTCAAAGATAATTTGGAAAAATCATTCAGAATTAAATTCAGAATTAAATTTAGAAGTACACATACRGGCATCTGAACCTCCAGAGTCTGGTTGAGCCAGCAGGTCATGTGGATGGAGGCATCCAAATCAGGGTGGAAGCCTCCTAATGGCTTTTACTTAGATTTCACAGTGTAACTCCGTGCTTCGGAGCTTATGCCCGGAGAACCACAGCCATGAAACAGAGACTATTTGTCTCCAACAGAGGGGGGCTTGGTTCCCAAAGACACTGTGACGCAGGATTCAACGCTCTGGGTGTCCCTGCTGGAGCAGGGATGTTGGACTAGATCTCTAGAGGTCCCTTCCAACCTTAAGGATTCTCTGTAGATCGCTGTGCTGGCAACAGCAGCACTGTCCAGAAGAGCCGACCTGCTCGAGGCGAGCTGGACTGGAGGCACATAGCTCACAGCAACAGAGCACATAGTGCACAGCAATACAGCACATAGCTTACAGCTCATAGCAATAGAGCTCACAGCAATGGCAATAGAGCACACGGCTCACGGCAAGGCACCACGTTCACTCATATTTGTCACCACAGTGCAACTGGCCGAAACTGAAAYGCAGTTTACACAATCTGTGCAGCTCTGGACATGTCTAAGTGCAGAAAAAGTGCCTGCTTGGCAATGGAGGCACATGCAGCAGTTCTGCAAGGTCAGACCTTGTTGGGGAGTGCAAAAAACAAGGGTATTTTAAACTTTTTTGGTAGCCTAGCAGAAAAAAAAATCCTGTAAACTCTCCTCTAAAGAGAGCCCTGAGCTAAGGCAGTGCTACAAAGGCAACGCTGCCTCATCTGCCTGTAATTCCATTTTTACAAAACATTCAACGGTGGGATGAAAACACAGGATCAAACTGAAGTTTGCCGGCACAACTGGATGGGTTTTGATGATTTGGAGCAACAGGGTCCCAGGGGCAGCCCCGCATGGGCTCTGCCATCCTCGGCACCAGCAACCAAGGCGCTTCACACTCGCTCCAGATGAGGCCAATGCTGCTTCCTCCRCAAGAGGAAGGTTATCCTAAGGTTATTGTCCTACTACTGAGGCTCCCTGTGTAACATCCATCAATCCAAAATTAGAATATTCCAAAAAAGCTTAGTTTTCCAAAAGTCATTGTTTTTTTCCTGGTTTTGAAAGAAACCAACAAAAAGAAAATCCAGTTACAATAGCTGAAATAAATGGGATGAAGCAAGACCTGAATTTAACCATTAGCTCAAATTCCTACTTCTTCATTTGACTGAGCTCCAAATTTAAAACGTTTTGGAAAAYGAAGTAACTCTACAAGCTGCATTTAGAGAAAAGAGGTAACTTGTAGAGCGAAAGGCTTATGGTCGACAACCCAAGCAATACTATTTCAGAAAGTTCAGATCTGGTAAACCCTGGGGMAGGGTTAAACCCTGGGGCAGTTAAGTAGCCTAAACCTATTCACAAACTGATTAAGGCTTTGGCCATCACAGATCCTTGCGCTCTTCACAGAAGAAGCCTGTCAAAAATCAGCTAAAATCCAGATTCTGTCAGGAAAAGCCTCCACATTAACAAAGAACAACAACGAATAACGCTGCCCAGCCAGAAAAGCGGGGGAGTCCGGGCTGCATTGCAGCTCAGAAGGGCAGCAGCTTCTTGCCATGTTATTTTTAAGAGCAAAGCAGCTTACGCTGACACCAGAGCTCCCCGCTCGGCTCCCGGCGARGAGGACGGGAACAGTTGCTGCAAGCTGAACCCACAGGCAAGGATGGAGGCCCCTCTTGGATGGGCACGGCTTTATATTCGCTCGTGCTTTGCCCTAAAAGCAGCAGCTCGGGCTCTTTCCCGGCGCCCACGCGAGCTCCGGCGTCTCCTCACCCCGAACACGGCTCCTTCCCGAGTGGGACATTTCTTGATGTTTCCCTATGGCCCATTTGGCCAGCAGGATGTTTTGCCTGGTTTCCCCCAAGGAAAGCATCATTAYGGGCTTACCCTAGTCCTGTATTATTTCATATTAGTAATATTTTCTATTTCAACACAAATTCTCCAGCGCTCAGGCCTTTTGTTGGGGAGAGAAAAGGTTAATTCCCACAGCTGGAGGGAAATCCGCCATCCCTGAAGCCTATGCACAACAAAACCCAATGCACAATAGCACTTAGGAGACAGCTAATATTTATGTGGGAAATTGCAATTAGTTGCTCACTTTATTCCCTTTGTTCTTGGATTTTACAACTAATGAACACTTTTTGCCACAAGACGTAGCTTGGCTAGAAGCTCAAGGTGAGAGGTGGGTGCAGCAATGCACCACACGGGCTGCGTCAGAAGGGCCTTTTCTTGCCCTCTCCCCGCTCCAGGAAACCCTAATCCCAGCTCCAAGCTGCGCCTCCCTTCCAGGGGACAACTCACGGCTTGCTTCCAGCAGGAAAATGTTCCGGCTTGTTTGTTTTTGCTGGGTTCATGAACCCTGTCAGCTGGTGAGTATCAGACCAGCACGATGGGCAGTAACAGTGAAGCCCAGCAGCACGTGGGCAGGWGAGCTGCAGCAGCAGGAACAAAGCGAGATTCCCCCTGCACTCCAGATCCCTGCCACACTCCAGATCCCACCCATCCCATTCCCTGCTCCCTGGCAGTCCAAACCACAGCTGGTTGTTCAGCCCACAATCCCACAAAAAAAAGCACTTAACCACATCATTCATTCCACCACAAAAGTTCCACAAAAGAGAGGCTGGAAGCTAGGTGAAAAGGGCTCCTTAAGGTACCTCGTACCTGTTGATTCAGTGTCTGGTTGGCTCCTTTAGAGTCAATTTTCCCCTCTCTTCTCCCACAAGATTAAAACTCTAATATGACAGCTAAGCAAAAAGTTTTAAAATTACACAATTCCAAAGGTTCCTTCTAGGAGAATCACTGCAGCAGCCTAGGAAACACTAAGCTGATCCAAGCACCTCGCTCCTGAGGGGAAGCTGTGCTGCCTCAGGGGGGCACGTTGCACATTACTGCCATCCCTTCCCTTGCCATTAGCTGTCTGCAGCTAGAGATTCACAGACAGAACTACTGTATTTAAGAGCCTGTAAGGGATTTATTCTTACACAGATTTAGCCAGTCACTTTGAAGCCACATGAGCATTTAACATCCACAACGCAGCACCACCTCTACACCTCTAGTTTCACCTCTACACTGGATGTAGAAGCACCTATAGAAATGTCTCCTCCTTGTGCTCTCAGCTGTYTCCCTCCAGTTTGTTGGACACATCCTTACCCGTGCATGAGAAGGGGTGTTGAGCAGGGGGATCCTGTATCCTCCACGATACAGGAGCTTCCAGAGACTCTCCCAGACCTCCTCTCTTCAATATGTGAAGGGCTCCCACCCACTGAAACGGCAGGAGCTCCCACGGAAGCTGCACCACACGCAGCTTCGCAGTGTCCCTCTTGAGCTCTGGGGCAGCCTTCCTGCAATTAGCGGTTTCCAGCCACTTCTGGTATTGGAACAGAATTGCCAGCAACAATAACATTATATCTTGTCCTCCGCTTCATTCCCAGAAAATCCTACAATTCTCTCTGCYTCTTAATTACTTCTGCCAGGCAGGAACTTTCTCAAAACTATCACTGTAAACCCTAGGATCTTTCTCTTGAAATAACAAGTGAGTAAAGGATCATTTTCACCACATACATCATTTTGCACTAGTGAGTCTATATATTATGGTCCCTCAGTATCATAAAGTCCTTCTCCCAAGTCGGCTCCTTCAGTCCCTGCCTTTACTACCCCGAATAACTAGCCACCATCAGCAAAGCAGCCTCTTGACTATTTAAGACAAATGATTTCCAAACAATGTCTGACTTCTGAGCAGTGGTTTCCCAAGACACACCAAAGGCCTCACACATTTGAGAGAAATCAGTACTTAGCTTCTCTAACCAGAGAAAGACCTTTCCTTGCAATGGTTAAATCTTGGTAAGAGACCATACCAATGTCTCTGGGAGATCCCAATGAGATTACRTCAACTAAACTGCCTTAGCCTACATACTAAATCCTTCAGCAGAAAGGATTTAAATAGATTTATGACGTATCACAGACTGGTTGAGGTTGGAAGGGACTTCTAGAGATCATCCAGTCCAACCCCCCTGCTCCAGCAGGGACACCCAGAGCACGGGGCACAGGGTGGCAGCCAGGCGGGTTTGGAAGATCTCCAGAGAAGGAGACTCCACAGCCTCCCTGGGCAGCCTGTGCCAGGGCTCTGGCACCCTCACAGTCAAGAAGTTCTTCCTCATATTCAGCTGGATCTTCAGAGGTTTTTGCAGTGCCCATTGGTTCTTATCCTGCCACTGGCCACCACTGAAAAGTCTGACCCCATCCTTTTGACACTTTCTACATACAATCCCATCTCAACCTTTCCTTCTCCAATTTCTTCACCTCAGTACCCTCCATAAGTCCACTTAGCTCTCTCCTCCCCTCAGCCAAAAGTTGGACATTTCCAAGTCTATTACTCAGAAAATCTAAGCGCTGAGGTATATTTTCTTGTTAATAACTTGCTTAGCTCATTCTTGAATTCCTTAAGAGTTATGAACATCTCACCAGCACCTCAATCTACTGCTCCTCAGGTTGCTAAACATCTCCCTCTCCACGCACTGTAATTTGAGGCAGATCCTCTAATGCTTATGAAGACACTTTCCAATTTTAAGTTCTTTCTCAGTGCACAGACAAAAACAAAGACATGGATTTCCGCTGCCATTTCATCTTCTCTAAACATTTTCTACAGCTCGGTTGGTCCCAGTCCTACAGAACCAGCTGTCCTATTTGTGCTAAGGAGGGATCGTTGCAAAACMGTAGCCTTTTCAAGAAGTTCCTCAAGTTTGCGGGATCTAGGGAAGGTGGGAGAATGAGGGAGCTATAGAGACATTATGCTGCAAGTTTACATCGAGCCTACCATGGCTTGCATGCTTTTCTATATTCATCACTCATAAAAGACTTAACTTCCCAAGGAATACACTCTTATTCCCATAGGATCAGTCCTGGTCCGCTAATTAGTCATATCTGCTGTTGTTTTAAATTGTGGCTTTATAGGGTGTCTCAAGGCAGGATAGGGTCRTGGACACCACAGATGCCTCAGGATAATTCTGAGGCAGTTCACAGACATTTTACCTTTCTGGCTATTTTTCAGTTCTAAGAAGTCATCCCTTCCCTCTGCCTTTTTTATTTTGTGGAAGTGGTTCCTCAGTGGACTTCCTGCCCTTGCTCAAATTCAGCATCTCCCCAGGAGCCAAGCCCAAGCCCTGCATGCCTTAGAGGACCCTCTGCAGTAACAGGCCCAAGCAGTTCCTTTAGGTCCTGCCAAGAGGTGATTCTGCCTCCCTGGGTTCCTGACCAGGTACTTCCTCAAGCAGCTACTCACCACCCAGAAACCTGCCTTGGTGTCTCTGTAACAGAGTRTTTGCCTCAACTGAATGAGGGTAAAAAAGCCATTTGCTATTGAATCCCCTGCTCTGCAGCCTCTCTGCTCCCACACAGCCAGGCCAGGGGAAAGGTCTTCTTGGTGCCAGCTCTTCTCCCCCACAGGGGGAAGCTCAGAGGCTCGGGGAGGCACCAGGAGGGCTTCTGTTTGCTCTGCATTTTGCTGTGAGCCATTTGGTAGCCAGCACTCAGCTGGCAGGTTCACGTGAGCCTCAGCAAGGTTTTTATAAAACTGAATGAACCTCAGACTGAAAGGTTCAGTTCACACATTTCCTTGTGAGAAGTTGTTTTGCTCGGTCCTGCATGAAGAGGAGCAATGTTCACTCCAAACACCAAAACCCCACACAACCACAGAACCGAACCTTGAAGGGTTTAAGTACAAAATGATGGGAAAGATTCGCCCAGTGTTGGAATATCAGCTCCAAATGAAAACAATCCAGAAGTTAGGACATGCTTAGAGGATAAGGTAATAACTCTCCCAGAAAATGACACCTCAGTCAGAAACACAAGGTAGAACCAAGGGTTTTACTGCAATTCAGATTCTTTTATATTCCAGGTTCAGATGCACGTATTACTCAAGCAGACTGTAATGAATTGAACCTACTTTTGGGGTAACTCTCAAGTGGTCTCTATTTAATGTCRGCATCTTGTACACAAGGTGTTAAAAGCACAGAGCGGAGTAGTCAAATCCAGGCAGATTGTTCCAGCGACCTTTAGCTGTGTTCTTCCAYGGAAGTTCTTTTTCAGGACTGATTTTTTTAATTTTGAATATTTAGACTTTCATCTATAGTTGAGAAAAATCACTATGTTCTCTTGTATGTATTATCCTKAAGTAATGTAAGGTAAATAACGTAGGTTGGTGCTCCTCGCTCATTTTCATTACATTACTTGAATGAACTTGGACAAATTTTGTCTGTGTTGGAATCTCAAAGAGCATTTTCAAGACCTGCAAAGGAGGGTGAACCGACTACCAGCAACTGCACAAAGTCAATGCAGAACCCACTCACTTTTGTTAATAGTTCAAACTCACACAAAAGAGCCAATTATATATTGAATAAATAATTTTATATGAATTTTGTTTCAAAAATGAGGATAAGGTTGATATAAAAGGACCCTTTAGCAAGTCTTTTGTGTCAGACGTCAAACRTTTCGGATCATCAACATCTCCTCTCTTCATGACATGTTCACAGAGTGAATAACCTCTCTAATAACTTGAGCTGCTGATCAGATTTGTGACATTCTCCATGGTAGCAAACTGGAAAAAGATCCTCAGATTAGAGCTGAGCAAGCTTTTATTTCATTTTATTTTGCCTTGCCTTATAAGAGCCAGAGAGAAAACGAATGGCTGAGCTGCAGGTCAGATATTCRATCAGAATTTGCGCTTATACACTGGATAACCCCACAGTGAAGCAAAGAGCTTTAGAAAAAAAAATAATAACCACAGAAAATCCACAGGTTTCATCAACTCTGTTACTCATGGAGCTACTGCACAACTTTTGGCATAAAAATTTGCAGCTGGAGCTTGTTCTGCCTGTTTGGACCTTAAGATAGCGAGGCTGCAAGCCCACATTCAGTCCTCCAACATCTCCAGGATGCCTCGTGTCACTTACCCCAAGGACTCCACAGAAACAGTAAGAAGTTTACCAGCTCCAGAAATCGGATGGCTTTCCATGTGTGTAGCTGTAAGCTCATCTTCTCTTGGTTTCTTCCTTGTGTCTAAGACATTAGTGTTTCTGCAAGAGCAGCTGAAGGCAGTATGTTCTMCAGAACAGTTATGCCAAGCTATAGAAAGCACAAAATCCAGTTCCTATCAACAAAAGGTTAATACACATCTGCATATGCATCCGGTACAGGTCATTACCTAAGAATCAGCGTCAGCCACCAGGGCTCCTGCATCAACAGGAAGGCATTAGAGTCTCATTGCATAAAGCCTTGCACTGGAAAGGGGGATGGAGGGTTTTTTGTTGCTTTCTTTTCATTTGTTTTAGCTTTCCCAGACATGAGGAAATGCTTTCTCAAAGACAATTTCAACCTATTCACCAGAGGGCTGACACCACACTGCACTACATACCCACCAGTTACTTGCACAGTCACCTACCTCAACTCTGCTACCCTTATTCCAAACACTTCATTTGCAATGAATAAAACTAAACTAAACTAAATCTTTAACACTTTTTTATCCCTGTTCTCAGATATAGGAGGTTCCTTGCAGAGCAGGCCTCTAGTTTTTCCCAAGTTTCCATTAGGTGTCTCAGAACCCAGCAGCTGGCAACACAGAGCTGCTGCCCAGTAGATTCTTCCTCCTGGGGCCCAGGACTTCAGGGCTCTGTTTCCAACACATCAGAGGACATCTGGATACAACGGATAACACAGGTTTGTCTTCATCATGTCACCTGAGCCACTTCTCATGCACCGAGGAGGACTGCAGGYTGCTTCCTTCTTTCCCTGCTGGCCCACAGACAGCCTCTACGCTTGGAGGGGGCAAAGACACAGTGCCATTTCCTACCYGCTAATATTCCCTTTGATTTTTCCAGAAGTTTATGAATATGAAAAACATCAAGTCCACAGGAATTACTCTCCAGGGGAACGTTGTTCCGTCTTTTTCAGTCACCTAGCTTACTGCAATGGTCCATCAAAACAAAAGCTCTTCCTGACCTAAGATCAGGTACATAGGATCCCATCCCAAGAGATGACTGTTAGATTCAAGCAAAACCAAGCACCAACTCTCCAATACGATTCTTGATGCTCACTCACATGGATCAGTCATTTCCATTTTCTTCATTTTGAGTTTTTCACAAATTAGTTTAATAAAACGCATACAAAACTGAGAGAAGCATTAAGTTTTACACTGGACACAGGAAGTTCTCCTGTGCATGTGGGAGTCGAGGTGGAACAGGCTTTGGAAAGCTTCGGTTGGCTGTTGTTGGTGACATCCCTTGCTCAAAAAAAAAGTCCTAATAATTTTTCCCTGCTTTCCAAATGGGGGTCCCTGCAACACCCTGCAGTTACGCAGGTCCCTCCAGCCAGCAGCACATGCAGCCTGCTGCATTCAGGCTCCTCTGCATCCAGCACCTAAGGGACTCCCACAGCCACGAGCACTTCCAAGGCAGCCAYGCAACGAAGCCACCTCAGTACCTTCTGAAACTCTGGCCAGGTATTTCTGGCCACACGGATACCCCTGGTGGCATAGAAAGACATCAGTGTTTAAAGCCAGGACATACATATCCATGCTGTAACTTAGGGGCTTTGCGCAGGACACATCACCACTGTATACTGTGTTGGATGTTGCTGGAACAGAGCCCCGCTATGCACAAATCCCCTGCACCTTGCAAATGCTGCTGCCCTACTCTGCTGTAACTAAAATAATCTATTAAAAAAAAAACCACAAAAAAATCAAGAATTTCTTCATGTCTTCTGCTACAGCAGTCTGCAGATGACGACTCTCCAGATGCCACATCAGCAAGTCAGGCCTCAGAGGCCAAGAGACCTGACAACCCAGACCAGAGCACACAGAAGTCCTGTGGGGAACACACAACTTATCAGCACCCAGCCAGGAGCAGCATCCTCAGAGGACGAGCAACTTCTCTATAATCAGCACCTTAAACTGCCCTCCATCCTTCTGCAAGAAGGAAAGCACAGAGGTAGGTGCTTCCTCCTCATTATATACAAATATTTTTCTCATCTACTAATTCACACAAGAGCTCATAGAGATCTTTGGTATTCTGCCAATTTTATTACTCTCACACCCGCTCCTCTGCACTCCCCAATGACTCCAGGCAGTAAGGAAACAGTAGCTCCGAGCTATGCGAGCTCCACCTCTGCTTACAGCTATGCAGGCAAACCCACACACTGGTGACAAGGCAACAAAATGACTACAGCAAATGAAGGGCACACAAGCACTAACTGCCATGGCCTCTGCGTGATCCTAAAGCTCACACCTGACAGGATGAGAAAGGCAGGAAGCAGACGGGAAAATAATTAAGGGAGCTCTACTACGTAAATGAAAGAGCACCAGCCTCCATGCAAGACAACACGCACGACTCCTCATGGAGATACAGTTTGCGAGCTTCCTAACTCTGGGAACAGCCCCAGAGAGATTCCGAGCGTACATTTCAACAGGGCACTGTGCACATGTTACACGGGCACCAGTGAAGTCTGCGGTAGCCAGAAATTCCATGYGATTGTTCACAGGAATTCAGAGCCAAAGGTTTCCTCTGCAGTGCCCGTGGCGCACACACCTCCTGCATGGCACCAACGACTTCGGCAGCATGCGGGAATACTCAGCTGACACAGGAAAAGGGGTCTCTTGTCCATTAAGCTCACAGAAGACAAGGGATGTTGGGTAGCTCATGCCACAAGCTAATGGCAATAACACGGAGATATAATTCCTAAGAAGCAGCACAACAGAATTCATCAAGCAGCTCAGGGTCCAGACCTGCTGCTTCCCTTCTTGCCAGGCTTTTCGCAGGACTGATTGCCTCTGCCCTGCTCAGGAACTTCCCTCTCCTCAAAATTACCTGCTGCAGGTGCTGGCAAAATGAGCCAATTATTTGCAAACTCATCAACTCAATCAGTACATATCCGTAAATACAAACTGTTGCATATCTAAACTAATCTGGTGGCAACCTTACGAAGGTCCAAGTGTTTCTGAAGACAGAAACCCTAAAGAAAGCAAAGGGGGCTCTTCTGCACACATGGTGGATCCTGGTGTGAACACTCCCAGGGCATGAGAACCTGTTACAGCAGTCGATCAGAAGTGACTGCTCTTGACAGAGCCACAGCCGCCTACACATGGAGCTCTTAACCACTATCTTTCCCCTTGACGAAAGGTTGCAGTTTATCTACATGCCGCATTAAAATACTTCATGGTTACCCACAAAAATTTAACCTCTTCCTTTTGTTATTCAAATATGAAACTAAATTAGCATCAGCATCTTTAAAAAAAATATGAATGATTTGGGGAATGCATATAACATAAATATGTTTTATCCTCCTTTCTTCCCAAGGGAAATATCCTCATTCTCTTCAGTTTATGTAACAATTTGAGACACTCATCACCATTTTTCCAATACCCTTTTGAGGTAGAAACTACAACATACCATATTAGACATGAAGCAAACAAAAAGTTCACYGATTTCCACTACTTTTTGCCAATCTGTTTCTTATGAAGTTTATACAGACCATAAGGGTAAAAGAAGGGGGATACAGATTTGACCATATGAAGCACATAAGAAGTTTATTATTATAGTTTCAACTCGAATGTGCCAGAGCACCACATGAAAGCATCTGCCCCTCTATCCCCAGCAATTCTTTCAACACAGAATTGTAAGAGCTGAGATTAAAGGAATAAAATCTCCAGCTGGACGAGCGAGACCTGCGTCACTCGGGTTGTCCGAGGGAAGCATTGGGTTGCTTGATGTGGTGACAGGCTGGGTGGGGAACCAGCAGGAGCCTCTTTCCCAGGGAATATGGGAAGCTTCCAAAAGAAAACAATGTCCCTGCCATTTGAGATCTTCAATTACATCATATTTTGCTGTAGCAATTAAGAAGTCACATATTGCCTAAAAATGACATTCAGTAATTTCTTATTCTCATCCAAGCCACAACGCATAAACAAAAAATGCAGAGCTGGAAGCACTCCAAGCTGCCACCAAAACGGGCAACCTTGCTAGGCAGAACAGGCCTCTCAGAGAGCTCAGATCCCAGCCAACACTGACCAGGGTCTGCCACAGTCCCTCAGTAGCCCCTCAAGGCCCTATCAATACTGATATCCTCCCTAACTGGCAAAGGGCAACTAGGTGGTGTTAACTCTCGGCTCCAGCAGCGCTGCCAGGGAGCACTAACGTGGCAGGCAAAGTACCTTTAAGTGAGAAATAACGGAATCTTTCTGGACAAGAGAGAGCAATTTCTCCTCTTCTTCTTAGAGACAAAAGTGACAGTCTCCTTATTTGAAGCCTTGCTCTGCACCCTGGGGTGCCACCGTTGCAACCCCTTTGTCTGCCATCAGAAAAAGTCAATCCCCATATATCTTCCTGCTGTAATAATAAACACTGCCAGCTCGCATCTGGCTCGCTATAATTACTACCAGTTTGATAGAATTACTGCAGGTTTAACAGTGACAAGAAGACAGCACCATTCAGCGGAAAACTAGGAAGATTCTTCTCAAGCACAAAGACTATCAACTTAATAGAATAAGAACTTGAGAGCTGAACACAGGTTTTCTATAGTGAACGTGCAGCTAATCTAACACCTGACCTTGCTACTGAGCTGTCCTAGTGCTCGGCAGGCTCGGTTTTGGCAGTGAATATGGCAGGAACCACACGGAGTGGCCCCGTGCGGGACATTCTGCACCCACTGGGTGCAGTCCCAGACCTCACGCTGTGGTGAAGGGCACCACACGACTGGATGGGCTTTTTCCCTTGGAGCAGATACCATAATCCATAGGGTGCCCTTGGCAGCTCACTACAGAGACCATCACTTTTTCCTCTCTCCGGGGGGGATTCTCGCTACACCAACATTACAGCCAGAGTGGCTCCCAAAATAAATAATGTGTTTGTGGCTGGACATGTGGCCCTCATCCTCCCATGGGCCGGACACGCGGCTGCTGCCTCGCTGCACCTGTAAAAGCAACCAGAAAATAAGGGAGGGGAAGGGTGTCGTCAAACCCAAGGCACCACCTCCCCTTCACCTGGGTTTTCACCACCACGAGGTTCTGAGCATGCAGTTGCACACACTGACTTACTAACATCATTTCTCCTCAGTGTTTGCTCTACTCATAACACATCCACATACAAGAAGTGGTCCAACCACAATGCACAAACGTATGCACAAACACACAAGAAGCACATAGGCACCCAGGCACAGGTCCTTGAGCACAAGAKTAACAGTCTACGGACAATTACACCTCATATTGAATGGAAAAATGTTTCAGAATCTGGGTGGGAAATAAGACACATCAGAGAAAGGGAAGGAGCCACTAAATGAACAATATGGCAAAAAACAGTCATCAGGATATTCAGCAGTTTTCTAGTGAAGTCCTTTCTAGTATCATACTCTTATTTTTCACTTCATCCAGAAAAAAAAYAGGACATTAAATCATTCACTGTCAAGACCTGAGAGAAAACTTTACTTTGTAGATTACATTTGGTGTTTAACCAACCATTTTTAGAAGGTTGCTGCCTTTTGCCAAAAGCAGGCAAAATAACAGCACTGTCACCAGTAACCCTGGACACTGTCCCAAATACCACCAGGCAGCCTGATAACTGACTAGAAATGTTTGAGTAACATTTCACCAGTATCAAATTCCCTATTTACTGCTGCCATCCAGCTAGCTCAACAGCTGCAAAGAAAAGGCTGGCACAAACATCAGAGACTTGGTGAAGATTTTTCTGTCCCTATTTTCATATCACTGCTTTCCGTATCTTTACTGGAAGGAGGCTTGCATTAGCCAAGTATCAGCATGTAGGAGACTTGGGAAAGAGCTCCTCAAACTCAAAATTCTTAACCTCACACATAAGAATCATTCAGGCAATACAAAATATAAGACTTGTGAACAGGACAGGTTACAAGGCTCCAATTTAAAAYACAAAGCTGACTCATACCTGCGACAAACTCACACAAGAAGAGCTGTGCTACGATTAATACAAGCCTGGTCAAGACACATTAGAGAAAATAAGGTGGAATCAGCCCCAGTGCAAAAACAATAAATATTTTTAGAACTAAACTTACAGTTGAAATATGAGCTGGTTCTTTTTACCTAAGGGAACAAAGTCTTATTTATCAAATGTAAAAAAGAACTCCCAGGATTTCSAAATGCCCATTCTATCAATGCAAACACAGAGAGCACTGCTCAGATGATACTGCAGCAAATGTAACGGGTGCAACTTAACATTTAGAACCTATTRCACGACCAGGCTCTTCCCTCCCCTCCTTCTCCCTATTGTTCCACTGCTGGAAGAGCGGTGCGGAGCCAGGAACCCRCAAGCAGTATCGCATTTGCAAATGTTTGTGCCAAGAGATTCATTTACTCAGGTCTACACACAAAATTAAAGTGGTCACAGATATGACTCTTTGAGAGTCATTTTATTAAAGCCCTAAGAGGTGCAGACGACCTCAGCTCCAGGAGCAGCCGGAAAGAATGGCCAAAATGGTGACTAACAGTAATAAGTCAGACCAAAAAGAAGGGGGGGGGGGGGGGGGGGGGGGGGAAAAGGGGGGGCACAAAAAAAAAAGACCCGCGGAGGGGGGCCACCACAAAGGCAGGGGAGGGGGGCGGGGGGAGTGAGGGCCCCGCGCCCCCCTGCTGGCGGGGGGGGGGGGCGGGAGAAAAATCATTATGAAAACAGGGAAAAAGAAGGCTGCACCGGGCAGAGGGTCAGCCTGAATTTTTGGGCTGCCCACTCGCATAACAAAGCGAAAACGCGTTAAGCCTTCCTCTTAACAAATAAAATAGTAAAAGAATAAAAATAAAATATAAAATAATAAAAAAATAAGAAAAAATAAGAACAAAACGGGGCTGGGGGCAGGGCGAGGGCTCGGGCAGCCCCGCAGGGGCGGGCAGGGCCGGGCCGGCCCGCGCAGGACACGCGGCGGCCCCGGGCACGCGGGCAGGCGACACCGGGGGGTCCCGAGGGCGGCGGGGGGCGGCCGGGGCGGGGGACACGGGCCCGCGCTCGCCGCTCACTCACCCGTCCTTGCGCTTGGCCTTGTAGACGTGCCCGTAGGTGCCCCTGCCCACCTTGCAGCCCTCGTACTCGAAGAGGTCCTCGACGCGCTCGCGCTCGCCCGTCAGCTTCACCTTGAAGTCATAGTCCATGTTGGGCGGCCGCC
>NW_020455888.1:1095554-1097324 GCF_003342845.1 Nothoprocta perdicaria | reverse complement strand
CCGGCCCGGCATGCCCCGCGCCGCGGGGCGCGCTGGGAGCTGTAGTGCCCGGCGGGGCGCGGCGCACGGCGCGCCGGGAGGTGTAGGCGGGGCGGGGCATTGTGGGAGGTGCCCCCTCGGCCAGCGCGCTGCCTGCTGGGAGCTGTAGTCAAGGCACAAGGAGACCCCTCCCGCRCAGCCTCTAACGGCAAGAGATTAATATCGCCCCGCGGAGGCAACTTCCAGGCTCGTCCCACGGAAAACGGGCACGTCCTCCTCCGTGATTCTTTAAAGGAATCTGCAGCCCTGCCCGGCTGCACCTCCAGCCTCCCCTCACGGGCTCCAGCCTCCAACCGTGCGGGCGGCCCCCGCTGAAGGCGCTCCAGGTTATCCACGTCCCTCGTGGCGTCCCTGCGGAGAAGCCAGCGGCAGGCAGCAACGGGAACAGCCACGCGCCCCACGGCCCCGCTCGCTGAGAGCGCCCAGCGCGGCCCCGGCCTCGCGGCTGCCGGGCTGCACGCCCTGCCCRCCCCAACGCCGCCCCCAGCGTGCGCAACGCGCCCGTCGCCCCCGCTCCGCGTCCCACGGGGCCCGCCAGGGCCACGGGCGGGACCTGGCGCCTGCCACGGCCCCGCTGCTGCGTGGGACCTGCCTGGCGGACAAAACACAGCGCGTGGGACTCGCCGCCCGAACCCCTCCAGCTGCTGTACCATCAAACAGCGTTGCCGCTTTTAATGGCAGAGCTTAACTGCTGGAGTTTGCTGCCCTCTGCAGACTATTTTTGTTATAGCTTCAAGGAATGTTTTCTTGTGGATAACACGGCCTGGATGCGTTAGTGGTATTTAAGGGAAGCTCTAGTACAGTTATTTCATATTAAGAACACAAGGTAAAACATTCACAGCTATATTGTACTGTGCAAAATATGAGTTGGAGTGGGTAATGGATAGAAAACTTTACATTGAATTTGAGRACACGTCAATAGTAAATAAGCTAATTCAGTATTAGTAATTAGTATTAGTAATCAGTATTAGCTTTAAATAWGGAAAGACAGGAAATACTGGCCAGTAACCACAGAAACAGTGCAGAATTCTACAAGGAACCTAAACGTAGCCTTCAAGCAAACCCATTTGGCAGCTGGAATAGACACATCGTGGAGCGTGCGCTGGGAAGGGCTGGGAAGTTCCTACCCGCTCTATCCCTTCGCTCCTTAACGGGGGTTCCCATCCCGTTACAGCCGTGGGGGCGGCCGGTAAGAACCGYGCCCGTTCTTCATCTGAACCGTCGCACTATTCTCAATATCGTTGAAAATGGGTTTCCTTGCGTAATGACGGAATAATTCCTGTGAAATCTCGTGATTTTACGGATTGTAATTTATCCAAATCGATAGTTTATTTAAGATGTGAAACGTACTCGTCTGGGGCCGCCTGTCAGCTTCTGCCCCRCCGAGAATTTGCAGGAGCATCTCAGCAAGCTTGTGGGCTACGCACATATGGGCGCAGAGGAGATTTGTGACAGGGTTTGCACCTTGGGCGGCAAGGCTGCCAGGCTCTACGAACTGAGACAACTACGAGCACAGCTTTAAGCGTTAACGGCTTCGTTAGCCTGATGGTTGGTTTTAGCAAACGGCTGGCAAAGGGGAGGAGCCCACAAAGGGAGATGGAGCGGGGTAGGCGAGGAGCAGGCCGCGGATAACGGCGGAGGGCTGGAGGAGACGGGGCAGGGGCAAAGCCGCCGCCGGCACCAAGGCCGCCGCCCAACGGCCGCCGCCCAACGGCCGCCCGCGCGCCGCCC
>NW_020455888.1:1075301-1094751 GCF_003342845.1 Nothoprocta perdicaria | reverse complement strand
GGGGGGGAAGGGACACCCCCAGGCCTTGGGTTTGGGGCCTTTTGGGGCTTCTTGGCCCGTTCTGACCGCGCTGCTGCTCCCGCCTTTGTCCCCCTGTCCCGGCCTCTGCCCCCCGCGCTGGGCGAGCTGCCCTGGGCCCCGCGGCGCTAACGGGGCCGTGTCTCCCGTCCCCCAGGTGTCCGGCGCTCCCGGAGGCGCCGCTCGGCTGACCCGCGCGCAGGAGCCCATGGAGAGCGGCCGGCGGCTGGAAGCCTGAGGTATCCGCGCAGGGCGGCCGCGGCACCAGGGCAGCTCCCGTGGAGCCGGAGAGCTGCTCCAGGAACTGGCCTTGGAGTGGAAATTCTGGAAAATCTAGACAAGCCCTCRGCGTGGGGCACCTGGGAGGATAACCCCGAGTCACAACAGGGTTGCCATTATATTTATCTTCTATCTAGGTAGTTAATACCCTTCGACTTTCAGCACTCTGAAGTATTTTAAGTGCTAATGTACTTGATTTTTTTGTGGTGTTTGGTAACAATAAATACGGGTAGTAGTTGTCATCTATGCAGTTATGTTAAACAGATGGGATAACTGAACACTTCACACTTCCTGGTGTTTCTAAGTGAGTCATTTAAAGAGTGTGATTAATCATCCTGCCATAATGGTATTTCTTTTCTACCACCTACAAAACCTCAAGCACAGAAGAGATATTCAGATTCTGTGTGGATGGAAAGTAGAGAACCTTTTTTTAGGCAGAGGGAGAGTGCATGTGATGAACTTTTTATCTTAAGGATTTATATCTGAGCTTTGTTCTGCAGAAATATGATGATGTATCCAGAAAGCCAGTAATTACTGACTGCCCCTAAAGGGCAGTAATATGTGGAACTAGGTTAACTTTACTGGCCTCTTCTCCCTCTGTGGTACTTGTCTCAAGTCACCTGGGACAGAGGCACTTTCCTTAACATTCCTTGCTCTGTGTGTTTGGCGTTTTCCTCATGGTCAAGTCCTGGTGTTGTCAGAACAACCTGCCCTTACCCGAGTGCTGAGTGGAGCTCAGTGGGGAGTGCAGCTGTGTTTGTTTTAGGGTGCTGTAGTGGTGCAGCAAAGACACGGGCGAGAACTTTGTGTTTCAAAATGTGAGACAAGGAATGACCAGCTTTGAACATGGACAGTGTGGGAAGTGACAGCCAGCAGTTACCTCCACCTTGTGAGCCAGAGCAGCAGTGCTTGGCACCAGGAGGAGAAAACAGCTGTTACAGACAGTAGAAAATGTTTTCAAGGGGAGATACCCAGTTTTGATTTAAGTTAGCTAAAGGATTGGGGTGGAAGCATTGGATCCATTGAGATGCCATACAAAACACAGGAGACAGGTTAGGGGRGTGATTCTTTGGGGAGCAATGTTTAGAAGTGGCTACCTAAGGGGAAGAGAAAAGTAGCATGTGGGGAAGAAAAGGAGGAGACCAAGGATGCGTCAGAACGGTTTCCACAAAGAACATGGGAAAGGTAGAATAAACATGTGCCCACTTCTGCTGCTGGCAATTAAATTCTGTAAGTTTTCATATCTGCTGGCAGTACTGATAAGACTTACTCTTTCGTAAATATTTGCCTAATAGCTGGTCTGATCTGTTTGTTGGCTCATCAGCTTTCCTGTGAAGACTAATTACTGTCTGGAATGTCCTGGGAATGCTGCTCTGTGTCTCCCTTTAAAAGAAATAGAAGCAACTCTAATATGTTGGCAGAATGACCAAGAAAGGGAAAGAGATTTACTTAATTTTCTCTCCGCTCTTTAGCAGAATGGTGCTGTGTGGTTGTTCTCTTGCCCTGACAAGCTCTCTAGTAAGTGATGTGCTCTGTACCTCAGCCATTACAGATAGCTTGTTGAAAGTGAAGCCCCATGAGGGGGTGGCACTTGACTTGGTCTCTTCTTTGAAAGTGAATGTTGAAAAATGGGTGTTCTTTAGGAAACAGAAAAGTTGGAGGCTGGTCTGAGAGCTGGCTGGCCAACGAGAGGGGTGGTAAGGGCCCAGAAATCAGCAGAACTGATGCCTTTTTCTCCCACTCCAAGGTTATTCACAATTTGTAATAGTGTGATCGTGCTGGTATAACATTCAGAAAGTGAAGGAATACAACCCTTCCTCTTTTATGCTTGTGAAGTGGACACGGACACCCGTTTGGCTGATACCGGAGCTAGAGAGCTCAAGGAAAGCAAACAAGCGAAGTCGGGTAGGAGCCAGTACCACCAAAGTGGGTGCATAAGGTTTGTGCTGCCCGAGTGGTGGAAGGGACATCTTGCAGATGTGGGCTGCACCTGTAGTCTTAGGACTCAGGAAATCAGGAATTTAGAACTTAGAATCGGGGAATGATTCCAGCAGAAGGTTCCTCTAAAGTCACATCTCTGGTTGCCAGGAGTCCACACTGGGTAGTTGCAGTCCTGTAACTGCAGCACAGTATTTTTGAGGGCTTTTAGAAGCTAAAAATGTCACAAAAAAAAATACCGTGCAGTGCTGTTGTGTTGCACCTAGAAGAGGGGGAGGAGGTCTCATATTTTCCCTTTATTTTTTTTCTAACATCTTTGGCCTAAGAATAAGTCGGTCATTGCTGAGTTTTTTAAAGCTGAGGTGGGCTCTTTCTCTCTGGTTTTGAGCAGGCTAGAAGCCAAACATTTGCATAATAAGCTACACTGCTGAACTAATTTGGCAAATAATACAGAATTTGGCTCATCTTGAGCTGTTTATTAATAAACTAATTAAATTTGCTAGCAGCTTATTTCTTGGTCCCGTGCTCTGATCCACTTGCACTCAGGGCGGCTTGGCGCTGTCACCATGGATCGCTCCCGGCACCACGCGGGGACCGGGAACAGCAACGAGGCGGCGTCTTCCCGGGAGCAGAGCTATGGAGAGGACGAGAGGCAGCGGCAGCTGGAGCGGCTCGGCCGCGAGGAGGCCTATTACCAGTTCATTAACGAGCTCAACGAGGAAGACTACAGGTTAATGAGGGACCGCAATCTGCTCGGCACTCCTGGTAAGGGCCTTTCCCTCCTGGGGCTGCCTTCAGCAGAAAAGACAGGATGCTGAAAAGGCAGGAAAAGCTGCAAATGCCAAGTGATGCTGCTGCTGCTGTTGGACAYCACTTGTGGCTGGATAACTTGAATCTGTGGTGTTGTAGAAAGGAAGGAAAAAAAAATCTCATTTTTCCACACAAAGTTGATGATTCCCAAGAAAAGTTGTCAACTTTAAAAGAGATACTGAAGCTGTGATTAAAAGTATAGCTCCTTTGAATGCAATATCTCTCTATATTGATAACATTCACATCCATGTAGTTAACATCTTAATATTGAAGCGCAGCTTATGGCAATTGGCAATTTTTAGGTTTCTGGATTGTTGCTGGAAGTTGTCATGCTAATGACACACATTTTAGCATCTTTTTTTTTTTTTCCTCCTTAGTATCTGTTTGCTTTATTTGGGTTATTTGAGTGCCTGTGTTACTGTTATACACTAGTGTTTTTCTTTTAATTTATTTTACTTTTTACTAACCTTTTCATTCAAGATATAAAATACCGTTATTTCTTCATGGTTTTGRGCCAGTAAAATGTACCACCTGATAACATCAAAATGTAAAATATTTCAGGAGAAATCACAGCAGAGGAGCTGCAGCAGCGTTTGGAGGGGGCCAAGGAGCGTCTTGCGTCACAGTCTGATCCTGAGAGCAGAGACAGTGAAGGCAGAACCGCTGGAGGTAAATGTTCCTCATTCACCCGTTTAAATAGTGTGGGATATATCAAAATGGTTTAAATAGTGTGGGATATGCAAGTATTGTTCTTCGGTACCTATAGGTAAAACTTGATAATTTAAGGACCAGCCATTTCCAATCTCTTTCTCCATTCTATCTCTGGAATAGTTGCATATTTAGAGAGATTCCCTAATGATGCAGAAACAAACTTGATACATTTCCYAAGAACTAATTGCCATCAGCTACAAATTTCTTTCTCCTCCTTTTCTGCTTCCTCCTTACCAGTGAATTTAACAGTACAAAAATAATATTTATTTTTTCTTCTTAGAAGGTTTTGGTGAGCGCTAAGGAAGTTAGAAGGGGAAAAATGGCTAAATGGAAAAGTTGGGCTTTTCTTGTTCTGTTTTCATTCATTTCCGTTTGTTTTTAGAGTTTTTGTGTATCTGTGCTGTCTCTCTTCTCTTTCTCAGCAATATATATTTATATATAAAYATATATTTTAAACCTTTGGCCAATTCCATCAGATTCAGCAGAGTAACAGCTGCCTCTGAAGTCAAGATAMGAGCGTTCTCGTGGGTTTTAGGAAGCTGGGGACCTGGGAGTCCTCAGCAGTGCTCCGTTTGAGGGAAGGGCCGTGCTGTGGGCTCGACCATCCTCACTTCTGTCTGCCCATCCTCGTGCACATAGTGCAGAGCTGAGCAGGGCAGGAGTTCCTTTTGCTGAGCTCCTTGCTAGTGGAGGGTGCAGCTGGAGGAGCCTTGGGAACACGATTGAGGGTACTGCAGTGGGGAATAAGTTCAGTGCCCTTTGTAGACAGGGAACAAATCTGTAGGGAGAAAACCAGGGATCGTTTACTGCACTGTTTGTAGCAGAAAGTTCTTGAGCGATCCATCTATCCACTCTTCCTTGGTTTGRCATGTTTAGATTATTAAGAGACTCTCAAATCAGTAGCCAAGTAAGGGACAGACAGTGAACAAATGCAAGTACCATGTTTTAGGTAAGCCACTGAATTCTGAGTGTTTTCTTAGAGGACGTTCAGTGGACACATTCTGTTCTCTGTGTGTCTTGTGACACTAAAATTCTGGGCTCAGCAGGTCCTTTCGGCTGCTGTTTTTATGCACAGCATTTTTGGGCAGGACTGTGTTAGCATCTGCCCCGCTGCTGCGGGCTCGGCAAGCACAGCGGAGCTGGAATTGCTCCTCTCATAGAGGTGTGCTGTTGTATGAGCATCGGAAAACAAATTCCTTATGTGTTTCCTTCAGATTCGGATGTCCTCGGRGAGAGCTCAAATGGGGACTCGTTGCTGGAGTGGCTGAACACGTTTCGCCGCACGGGAAATGCCACCCGCAGCGGCCAGAGCGGGAACCAGACCTGGAGAGCCGTGAGCCGGACGAATCCCAACAGCGGCGAGTTCCGATTCAGCCTGGAAATCAACATCAATCACGAACATAACAACTTTGAAACGGCTGGCGAGGAGTACGTGGGTATAGACAGCAGCAGGATGTATTTGGAAAGAAGCCATCAGAGAGCTGTCAGTCCAGTGACCACGCGGACCAGGAGCAGGACCTCGAGGGAGGCCAGCGGTGACGCGCCGAGCCCTGCGAGGAGCAGGTCTCTGCGAAGCTCAGCGGCGCGGAGCGAAGYGGCCTCTGCCCCGCTCTCGGGGAGGCTGCGGAGCAGAACGAGGGAGCTGCCAGGCCTTGGCAGAGCAGCCTCCGCACGTCGCAGCTCTCCAGCCGCCGGGGAACCAAGAGAAAGGCCAGGAGGGGGCCCCTCCGCAGCAGCCCCGCGAGGCAGGGCCAGGGGCAGCGCTCGTGCCGATGCCCCCCAGAGGCTGGAGATCCTACGGCTGAGGTCCACGCTGAGCAGCCGGAGCCGCTCCCCGCTGCGGAGGCAGCAGGAGGCCGCCGGCCCCCAGGAGCGCGGGCAGGGCCGTGAGAGAGGTGCCCAGGGCCAGAGCGGCCGGGGCAGGCGCCCGGCGCCACAGCCGCCTGCCCAGGCTGCCCAGGAGCCGGCCCGCGGCGATGCGCCGGCCGCTCCGCCGGCCCCGGGCGCGCCTCTGGACGAGGAGGAGTCCGGCAGGCCCGTAGCTGCCGTGAGGAGGCACCCAACAATTACCTTAGACCTTCAGGTGAGGAGGATTCGCCCCGGAGAGAACCGAGATCGGGACAGTATCGCCAGCAGAACCCGCTCCAGAGTGGGAATGGCAGAGAACACGGTTACTTTCGAGAGCGACAGCGGCGGCTTTCGCCGTACGATATCGCGGTCGGAGCGCGCGGGCATTCGAACCTACGTCAGCACCATCCGGATACCCCTGCGTCGCATCTCRGAGACCGGCCTCGGGGAGCCCTCCTCGGTGGCTCTCCGCTCCATCCTCCGGCAGATCATGACGGGCTTTGGAGAGCTGAGCTCTTTAATGGAGACGGAATCCAACTCGGAAGCGCCAAGAGGAGGTCCTCGCTTGCCCGACGTGCGCTCGGAGCAGCGCGACTCCAATTCCGCCRACAGCAGCCGGGAGCCGAGCGGGGTTCCCGCCGGGAACGCGCGCGGCCGGAGCGCCGACACGCCCCAGCGCGGGCGCAGGAGCCACGGGCAGGAGCCGAGGCAGGCCCAGGATGCCAACAGCCTCGTGGAGAGCGGCACGCTGCCCATCCTGCGCCTGGCCCACTTCTTCCTGCTGAACGAGGAGGACGAGGACGAGCGCCTCCGAGGCCTCACCAAAGAGCAGATCGACAATCTCTCCACCCGGAACTATGGGGACGTGAGCGCCGAGAGCGAACTAAGCAAAACGTGCAGCGTTTGCATTAATGAATATATAGCAGGAAATAAGCTGAGGCAGTTACCGTGCATGCATGAGTTCCATATTCACTGTATTGACCGCTGGCTTTCCGAAAATTCCACGTGCCCCATTTGTCGGCAGCCCGTGCTGGGCTCTAACGCCACAGACAACGGCTAGCATTCCTTGCACTGCTCAGTATTCAAGGATTTCCTTCTGCTCTACTTGTGACGAGCCAAATAAAGAGAGTTCACTTGCATAGGGGTTCAGTTGTGGGGGGATTTTTTGTTAATTCTTCAAAAATAATAGAAGACTTGTCTAAATCTAGCGATGTAAATACTATTTTTCTCCAAGCGCAGATCTAGGAGTACACGTAGAACCAAATGATATCAGTAAAGTTTCTATTTTTTTAGATAATTTTGTTATGCTAAGCACTTTTGTAAATACAGAAATGCAATAGTTAATCAGTCATGCTTAATGTATTTTTTTTGTTTTTTTGTTTTTTGTTTTTCTAACAGTGTAATGGACTCACTTTATTTAGATTACGAATTGTTTCACACAGACTCACCACTGTGCTGAAAGATTAGTGTCTAAATAGCCATTCATTAGCTTTTTGTTCTGAGAACAATTTCTTTTACAGAGAGTCTCTTGCTGGACATGTTTGCTAAAGATATTTAAGTTACTTGAAGTGCTCATTTTAATATACAGTATATTTTTTTTTAACATTGATTGAAATATCCTTTCCAAAAACTTGCCAACTTGGTTCTATTTAAAAATTTTTATGGCAATTTTTTGCATGTGGTTTTACACAATGCCTAATGCTGAYGGATTCATACTCAAAAGTGGATGGGTTGGTGACCTTATAAAATGTACATAATTTAATGCTGTCTCTGACAATCGCTGCCTTTTCAATGCAGGCAGCAACCAAATCAATGGTAATTCCAGAAGATGTGTCTTGCTGAACAGAGATACTTGTTCTAAGAAAGAAAATAAGCATTGAAGAAGCCTTCTGACTTTTCCAAACTACTCAATTGATTTTCATGGTTTTTTTAACTGCCTTAGTTTGAAGAAGGAAATAATTCCTTGACCATTATATTGTCTACAATATGCATGATTTGTGCATCTTACTCAGAAACAAAGCAAAAGCTTAAAGTGTTTTTGTACAGAAATCTGCCAGGTACATATATAACATTCGTCCTCTCAAACATGTCTGAGGACCAAATGGCAAAAGCCACTCGAAAGGACAAAGAGAACTTCATTTCAACTCCCCAGATTCCTGTATAATTAGATATTAAACTTTATACCAATAACTTATAAAGAAATAAAGTTGCAAAGTCGATAACTGAGCCTTTGTGTGAGTGTGTTGAGCCGTGTTCCCTAGATGGAGAGGAAGGCRCCGCTCCCCAGCCTTGGTTTCTTGTGCACTTTGTTCTTCAGCTGACACCTCGACGAGGGGCATCTTGGAAGGGAAGCCGTACAGCTCTGTGTGCAGCTGCTGCGTGTTCAGCTGCGTCTGGCACGCGAGAAACTTGTGTCGAAAGTTCCACAAACTCAAGATATTTCCTTTTACTCCTAAAAGTCGCTCTGAAAAATCCTCTTTTGAGTTGTAGATGAGTTCAGGGAGGTGACTGGAGTGTGTTGTGGCCTGGTTTTGCTTGCTGTTCGTCGCAAGAGCTGTCAGCTTGAAGTGCCACTACACAACATGAAAGGGTAGGGAGATTTACATATGAATATCACAACTAGCTTATGTTTTACTCTTTTATTATTTATTTCTGTTAGCACCTGGTTGTTGGTGATATGTAGACATATGGATGCCTCCTACAGCTTCCCCACGTTCTATTTTTTACGTTTCTGTATTTGAAACTGCCTCGCTCCAGTGACACATCTGCAGCAACCTGCCCTGGGCTCTGCCTTGCTTTGCTGGGGCTCCTCCAGGGCAGTTGCCACCCAGATCCTGGGCGGGAATGTGGCCGAGTGGAGCGGAAAGGGAAGGGGATTGTGCAGCTGGTGGGACGGGTGGGTGTCCTGGAGCATCCTGTGCTCGGGCTGTCCCAGGAGGGGAAGGAAGCAGCGGCCTTGCCTGAGCGAGCGCCGTGGTGGTGGTTGTGGTCAATTGTCTCCTCCCACGCTTCTTTTCTGTCTTCTTTCTTCTTTAACAGCCAGTTGGAATCCTGCTCAACCTGTCCATTAATGCCCTACAAGTCAAGGGAGATTCTCTGTGCCTTTGGCCATTAAGATGGGATTTTGCTGGTAGCCATAAGAGGAAAACATCTCMCAGGGATCCACACGGGATCCGGCGCCGCAGGCGTCTGTGGCTGAGTTGCTCATGGGGAATACAACACAGTGCGTCTCACCCAGGCTGCCACGGGGTATGTGTGACTTCAGTGGGAAATTCCCGTCAATTATCCCCAAATTCTCTCTCATTAGCTGATCTMATCATGTGTTTTATCCTTCCTTTTAAAAAAGCTGAAGGATGGAGTAATGTTTGATTTTCCTTCATGATTTTCCTTCAAGGATGCAATAACCTTTGCCTTTCTTCTTAGGACTATATTTCGTTGCAGCTCCATTTTAATCCAGCTATATGGATTATAGCACTCCCTAAACAAATCCAAGCCAGATTTTAAATTCTGAAATTGCATGCTTTTTTTTCCCCTCTCATAGATTGCCACACTTTTCTCTTCTATGCAGATCAATGATCCACTCGGTTCCTTCTGAAAATTCAGCATATTCTGTTTTCCACATGGACATTTCCGTTCAATTTAGTTGTTTTTGAGACCCAAGTTAAGCTTCCTCTAGTGAAATCCTCACTTTTGCAAGCTGCCTTTTTCCAACAGCATTTCATTGAAGACACGTTTCTCCAGGCAGCATTTCTCTGTGTAGGACTCCATGCGCCGCCCTTGCTGAGCTCCGCTTCCGGAGCGCTCTGCAACGGTGTCTTATTTACTCCTGGCTAGTTAGGGCGCTTTCAGCAGCTGAAGACTGTTGGAGCTAGACACTTCCCAGCTATGTTTGTGTCCCATAATGAGCAATCCTAGCACTATGTTCTGTGCAAGAAACCTCAGAAATAAAGCCAGACTCCTCCTGTATTTATTACGTTGAATATGGAAGATGTGACTTGCTGCGGATGGCTCCGCACGCTCGCTTCTCATGCAGCGTTTCAGCCGTTGTGTGAGAGACCCGCCTGCCTTGGGCTGATCCTCTGCTTTCTCAGGCTTGTGCTCCTTTTGTGTCGTTATTTCAGATTCTGTCCCATTTCTGCCTGTCAGTTAACGTGCACTTAGCCTTTACAGCTGCACAATAAGGCAGTGCTGCCTTTGCCTGGCTGGCTGTAAAGGCAGCGAGGCCGAGGGCGCCTCTCGGTGCTGCCTCTGACCTCTGYGTACGGGCCGGCCCAGCCCGGATCAGACGCTGCTCCCCCTGCGTGACGGGGAGGCAAAACCCACCGAGGAGCAATGAGCAGCAAGGCAGGGAGGAGCCACCGAAGAGCTCGGCCTTCCTGAGGCGGACGGGAGCGACGGGCAGGACGTGTTGGGCTGGGAATGGGAGAGCGGGAGCGTCTCCAGTGGTTCTGGAGCTCTAGGGTATGTGCAGAATCCAAGTGCAAACCCGGGCACACTGAAGCCTGCAGCATYGCACTGATACAGGGGTGCCTCACGAGAGAAATGGGAGGCTCTTGTGCTTCTATTTAAATAAATATCAACAAAGTGTTCAAAGACCAAGAAACCTGGGCCCATCTGCTTGTGTATTCCATGCTTTCAAAGAGTTAAAGCAGAAAACGTGGTTTAATCTGTGACGTGAATGGGGCAGTTGAAGAACCTGGTACCAAGTCCCAACACAACATTATCGCTTGGCTTCAGTTCAGACTCTAAAGGTTTTAAATACCCATGGATTCAGACGTGTGCTTTGCAACCTAGTGAATAGCCTGATGGGACAACCCGTTTCATTTTCCACAGCCCTCTTCAAGCTGGGAGAGCTACAACCTTCATGCCTTTACTGCAAGAAATCATGGGGATTCATAGTTTGCTCACCTCATGTCTCAGCGACCCACACAGCAGCAGGCCTAGACACAATATATATGTATATACATAGGAAGACATCCCTATCCTGGCTTCGCTGCAGCAAGCGCAGGCTGCAGGAGCTGCCTCCTCGCTGCCATGAGCGCCAGCACCATCGGAGGGGGAAAAGACAGGAAAGGTCAGGGCCAGCCACGTGCTGCTCTCCTTGCTCCATTAGCTGAGGTAGCCCGAGCACCACCCATGGTCAGAAATGCAGGCGCACGTCTCGGCTCTGGCAGTGGTGGCCAGTGACAGGACAAGAAGCAATGGGCACTGCTGAAACCCCTGAAGATCCATCTGAATATGGGGAAGAACTTCTTCCCTATGAGGGTGCCAGAGCCCTGGAAGAGTCTGCCCAGGGAGGCTGTGGAGTCTCCTTCCCTGGAGATCTTCCAAAGCCGCCTGGCTGCCACCCTGTGCCCCGTGCTCTGGGTGTCCCTGCTGGAGCGGGGGATTGGACTGGGTGATCCCTAGAGGTCCCTTCCAACCTCAACCAGTCTGTGATTCTGTAAAGATGGAAGCAGAGTTGCAGCGGCAGCACAAAAAGGTGTCCCTCTATTCAAAGTGACTCTAGGCCTCTTTTGGCAAGAGGACTCAGACACGGAGGACACTTGCTCATCAAGAGGAAGCTCACACTGGGGCCAGGATCTTGCCTTCACAGCTGTCCTCAGAGGCAAATGGTGCTTGGACCCACTCCCATAGCGCCCATGGCCAGAGCTCTTGCAGTCAGTTCATTCATCTTAGTGTGAAYGTCAAAATACAAGAAGGACTTACATAGGACTATAGAAGTAAGTAATGACTTTGGGTATCTACAGGATATAGAAGACCTGATGCCCTGCAGTTGAAGCTAGCCAAGGGAATATGGTGTGTGTTAGTTTGCAGGCACGTGTCTCCTCTGACAGAGAGCCCGAATGCCGCTTGTGGCACCAGGGCATGGAGTATGTGCAGAAACAGCAGAGCATTCACATGAATACCCATATGTGTGGGGGAGACTGCTGCACTGGAGAAGCTGAATACGGTGGCGTAGGGAAGTGCTGGAACGAAGGTTTCCTTTCCCACCTTTCTGGAGCTTTCAGATGCCTCTCCATGCTGATACTGATACTCTGTGCAAACGTGGGTCTCTCTCAGAACACTCTGTGGTCAGGTTCACTTACTGAGCTGTTACCAAATCTCTGATGTTTGGTATATATCTACGACTTTGAGGGTTTTTTTTTATGCTTTTAATGTGCTGTGCTTAAGGGAATTACTGTCATGTCCATAGACTAATTCATGATTCTCATAATTCATGGGCATTTTATCATTACCTTTGCGAGAGATGGGTCTACTTCCTGCTTGGAAATTTTGCTTCTCATTTAAGTGTTTGCCCTTTTTAAGATAGTATCTAGTGTCTGTCTTGTATTGGGGCATTTAACTTAAGTTGTAGCTTACATACACATTATTGTATGGCATGGGGATTAGCTAAAATAAATGTGTAAGAAAAGCAGCAATATATCCTCAAAATAGAAGAAATGTCATCTAAGACCTCTTTGGTTAATCTCTATTAAGCATCCTCTCCTGCTTGCGGATACATAGGTATTGGAAAGAGGAGGAGATATGTTAAATGTTAATGTTCAGAAGAGTCGTTTATTTCTGTAGAAACAAATATAATAAAAAAGATGGATAACAAATTATTCCAGTTGGAATACYAAATTTAGGTCAGTTGGGAGCACTAATCCAAAAGCTGTCTAGAAAGCTTTAATGCTGATAATGAACGAGAGAGGTGGTTTGGATGGAATCCTTGAAAAGACAGAGAACTATCAAGTTGAGCTAATAGGTTTKTCCAGTTCTTACGTTTGTGATGCTATCAATGACTTTCTATCTGTTATTATGTTCCTGTGTGAATCTCTAATGGTCTCTCTTCTTTAATAATATATAAGCTAGAAATAGATTCTTACGTTACAATATAAATGCAAACTGGGCAGTTTCAACAACTTCTTCTTCCTCAGACTCTTTCCATCTTCCCTTTCTTCCTCCTTATACATTTATTAGATCTTTGTCTACATCAGCAACTATTTGCAAGCCTTTTTCACGCTTTCATCCTAGGAATAGACTCATTCTGCAAAGTACTTTTCTCTGACCCTACTGAAAAGTTCTTATGAATCAGTTACATATCTCATATTTACATACATATCAAAAGGACAGAGATTTGGGATAGTAGGGCCATTGTTCTTCCTGGTTTTCATAGCCTTGCTTTCAAGGTTTATGAAATAAATAGACTGTCTCAGAATGATATTTGTGACTATGCCATGTTGTTTTTGTGTTTCAATAGGTCTGTGACATATTTGCTCCATAACATCGGCGTCTTCTTAATACAACATCTTAAAAAAAAAAAGAAATTTAGAAAATTGGGAAGCAAGGTGTGCAATGTATGTCTTGCAGTGCTGTGACCTCAAGAGCATTAGATGTTCTAAATCTACCCYAAATAATGCAAGAAGATGAGATTGAGGCAGCTGAATTGCCACAACAGGCACAAGATCTCTGGTGTGAATAAGGACTAGAGAAGAGACGTTGCGGTAGGTGTCTGCTACAGACCACCTGGTCAGGAGTAGGTAGACTGGGCCATGTTCAGACAACTGGAAGAAGCCTCATATTTACAGGTCTTGGTCCTCTAGGCTAATTTAATGATCCCAGTATTTGCTGAAAGGGCAACACAKTGGGGAGCAAGAAATCCAGATTTCTAGAGAGCATTAATGACATCTTCCTGACRTGGGATTAAGGAGCCAGTGAGGGGAGATGTGCTGCTGGATTTCAGATTTTTGATCAGGAACTGGTTTGGGATGTGAAGGTCAGGGGTAGCCTTGGCTACAGTGCCCATGAGATGATGGCATTCAGGATCCTGAGAGAAGGGAGCAAGGTTTAAAGCATGGCTTAAGCAGGACTTTTCCAGTACTCTGGACTTCAGGAGATCAGGCTTTGGCCTGTTCAGGGGTCTACTTGGAAGAGCCCCGTGGAAGACTGTCCTGAACAGAAGAGAGAGTCTAGGAAAGCTGGTTCACTTTGAAAGATCACCTCATCTTAGCTCAAGAATAGTCACATGCAGGAAATCAAGCTAAGGCATCAGGAAGGTCACACAGATGAACAAGTTGCTTCTGACCAAACTTGCACCAAAAGGAAGCGTACAAGAGGAATACAGGGACACTGTCCGAATGTGCAGGAATGGGGGTAGGAAGGTCAAAGCCCACCTGGAGCTGAATGTGAGGAGAGATATGAAAGGAAACAAGAACGAAACTATTTTTCATAGTCTTACTTTTGTCCAATCACCATGCACATTCTAGTAGATGAAACTTTTGGCTTGTTTTATCTCTTTTCTTGCCCTCCCTGAGAATGTGTGATGTTCAAGTTTTTGCAGTCTTTAGAAACCTCCGTTGATTGCTCTGTCATTTCACGAATGATTGAGAATGTCCTTGGTTGGTCCCTCAGCACCTTGGGTGCATCTCATCAAAATTTCAGAGCTATTTCTTTTGATAAACCCTACAAACACAGACGTTAAGATGACTGAAGGTCTGTAGAATTTACAAGTTTCTGAAGAGGTTTTGAGATATGATCCTCCTTTTGAGGAGAACACACTGTGCAGCTAGTGCAAACTCAATTTGTGTAAGAAAATCAATAGCAAAGGCCAAGCAGTGCTCAGCATCCTGCAGCCTTCCCTCAGCCTGCTCCGGCTTATGGTGGGAATGGGCTTACCCCATCTTATGGAGGTACAAGGTACCTTAGCGAAAAAAATCTCCCTGGTTTCCTTTGTTTCCCCAGGCTTGCGCTGGGTGTAGAGTAGCATGAATGAGGCTCCCCAAGCACCATCTCAGTGCAAGCTGCTCATTTGTGTTCACACTTACTCCAGAAGGTGTTTATCCCACAGCTAAATTCTGCTTGAGCGTAATGTAAACTTCCTGAAGTGCAAGGAGGAAACATATACACAACTAAATAAAACCACACAACTTTGATTTTCGTCTACAGGTTGAAAAACTACGATGTGATATATAGGATCACTCTGGCTAATTATTCTAAACCATGTTATAAAGACCTACCTTCAGGCATTTACAACATGCAGTTGGGGTTCCTCTCCTGCGTAAAGCAGGGCAGATATAATATATCTCTTACTCATACTTCCAAAAAGGCACTTTCTCAAGGAACCTTTCTCACTCATCTTTTATATTAAGCCTTTATGTAGGRCACTTCCATTATCATATATTTTCTTATGCAACATTAATTCTACTGTGCTGAATACTTGCATGTACCTTGTACAGCCTGTAAGATCTATATATATATATACACACATATATATTTATATATATTTTTGCGTTTCTCATAGGTTTGAGCTATATTAATACTGGCTCATCCCTTTACCTTCAAACATGCGTGCTCAGGGAAGGATGCCATATTGCTATTTTAGTACAGAAGTCTTGCCCTTATCTGAGAGAGTGACTCACGAATAGAGCACTTTGGTTGCTGGTACTATTCCTTTTATTGATTTTTAAAACACATCTTGCATGCAATTTATTCCATTGGTTCAATGCTAATGGAATACGTAAAAGCACTGAAGGAGCAGGAGAAGCCAATATATGTGTGTGCATGCAGGTACGAGGTGTACATAGTTAAAGCACATACGTGTAGCAGCTTGAATTTGTGAGGATATCAGTGAGGATAAAGACTCAGAGTACTTCTCGTCGACACTGCAAGTTACATACTTCGTGTGTCTGTGTATATATATATATATACACATTCATAAATTGAACTCTGCATGAAAAAGAGTGTGCTCATAAGGATAAAACAGCACGTGCGTCAGAGCACAATGATTTAACTGGGACTGTGTGTCTGAATTTAGGGTCTTGTGTTGGGCTACTCAATACCCTATATAAGCACTCTATACCTTCATATACGCTCCGTGCTCTGTACAGACGCTACAGCTCGCTCACAGCTGCGCCCGCCCTCCTTTCAGAGCCCTTGAATTCCACCTGCTGTGTTYGTTTTTCTTGACATTGCCTGCTTCAAGTGAGATAGACTCCCTGAATTGGGGATTATTTCAGCCAGGTTTTTCTGGAATGTAGCCCTTTCCTTTCATGAAGACATCTCCACACGGGAACTCCCAAGCCTTGTGCTTGCTTGCAGGGAGCACTCAGGCCTTGCCCCCGGCCTCCTGGCTCATCTCCGTCGCTCCATGCACATTCCCTGCTGCATCCGTGCTCGGACTCAGCATGTGGACTGAGCTCCTTTTCCACCTTGTGAGTTTTGGGATGCCTGTGAGGATGACGCGGTCCGAGACACGTGGAATAGGCAACGCCAGGGCCTGTCGTCCCACCAGGCCCGGCCCTCAGGCGGGCAGCAGGAGACGGTGCCRGGTATGCATGAGCTCCCTGCCAAGCAGGCGCCTCTTGCAGACTAAATTCCAAACAAAAACGACCAAAGCCAAGGGGRAAAAAAAAGAGGCAAAGGGAAAATGCAGCACACAGGCTTGTCCCGTGGCCTCCGCAGAGGCCTGGGCSGCATGGAGCTGTCCGCGGTGCTGCCCTGGCCACGGGCCCGGCACGCTCCGGATACCCCGACAAAGCTTCCCGCATCCTTCCCCGCGGGCTTGCGGCCCTCGTTTGCCTTGTACATTATTTTTATTTAATTCCTGTTGTATGTCACAGTTTATTTTTCCAGGATCTGAAAGCTTTAGAAAACGTGCTAGTCACTGAGATGCTTTATACTCCACTACCAGTCAACGGACAGTCTTGACTGTACCAGCTGCTCTGAAACACTAGATTTGGGAACATTTATACATTTACTGCCTTAACTTAGGTTATGGTTACATCTTAGCAAGAGTATTGGCTCCCTAAAATGCAAGTTATCCAGTGTCCTAGCAGTGGGACAGGTAAAAGTACAAAAATAACCAAATGCATCCCATGCAGTCTGAGCACTATCTACATTCTGGAAAACTACCTTGAAACCTATTTTCCGTGAACTTTTCCTTAAAATTTTCTTCAGTTAAAACACAGATTTGGTTTAAAACCAAGATAATCTGCCTTGTKTTTAGGACTGAAGAGCTGGGCAGAACCACATGAAATTACTCTAGCCCAGTAATATAGAACTGGCATCGCGAGTAACAGGCCATGGGCTTCGTATTAACTTTGCAAGGCCTCAGCCTTGAGCTTGTCAAGCTGCTTTGTCTGAGCTTGTCTGAGCTCTGCTTTTACTCGGTATCAGCATTTTTGCTAATGATGTCTAATTGTCCTGCTTTTGCTTGCCTTGCTAGAGTACAACCACAGGTTTATATAGACAGTAGTAACGGGAACTCKTTCTGTGTAGGAAGAGGTATTTTTGCCTAACATGGTGATGTAGGGTGGACAAATAGGGACCTGCCAGGATAGCAGAGCCCCTTGCAACCAGGGACGCAGGACACAGTAGGCGAGCAGATGCAAAAGATGGTAAGAAAAGGGGCATGGGCTGCAATGAAGCTAAAAACTCTGATACCTGGCTAAAGAAATGCAAACCTGACCACTGGGAAAAATCCGTTTTAGGGATAACGAAAGAACGAGTATGTATGTATAAATATCATCATGTATAGTAAATTTGGAAGAAATGTGGAGTTGCAGACTGATGCAGTGTAGAAGCATGTTGGAAAACACCAGAGCTGCAGGCTCATCCCTAGAATAGCTGGAAGCAGAGGAGGAAGAGAAAACGGGACTCTTTCCAGTGAGGAATTTGGGGCACCGATGCCTCTGTGCAGCTCTGACTTCCCTTGCCGGAGGGAACCTGGCACTGTCTGGGTCAGGAGCAGCAGTGGAAGGAAAGGCACAACTCCGGAAAAGGGACAGCTAGTGATAGTGTCCACATCACAGTTTTATCATAATTACTGAGATTTTTCAAGTTTCTCCTACTTTTTTTTTTATCTGTAATTAAATTTAGACTAGTAATAATTCTTTGACGAGACTGTTAAGATCATGGTTTTAAATTTAATTTTTCAAGTTTGTTTTTAAATACATAACAAGACTCTGTGTATAACATTGGTAATTACAGCAAATTTCCAAATCACTTGGAAACTTGGACAAAACAGTGTCTCCAAGGACCCAGATGATATCTGGCACTGTCAGAAATAGAATCAAGATATCCTGTCTCCCAGCCTGGCACATTAACCACAGACCCATTCTTCCTGCCTTTGCTTTATTTATTACATTGAAATAATTATTACGCATATTGAGCTCTTTGAAAATAAATTACTATAAATACTAGAAGAGTGAGCACACTGTAATGTGAAAAATACAAACTACTTTCTTAATGTTTTTAGTACAACACGTTCAAACCAATGAGCCATTATGACAGACCTCAGGGAATCACATTGTCATGACTCAGGGTCCCATAAAAAGCGATTTATTGCACATCAGCAGTACGACAAGAACAGACTCCCATAGCAGGATGACAGAGGTGAGCCAGCAGCACCGCAGACTGGTGTCTTTCCTTTCTCATAGTGCACAACTTGCCCCATTTCAGCTCGCTCCTGCTGAACAAGGGCTTTCAGACCCAACACCAGCTCAGCTTCACCCAGGGCTCTGACTACGCCTTTCCTACGCCTCTGACTACTACCTTTCCTAACTTATCCTGAGGCTTTCTGAGCTGGGCTCAGTTTCTTCCTCAGTTAATGAGCTCATGTTGTGTCCCTGTCTCCTTACAAACATCCCAGCAGACACGTTGTGCCCTTGGCTTTCCATGACAGCGAAGGGCCCTGCATGAAGTGGTGCATGGGGAGTGACAACAAGGGCCTGTGTCCTGATGTTCAAAGTGGCAAGGACGGTTTTGTTTCTTCCTTGCTGTCAAGTGTCACTAAAATTCACTTTGCTTTGTGGAGGAGCAAAATAGTGAGCTGGAGGCAACTGTATTCATGAAAAGAGCTCCATGTCATGGGCATAAAACAGCAAGGTCATGCAGGAAAGCCAGCATGCACGGTTGCCGCTCGTGGGTCTTTTCATTCTTAAAAGCTCAAACGCCTCTCACAGGCCATGAAGTGTGTGTCTCCAGCCAAATTAGTGTAAAACACTGCGTTTCTATACTACTTGGCAAGCAAAATCTAAATTACTACCATTTGGTGAAGGTCTGTCTGGTAAGTAGCAGTTTCCATATCAGATGGGAGTGCACTGAAGTACAGTGAGACTGAATCACTTAGAATCACTTAAAATTTTTGAAGTAKCATCCAATTTCCCCATCTTGTATTGCAGCACACACTGTGTGGCAGTGTGGCCTTGATATAAATGCCCGGGTTTATCTAAATTTAGGCCCACTAATACTAAAGACAATAACAGCTGTTTTTTCCTGGACTTTCAAGGTGCCCAAATGGTCTTTCCCAAACACATCACCTCTCAGGTGGGCCTCCATGCCTTTTAAAACAGCCTGCTTAGGAGGACAACCCTTACTAGCTATGACAGATTGAGATTAGCAGACAGAGTGACACAGAGGCTTCTTCTTAGCTTATTTCATCCTTCCTTTCCCCGTCCTTTCCCCTTTCCCTCTCTCCCCTTTCCCTTTGCTAATGTCACCTCCGCTCTGCTTTYCTTCTCGTTGCCCTTCCCTGTCTTTCCTCCTCTCCTGCTTCCCTTGGTGTCCAGACCCTCCTTCCTGCCATGTTTTGCAGGGTCTAAGGAGCAGCAGGGACACAGCCAGGACAGCCATGGACTGTCCCCTTCCCCTGGCACCGAGCAGGGGCCACGGCCGCGGCACCCTGGGGTGCCCTCGACGCCGGGCGGCCGTTTTGGGGAGCCAGGCTGCAACGGGGGGCTCCGTTAGAGACGGGGGAGGAGGGAAGTCAGTCCTTCAAGTGCTTTGGATGCGGAAGCTGTGAATGAAACGCGAGCTTCGGGTAGGCAAAAATGAAATGAAATGAAATGAAATGAAATGAAATGAA
>NW_020455888.1:1045146-1074752 GCF_003342845.1 Nothoprocta perdicaria | reverse complement strand
CCGGCCCCCCCGAGCCCCGGTGTGCGGGAAACGTGTGCGGTGCCTCCGGCCGCGCCGCGGGGCTGGGGGCCCTGGGGGCTCCGGGGACGCTGCTGCCGCCGCCGGGGTCACCCCGGGGTTGTTGAGGGCAGCGCGGGAAGCGCCAAGGGCGGCGCGGGGCGGCCCTGCGCAGCCGGGCCCGGCCCCGTCACCCCGGCTGCGGGCGGGATTTGTCCTGCAGCGGCTCCACCGGGTCATTCCCGTCGCCCTAGAGACACCGGCGCTTAGAGGCGGGTCCCGCAAAGACACCCAGGCACCCGTGTCTGTGCAAAGAGCTTGGGCTCCCAGTGCGGCCTCTGCACAGAGTTGGGGTCCAGTAGCTCCCTCCCCGCTTGCGTTTGGATGAGGGAGGATTCCTGGGATCCGCTGGGTTTGTTCCAGTGCCCTGCACAGCCCGGCGGGTCCCGGTTGGGCCCCACGCCTGCTGCTGAGGGCAGAGCCTTAGGGAGCGCTGAGGGAGCAGGGCGCTGAGCGGGGAGGTGGGCGACGCCATCCCATTGGGAAYGATAGGGATTCAGAGCAGGATTCAACACGCTGCTGGCTTTACCCGCCTTCACACGGAGCCGTTCCCGGGGAGAAGTCACAGTGAAGCAGGTTGCCCTGTCCCCTGTTGTGTCTCCTCCTGCAGCGCGACCCGAGCTCCGTCCTGCCRCAGGGAGAGCAGCGCCCTCAGCATCTTCCTGCATTTCGGAGTATCCCAGCAGCTGCTCGGACAGGAGGATGGCTCCTGCCTGAAGTATTTGTAGTTTGCTTGCTAGGGCTTTTTACTAGTCCTTTTTACTTTTGGGAGGAGTTTTGGTAACCTTAGACTACGGTGGTAAACTTAGGCTTTCAGTTGGAGTCACTGAGGTTTATTCCTTTTGCATGCAGTCCGTGGAGGGTTTCAGGAGCTCGTGGTGGCACACGATGCCTCAAGCAGAGCGGCAGCTCTGCAAGGGTCTGACGAGACTTGGTGCATCAGCCCCAGTCGTGTCCCTGCTCGAGCGGGGAGGTTGGACTAGGTGATCTCCAGAGGCCCCTTCCAACCTCACCCGTTCTGTGATTCTGGGATTTTCTGCCCTCTTGTATTTTGTGGCAGAGCTTTTATGCCTGCTAATACAGACCAAAATGCAATCCATACACTTAGTAATCTCTTAACCCTGCTTAGCGGTAGGACAATGATTTCACAGGAAAACAAGTGAGGAGAATAGGAGATATTGGAGATGGTGGGTCACCTCCTGCCACTCAAATGATTAGTCCTCTACTTTTTCTATGCATTTGCTCATTAATTGATTTTTTTTTTTTGCTTTGTACAACTAAATCTTTTTATTGCTGTGATATCATACAGGTAGGCTAAATTGATTATATTTAAATTATTCTCTAAGAAGTCTCCAACTCTTTATTGGTGGAACCGCAGCCATCAAAGGCTTACCTGTTCCTCTCCTTTCCGTCTCTAAAGTCACTAAAAATAAGCAACTGTCAATAACACGTTGGAAGGATAAACAATAACATTTTTATTTTTAGGGCAAAAGAAACTTCAAACRTTAAAATAGATTGAAGATCCAAATGATCTCAGTGTCATTTGCTGTGGTCTCTTTCAGCTGCTCTGTGGTGCATATCAGCGAGAAGAAATATTTTCAGTATAGAAGCAGTTAGAGAATCTTCTTTGAGGAGGTGAAGAATTGAAATGTAAACATCATGTTTGTCTTTTCCATTTCCTCTCATTGTAAAGAAAGGAATGAGAATTCCTTCTCATTGTAAAGAATCCAGCCCTACCTTTTGTCAGAGAAATGTCTGTGCAAGTGAGAAGCAGTTAGGTCCAGATCCTCATATTTTTGTCCTGCTGCTGCACATTACCACGACTGCAACTGTTGGCAAGTGTCATGTGGGCCGGTTAAAATTGCACACAAGCACATATTTTGTTCATAGCTTTTGTCTATAGTCGTGTACAAGTTACATCTATTTATGGAAAATATACAGTAGCTATAGGTAAAATACTTAGATTTGCATTTTATGGAAAGAAAGGAAACTTTGGAATYGCTAGAGTATCTTGCAGCAGAAAGCACGTTGAAGGATCACAGTGAAGCAAGCAGGGAGTGAAGCAAGAAGCAGAGCRGAGGTGAAAGCTTTCTGTGTGAAGCTCACTGAAGGCATTTAAAGGATGTCTACATCCTATTTTGCAGGCGGTCAAGCACTTATCTTGGATGCACTTTTATCCAAGCAGAAACCCTATGAAAGGGGTTCAGTGCTGAGCAGGTTCTTAAAACATTAACGTTTAAAAGCGTGACCAAGAGCAAAAGCCCCACTCGGATGCAAGGAAGGCACCTAGCATGGCTAGTGGCAGTGGACGTTGTGTGGAAAGGTGTGCTTCCCAGCAAACAATTTAAATAAAACCCACTAAAGTGTGGGTTTTATTGCAGAACCCCAAGTGTGTTCACATACACATTCAAAAGGTGTGGTGGAAACGATGGGTTAGCGTTACTGAACTGCCCATATTAGTTACTGAACTGCCCATAAACACAGTTAACCTGTGTTTAACTGGCGCGTTGTTCCCTGTAGTGTGCAGCTTATTCAGTCTGCATCGAAGGTCCCTTTCTGTTGCTATTAACATCGATGGCARTTTTGCCTCTTCAGCAGGATCTTTTCACCTCCCACGTTTTATATTACTCTGGTTTTATATGASCCTACTTGGGAGGCTTCCCAAGTAGCGTGAGGTCTTAACTCAACCATGAACTGAGGTGGCCAGGCAGTGAAGGGGTTGGTTTAAAGCTGACTTTAACTTTTGTTGTCTTGGATGGGAGGAAATTTAAAATATATCTGTTTATGACACTCAAATTAGAAAAAGATGCTGTGTGTGGAGTTACTGTGGAATAGCTTCATATATAAGTAAACTTCTGTGAGGGCACTTCTTTGTCTTGCTTTGAAGAGGAAGGTGAGGTCAGGAATTAAAACATTGAAGAGTGAAACACACACAGATGTGGAGGCCRTAGGAGTTTGGGATGTGGTTTAGCAGATCTAACTGATACTCRATATTTAAGGTTTGGAATAAGGATTTCTACCCCATTCTATAGCCAATATACGAATCCCTTTACATTGTATTTTCTTTTTTGGGCTGTACTTGAGACTCTGCTGAAAGCAGACACACATCCTATTTTGGGAACTATTTATTCCTTCTCTCCCACTCTTCCCACAGGACTTTTGTTCCAAGTGATAGTCTCCTAGCAGTATTTTCTCAAGACATACTGCCTTCTATTGTGTGAGTCAATGCATTTTAAATTCTGGCTGTAGCTGAAAGCACTGACCTGCTAGTGTGATTTAGCAGCAATGCTGTTGTAATTCCAAGCAGGAGCAAAACATCTGGCAGTAACACGGACCCAAGGAAGCCGTCGGCCTGTTCAAGGTCCTGGAATATCTTAAAGATAAGAACTCTTGCCTATAGGAAGCATAGTTTAGCATTGCATTTTTCACTGCCACCAGGATTGATCTCTACCCGCTCCGCAGAGAGTTTTTATATGGAAATCCAGGCTTCAGAAATGATGCTGATTTAAAGCATCCCCCTTTTTTAATTCTTTTCCTGCCCTAAGACCTCCAAGCTGTCAACTCCCATTAACTCTACATGCAAGGAGTGTTGGAGGATCATGTGGAAGCCGATGCCAGCATCTCARAGTGATCATTCTTCACTGAGTTAGCACCTCACAAGGCATTTTGCTTGTGATGAAGATTTGATAATGGCCCCCAAAACAACCATCTTGGCCCTTTCTGCTCTTCTGGCAGGTTGACAAATGATACTCATACTCACGGAGTATGAGTTTGCTATGTGGGTTTGCTGCTCTTAGCTGGTTCATTTCTCTCTGACCATTCTTTTTAGGCTATCAAGTAAACCCTGTAAATAACTGCTGAATCTGAGTGCTGATTTGCTACTTCGAGTAAATATTCTAGTCTAGTAATATTACTATAATAAATTACTATCTCCTTCTTGTTTTCCTGTATCATGTTGCATTGAATTTGTTTATAGTAGTATAAAGATTAGAATATGCATTACTGACAATATCTATAAAGCCTGATTGCTGACAGGTTCTTTTAAGGGGACAGTTAATCATAAATCTCTATTGCTTGTTTTGTATGTATAGCCAGTAAGAAGAATATATTAAGAGATAGAAAAGGCAGTTGAGCATCTCTGCAGCAACAGCTTTCTCTTCTAGGACAGCTGTAATTAGGTTTGACTTGGCCTTTTCATCAACATAAGTGTTTTCCTTTTTTTCAGTGTACTGTTTTTTTTTGAGCAATTGCAGGTATAAGGGACAGGACATCTGAAAGCCTCAGGTAACTTATTCCCAGCTGGAACGCTATCAGCATCACTCATGAAAGACTGCTGATATGGGGAAAGATTGAGACAAGGAAGTTTGAATCACCCACGAAAAGCTTTTCTGAAAATAGAAGTAATATCATCTAAAGGTTTTTGATAAAAACATCAAAATGAAAAATACAGTATTAATGCTGAGAACTTCCTGTTAGAACAATTGTTTCACAGTTCGTTGGAAAGCTTTCAGACTTATTTTCACCCTTTCATAAGGAATTCTGTCTACTTGAAAAGTTCCTGAGCAGTTTCTTTCCAATGAACAGAATTAATAATTACCCACCTATTTTGAAGCTTCTGACTCCAGGTTTTGTCAGGGCAGTTTCTTGATTCTGCAAATTTTTAGTGTGAACAGGAAGCTAGAAGGGGGTGAGCTCACCCCAACATATGAGATAAAGGGTTTTGTATCTCAGACCAAGGTATGGTTAAAACAAAGCTYCTTTGGTACAGATTTTAATCAGTAACACAATCAAACCACCTATTTTGCACTTCTCAGGGAAGGGACAGAAGCCTGTGAAGGAGGAACCTGGAGCTCTCGTGCACGACCATCACATGAGGTTTGCTGGAGAGCTTTGGGGAACACTGAGGTTATGAAAGCTCTAACAAGAGTCTGAGYTGGAAGGCAAATGAAGTGTCAGTAAATTGGTCTCAGCCTTCGTGTTGTGATAGAGAATCACAAACACCCTGTGGAATTTTTTAGATGTTTCAACCATTTCTCCCTCACATGGACCACTAGTTAGTTTAGTTCTAGTTCGCAACCGGGGAGCTGTTGAACTGATGGGTCACTGCAAAGTACAGGGCAGTGGCAACTGGCCTCAAACACTGGACTGCAATCTAAAGCCATGTTGGATCGGACCTTTAATTCGTAATAAATCCAGTCAAGAGTGTCAGTTGGTTTTAGCCAAGGCTTTGATTTGATGGGCCTGCCTCATTTTACAGTGATGCAAATCAGGATTAACGCAATCAAAATGAGTGTATAGCTCCTATAAGGAAAAGAAGGCAGCTCTGCATCTTGCTTAGAATTCACCTGAAGCCTTTTGATTTCTACATCCCTGTCTCCTGAATGCACCAAACCCATTTGCTCGATTTCATTAGACAAGTCGGTCCTTGTAAAGAGTGAAAGCAAAAGGGTTTTTGTCTCATTACAGTGACTCAGTCCTTACCCATTTACTATTTTCAATAGCAGGAGGGCTCAGGTTTTATCTCCCTCTAACCCAGTGCTTTCCTGCCTATTCAGATGGCACCTGCTCTGCCAGTGCTATCTAGGGAGGTTCAACCAACATTTATAAAAACAGTATATAAAAAGTGCCTGAGGCTTTTGTCCAGCAGCTGGATTTGGGGTCAGATACATTCGTATCTCAGTCCTGGTACCCTGTTTTGAAGAGCAATACTGAAGGCGTTAATCTGCTTCCAGATTAAMGGTTAGATCTTGTTCCCCAAATTTCACGGACGGCGCCGTTCTGTGACAGCAGCCTTTGCCATTCGCCCCCTGGGGCCAGAGGGAAGGAGGAGGCTGCATGAGAGGGTGTCAGACAGAGAAAATCAGTGCCCTGCTCCCCRCTCCTGCCCCAGATCACGTTTCTGCTTGTCCACTCCTGCCTGAAGAGCAGGGGCTTCTCCCTCCTTAACTAACCTCTGGAGCCTTGCTGAAGTTCTGCTATAATGTTCAATAATGTTCTTCTAAAAAAAAAATTAAAGACCTGCAATCCTAAAGGTTAAGATTGCAAAAAAGGGTGATTAGTCCTTAGGAAGAGGATGGAGTATCTAGAAAGATCTGAAAGATTTAAGGGCARAGGTTGGGTCCCGAATTCAGACTYTTCAGGAATGTGCAGTTACTGGTGAAACTATTAACATGCACGTGTACAAGCTCAGTGGAGTTGGTTATTTTGTGTGTTGTGTTAGATCTTGAGAGACTGAACCTGGACATGATGGCGCCTTTATAAAGCACCTGACYCCTATAATAAGAAGAACTAAACATATATTTTCTGAAGAGAGTGGAGGCTGTTTCATCGCATCAAGCACTCCGCAGACTCCCRTTACCAGGGTGGCGACTAACACCAATACAAACACAGTCTTCCAGGACACAACATGCCATTTCATTTTGGCCAACACTTATGTGTTTGTAATAAGCTTCACAGTATCAAAATATTGTATTTTACATATACCTCAGTTGCCAGAATTCAGACTTCTATCAGCCTAGTAATCATTTAAACAGTTAAGTTTCTATACACATAACCTGGAGGGAGAAAAATAYTTCAACTAGAGCATAGTGTTGGCAGGGCAGCAGAGAGGTGTCCTCTCCACAAACCTTCAGTCTGAAGGKAATAAGCATCAGAAGAGCTTTCTGCTGGCCTGGTAGGAAGGAAATCTAGCTTAACCTCACAAGTGRATTGGACGGGTAGTTGTGAAGTACCGTGAAACAGTCATCTGGAATAGGTGGGTCTGGACTTTGAATGAGGCTTTTGCTTCTAGGTCTGCATTTCTAAACACCAAACGGGACCAAGAACTTCACGGGCAGAAATCACAATGTGTGTGCTGATCTTTGCAGAAACAGGCTGCACAATAGTACCTGCAACAACCATCAAACAGTACAGTCCAGCTCTTCTTTTTCCTGTTCTAGAATTGTAATCATCTTTGATGCCTGCTGTCATTCGAATTTCAGATTAATTTCTCAAAATAGTATTGTTTGAGGAAAAAAGTTAGAAGTGCATGGAGGCAATRAAGTGAGAACTGTAAAATGCTAGAAGAGCAGGCAGAAAGTGTCACCTCCCTGGCAAAGAGAGGCAAGAACTACATCTTACACCTTTTCCCTCTGTAGCAGATAAGATTGCAGGGCTTGGATGAGGGAAAGTCAGAAGGGCACTCGCTGCAGCACAGATAGCCTGAGTAGCCCCATTAGAGTTGATTAATTATTCCCATTTATACTGATTCTTGTGAACAGAGTCTGGCATTCCATATTCTCAAAAGTCTTCTAATGCACAATAACACCCTATCTCCTTGTGTGCTTTTATTAMAAGATCATCGGTGGTGATCTTCTCAGTGGTGGCCAGTGACAGGATAAGGGGCAATGGGCATTTGTTGAAATCCAGGCAGTTCCATCTGCACGTGAGGAGGAACCTCTTCMCTGTGAGGGTGCCAGAGCCCTGGMASAGGCTGCCCAGGGAGGCTGTGGAGTCTCCTTCTCTGGAGATCTTCCAAACCYGCCTGGCTGCCACCCTGTGCCCCGTGCTCTGGGYGTCCCTGCTGGAGCAGGGGGTGGGACTGGGTGATCTCTAGAGGTCCCTTCCATCCTCAACCTTCCTGTCATTCTGTGATCATTCATAAGTGTCCAGAGAAGAAACCTGCTTCCTTTAAGCCCTATGCAAGACACCAACCACTTTGCACACAGACATCTGGCTGGATTTCCACCTCATTCAGTTATAKCTGAAAACCAGAGCATCAGTTTTGCCCTCTGAAGAGATCATAGGGTTTTTCTCCTTATGTCCCAGTTTATGCCTAGACAGGGCAGATACAATTGGAGCAAACAATTCACAATAATAAAATATTCACAATAATAAAATACTAGTGCTCAGAGAAGAAACCACAGAATGCAGTGAGTCAGAGAGCACAACAGTGATGTGGGAGCTTCTGTTTTCACAGGCACCTACGGCTGTTTCGCTTCAGTTCTGAGTATTGTGTCTTCATCTGTGTCCTTGCAGCATGGGAATAGGTTCAGTTATCTGCTTCTTTGGGTCAATATGAAGATCACAGGCAGCTCCGCAGCATTTGTACGGGCTCTAGGGAATAGAAGATGATCTAGGACAACTGAGTGTTTTTAGTCAGATAAGTTTGCAGCTACTATGGCTAGATTTGCTCATTGGGGCCATCTGGCTTCGTTGATGTGAGGCCTCATTAGCATCACTCAGCGTATGCAAAAGAAATCAAGCCCATGTGGATATTGAAAAGCATGACCTTTTGTTTAATCCTTTATTTCTTGTAAAAGTTTATTTTTAGAAGGATATTTCATGAGCTGTACTGCATTTTCAGAGTCATTGCATATTGTTAGAATAACCTGTTAATAAGAATAATTCTACTCCTGCATAAGCAGTTTGGGTGAGGAGATTGATACCTCAGTTCCTATAGACTAAAATTTGCCAAGAGTGATTAGCAACTTAAGGAAGGGGGAAGGGAAGTCCTGCATTAAGACGATTGACAGTTCTTCAGCTGGAAGACTATACTGCAGCGGTGGCCATAGACAGAAATAGAATGGGATTAATAGGAGAACAGCAAGTAGCTAAAACTAAGGTCAAAGAGGAGATGAGGAGATGCACTAGAAATGTCTCACACACCAAAAGATAGGAAGAGATAGGAAGAGTTATGGACTTCAGGAGTTTCCCAGTTRCATACACCTGTGCAAAGGAATATCAGGTCACACAAAGAAAACTGCCAGAGGTGGCTGTAATAACAAGGTGATTTAAGAGATCAAGGACTAAGCTTTAAAATATGAGAGAAAGTTATGGTAACCWTTCCTGGTTGCTTTCTGGTATTGAATGTATGCTGCTAGAGCTAAAGTAAAAGATAAACTATAGAAGAAAGTTACAATAGTGCTAATGTTAACAAAATTAAGTAAAACAGTGAAAAGAAGCTCTCTCAAAGCAGGGTTGAGTGGGGAAACAGTAGCTGGAAAGCTGGATGGGCAGCAAGTGGAATGCAGCTACAGGCTCCACCTGCTGCCAACTGCTGCAGCTCTGCTCGTGAGCTGCCAGTGCCTGGGTTTTAGGCTGAGGGAGGCCAGTGCACACGGATGAGGAAGATTTTAGAGGGGAAGAAAGGAAATACAAAGGGATGACTGCAGAGGCTTTGCATGGCAAGCTGTAGTGCATAGGGGGCTTGTTCTTCAGGGGCTTTGGGGTTCACTCCAGTGAGTTCCTCTTGGAGTTTTGAGGCAAGGGGCTGTAAGTAGAAAAGCAGGTGTATATTATATATATTTATTTCAGTGTGTTAGTGGGTTTCATTTCTGGTACCCTCAGGTGGATACTCTTTGCTCCATTCTCTTACAGAGAAAGGATGAAGGCCAGTCTGGCCCGAACAGGGCAGGAGCAAGGCTTGCCTAGGACCCTGGTGAGCCTGTTGTCGTAAGGCAAAGCAAAGAGAACTTGAATCTAATGCAGCTCTCCTTTTATTTGTGATTGAATGCTGTTTGGAAAAGATGCAGGTAAAACTTAAACCGGAGGAATAAACCATTATCTCTCTGTATAACGTAGTAATTTCTTGTTGCTGTGTTATGTTTGCTGTGTTTTCTGCTGGTGTAACACACGTGGCAGCAGCAGCAGCTCGAAGCAGTTGCCCAGCAGGGGTTCATATTAAATAAATACCAGAGCTGGGCTTAGCGTGGGGCGCCCTGGAGTTCAGCAGGGTGCAGGGCTGCTTAGTGGTGAGGAGCTGACGTGCTCTGCTCGTGAGGACCAAGTAGGAGGTTGTGCAGGAGGGAGGCACCATACCCAGGAAGAGCTCGAAACACAGCTCGGCAAAGTGGTTCCCAGCTTGGCAGTTTATTGCCCAGATAAAAGCAAGTAGTTTCTGTAATGCTCCTTGGAGGGGGCGGGGAAAGGCTTTGAGATGTTTAAAGAGAAGGCTTCTACATGAAGTCTGTCCCTAGTAATTGTTCAGGAGAGCTGGATGTCCCTGGTCATCTTCAGTTTTAAAACTGACTGAAAGTTATACTGGAAAAAAAAAAAGAGTAGCATTTCAAAAGGGATTAACTATTGATATATCTATTAACCATCCCTGAGTGCTTGCAAGGAAAAAAAATAGCCATTAAGTGAGTGTTAAAATGCAAACGCAGCAGCGATAACTTTGTTCATGTTGAAGGGACTCGGGAGTGCGACTGCTGGAGTATCTCCCTTCCCGGGGGTGCCTTGCGGTGCTGCTYGCTGGAGCAACGCGCTGCTCCAGGAGGCCCCGGCTCGCCCGGCAGCCCTGCGGGGAGGAGAGCGGCCGGGGCCGGGCAGGCGGCTGCCCAGCCCCGCGGGGTGAAGCCGCCGTCCGGCCCGAGCCCGGAGCCTGGAGCCGCGGGCTCCGCGCGTGGACACGGAGCAGCCGCCCGCGCGCGGCAAAGCCCAGGGCTGGGGGGTTTCTTCTGCTCCGCTCCCTTGGGCTGCCTTGCCCGGGAATCCCTCCAGGACCAGCCTGGGAATCAGGAGCATAATTGCCWCTAAATCCACCACAGCCTGTGCAATATGAGATAATTAAATATTGAGAAGGTCTGTGATTCTTGTCCTCTCGCACACTGGTTCCAACAAAGCTGTGTTGCTATTGTGGCTGGCACCAGAATGCATAAAAACTGATAAAATAGACAGATACTTGGTGGTCGGCAGTGATGGGATAGATCGAGCTGAATCCTGAGGTGCTGATCAGCAGAACATGCTTGTCTTCAGTGCAAGCACTGCACAAAGTCTGGCTTAAGACCTCTGTGGCCATCCCCACTTCTGGCTTCAGGCCTCCAGTGAGGCCTCAAACGCTCCTCTGCCAGCCTGGAGCAGTTGGGGTCCACAGAGCTGCAAGGGAAAATGTGCAGAGTCGCATGGCATGAGGCTTTTGGGGATCAGGCCACTAAGACTGCTGCCTCTTGGCAGGGAGAAAGAGGAGGGAGAAGAAGGGGGCTTCCTAAAACTAGCCCGGTCCAGATGCTGCTCCATAGGCACAGCCCTCCGGAGCAGGAAGAGAAGGTACCGTGAGAAACTCAAGTTCAGCTTTTTCTAATCACAGGCATTTCTTGGGGAGAGGGCTCCAGCCGTGGCAGCAGCAGATGCAGAATAGTGCATCTATATCTAGTACCACAGCATTAGGTAAAAAGGCAGTTATATTTTTTCATATATGCTTTAAAGGAGGGGCCTGCATGTGGTCCTAGCTCAAGAAACTTCCTTTTGCTCCTGATCTGATCTTCAGCATCTGGTCTGCAGCAGAGCAGAGATGAGCGTGATCGGTGCTGCAAATCTGTGAGCAGCGGCACGACAGCTTTCCCTTTGTCCTTGGTTAAATACAGGACCTGTTAAACCTGGTGTTTTAAAAGTCTTTACCTTGTACATCCCTGAAGCTAAAAATAACCTTTGTCTGCTGAAGATTTTTGTCGAGTTAAAGTTCACAAGCGCTCCTGAACTTTGGGGCAGAGTGTCCCTGCCGAGCTACCTGTGCTGATATTAGCTGTGCCCTGAGTTTGTGAGTCCTCGGTGACGCACCGCGCTGACGAGAGCCCCCGGCCACGGGCCCGGATTCCTCTCCTGGGGCTCGCGCTGCTAGTTTCTAGGAACTGAACTTGTTCCTAGAAACTGAACTAGTTTCTAGGCCCACATGGAAGCGTTTGGCCTAACGAACGGGCCAAATGCTGCTCTCCAAGCTTGAAGCTTTCCTTCTGTGGGGGAAAAGCATTTCCAGACTGGAGCCCCCATGACCTCAGCGAAGCACCAGGAGGTGGGGAGGGCTGTTCAAGTCCTCACTCAGCGTAGGTGCCCTCTCCACCCTGCTGGCACCGATAAAACCAGGGCTTTGTCCGAAGGGCTCCAATATTCAGCCTGATWACTAAGACAGTATTAATCTTGTTCATGCATAACGCCAACTTTCAACATAATTAGCAGGTATTATGATAGTAGAAGAATGGTATTTTTTTAAGAACACAATAGTCTCATTTTATTAGTTATTGCAGGCACAAAAGCGCTGTTTTCTGTAAGGCATTGGGCTACCGCAGGAGATAGCGGAAAGCAGGTGGCAATTAGTGACCCCAACTGAGCTGCTGATTTCCTGCACTTGGGAATGTTGCCTTTCACAGTCCYGCTGACGGGAGCAGTGACCTGCAGTGGCTGCAGACAGGCCCGTGGGAGTCTGCCTGGCCTGCTACACATGCCTGTTCTGTAGTGCAGAACGTATATATATCTGTGTGTGTGTATATACATATATACACATATACACATATATATATGCATATATAAATACTGCATGTGTATATGTGTGTGTATATACACATATATATACATATACATATGTATATGTGTATATATACATGTACATATATATGTATATATGTATGTATATATAGTATATATATGTGTATATATGTGTACATATATATGTGTATATATACATGTGCATATATATATGTATACACACACACATATACACACATGCAGTATTTCARTCAATCAAACTTAGTCCTTTATCAGCTGCTTAATGTCTCCATTCTGGAGATGTTAAAAGCCCTCCTGGATGTGACCCGGGGCAATGAGCTCTGGGTGTCCCTGCTTGAGCAGGGGGGTTGGGCTGGATGATCTCCAAAGGTCCCTTCCAACCTCAACCCTTCTGTGATTCACGTTTTGGAGATCTGCTGGAGCAGGGTTTTGTCTCCAGAAAGCTGCGGGTGCCGTTGGCTGAAGGAGCTTTGGGCGCTGGGCTGCTGAGCAGCGCTCGGGACCACAGGCCCTGGCCTCACGTTGAGGAACCCAACGAGGTGCTGCAGTCACGGGGCAGCCCGGGTGATCTACCTCCTACCAGACTGTAGGACAACACTCCTCAGTGCTGTTGATGCTGGGTAAGGATGTGTAAATAAATGCAGGAAGCCTTCGTGGCATCAGGYTGCCTAAGCCAAACTGCAGTGATTTTTAACATGGTTAATACTTTTTGTAGTGCTTTCTTCCATCCTATCATTCCTAGTATCTTATTGAGTAAAGTGAGGTTACTTTTATTGGTAATATTCCACTGTTTGCAAGGACCACATCCTCTTTTTTTTTTTTTCTACATTGATATTTTAGCTTTCTAAAATGAAAAGCCTATTTAATAAGGAAATAACCATTTTGAGGCAGTTTTGCGTTGATAACTGCCTTGCAGGAAATGGCTATTAATGCTCAAAATCTTCTTTGACTTGCATTTTTGTGAACTAGTGGTTGGGCACAAGCTTGACTTTGACATGGGCTTTGGGTATGGGGGTGATAATGACCCTGGTCGTCGTTTCTGTTTACTCGAAGGCTTCATTCTGCGGGTTGAGCTGGCRTTTACCTACCATAAGTTCTCGTGCGGTGAGGACTTGCCCTGGGTCTGGAGGGCAGCTCTAGCTGGGGTTAAGGTCATGTAGAACCTGCTTTTGATGCCAGCAGGAGCTAACTAAGATCTGTCTGACCCTGCAGACCTTTTCTTCTCTTTTTTTTTCCTGGTGTAGTTGCCAATCAGTGCGTGAACAGCTTGCTGCTGAAAGTCCTGGGTGTCTTTTAGTGACTTTTTCCTGCTATTACTATAGGAATTTGGGCTCCTGTTGTTACCCTAGCCCCTATTTTCTTTTCAAAGCAACGGTTTATGATTTGATTTTTACTACTGTGGCTAAACAAGCTACAGTAGTAAAAAAGTAGTAGATTCATGTGGAAACATAAAGCACTCTACAAATAGCAAGGATGCTTTCCCACATGCGAATAGCCTCAACACTAGCTGGGAAGAAAGGCAGCTTTATGGAAAGCCCGTTTTCTCTCTTTTACTTTGTATGGGGAGTGTCTGAAAACAGTAGGATAACCTCCACCCTGGAGCATGCAGATGTGGGACACTGCTCAGAATTGCCATAAGTGCAGTTCTTGCGTACGAGGCGAGCAAATAGCACAAAACTGGCAGTAGTTGGGCAAATTTGTTCTTGTTGGGGGCTTTTTGGCTTCGCTTCATGGTGTGCATGTTTTTGACTGGGGGTAATCCTGGGAAAACCGTGCTTGAGACGCTGCTCGTTCAGCTGAAGTGCCCAGTTTTGTGGTGGAACCCAGGGAGCCCCTTTCCTGTAAGGGGAGTTAACCTCTTGGAACAACACTTCAGTGCCTACCTGGGTTAGTGGCCACGGACACCAGCATCTCAGGGAACTAAATTCTTGAAACTGTGAAAAAAATCTTATATATGTTATGTTAGAGGGCAGCTTCATTTTATACTGTAAATGTGAAAAGCCTGTTGTGCAGTTCCTCGCCACCACCTCCCTGGGAGCCTGGAGGAAGCCCAGGGGTTTTTGCTGTCCTGTGGATAGAACCCAAAGCAGCATCAGGTTTCCTCTCCTGTGTCTCGCGTGCTAGCGTATCCCGAGCAATTACCTGGGCAAACAAGTGGAACAAGAGGAGTTCAGAGTAAGGGCATCTCGCCCCGAGAAACAGTATTGGTTAAGTAAAACTATGAAAACTCTTTTTTTCCCCCTGGTTTATTGCATGCTTTTGGCTATCAGATTTATGCCTACGTTATTGAGGTTGCAAAGAGCCCGAGGCACTGGCTGAAAGGGAAACTTGCTTCTGTTTGAGCAGGAAGATAAGGGGAGCTAAAGAAGGAGTGGAGGACTGGAGGACGGCATAAGGCTACAGCAGGAGATGGGAAGAGTGAGAACTAGCACAGTCGGTGTCTTCTTCCATCTGGAGCATGGCAGGTCTACAAGCAGTGACAGTCGCCCTTCCAGCAGGGCAAAAGCTGTAAGATTTAAATGTAAGAGCTATGAGATTTAAATGTGGCTCCAAAAGTATAGTTTTCTCCAGTAAATAGAAGCCTTTGATGCTCTTTATTATTATTTTTAAGCCAACTCTTCTGTTTCTTCTGTTTCAGAGTTGTGGTACCACGTTTCAGTGAGAACCATGAATATACAACTAGTTTKCAAGCATCTTCCTCCTGTAGAATACAGCTAATTTTTTTTTCCAGCTAAGTCCTATAGCAGATTTGATCTGAAGCTACTTTTTTGAAGTTACTCTTGCAGAAGCAAAGTCTTAAGAGATGGGATAGAGTATCACAGACTCACAGACTGGTTGAGGTGGGAAGGGACCTCTAGGGATCATCCAGTGCAACCCCCTGCTCCAGCAGGGACACCCAGAGCACGGGGCACAGGGTGGCAGCCAGGCGGGTTGGGAAGATCTCCRGAGAAGGAGACTCCACAGCCTCCCTGGGCAGCCTSTKCCAGGGCTCTGKCACCCTCACAGCAAAGAAGTTCCTCCTCACATGCAGATGGAACTGCCTGTGTTGCAACTTGTGTCCATTACCCCTTGTCCTGTCACTGGTCTCCACCAAGAAGAGTTTGGTTCCATCCTCCCTACATTCACCCTTTAGGTATTTGTACATATTAATCAGATCCCCTCTCAACCTTCTTTTCTCCAGGCTAGACAAGCTCAACTCAGTCTTTCCTTGTATGATAGATTTGMTCCAGTCTAGTGCTAAGAGAGAGTGGCTCACAGAACTGGAGAGAGCCCAGCCCAGTTCTGTCTTTGGGCTCTGCCCTCGGTAAAAACACTTTTATACCCAGTTCTTCCTCTCGAGCGTAATTTAACAGATCAAAGCCTTGTTGTGGTGACTCTGACATTTACTGATTTACCGATGTAGCAGGTAAGTCTTCTGCCTGTGGACGCTGCAGCAGTATAGACTTTAGTGCACAGCTATGGAATCAAAATTTTAAATTATACTTATTTTGTAAGAATTTCATAAACAGATAATCTGTCTGAGTCACCACTGAAGACCTTTATCTTACTCAGAGAGCACAGGAACAAGCAGCTGCAAATTGATTTTTGCCATCATTGTGGTGCCTGTGTCTGCACGCATGTGCTTGCTGCTTCCTGAATTTGGGCATGCTATCAGTAACTTGGAGCTTTAGCTTGATAAAAAATATTAACTGGAAGCTGCATTTTCTGTTATTACGTTACTAGAGGTTACACTGTGGTCTTCCTAGCTGCTAAATTGCATTGAGGATTAAATCCCCTGCCATGTATGCTACAGAGCATGAATCTTCTCATTATATTAGGTAGGGAAATACATTTAAAAGAGCCTATATTCACTGTTTCATCATTAACAGATGCCAGTTAGAAGAGTCTCCTTTCTGAATGTGCAGATAGCTCTGTACATATCCAAGTYGGTGTCATCACTGCAGTGTAAAAATAATGCTAGTTGCAGGTCTTTTACCCTGTGACTCATTTGAAGAGATGCTTCACAGAGATCTTGAAGGGATAAATGCTGGGCAAGGTGAAGAGCAGGCCTCTGAACATCAGCATCCAGATACGAACAAATGGACAGAAATCGGTTGTGCCCAAAATCGAGCTCTCAAATGCAGGCGGCTGCAGCAGTACCCRCCCTTTCCGTCACCTTTCCGTACTTGGAAAGCGGGTATTTGTGGCGGTGGAAGCYGAGGATGCCGCTCTTGGAGCAGTGGGGCCCGAGCTGCTGTGAGCTGATCCTCAATCAAGGAGTGGGTTGCATCATAGTTGATGGGAACTTGGCCGGTCCTTTCCAGTGAAACTGCCCAGATTCAGTGATAGCGAGTCCATCCTGAAGTCACTCGTACAGAAGTGTCACTTGGTGTCTGAGCGCCTCACAAGAGAGGTGTGACAAACTGGATGCAAACAGAGCCGTGGAGGCCGCGCTGAGGCCTTGCAGGAGACGGTGGTTTCCAGAGCAGCGGCTCTTGGGCCTGGCTCGCGGCCAGTGCTCGCTAAGCGACCAGAGCAGAGATAAGTGCAGGTCAGCCAGCTGAGGTATTTGGTGTCAGCTTTGCAGTTCTCCGTGGCTAAGCCTGTCTTAGGAGAGATGTTCACTCCTCTCCCACAGCGGAGAACAGTTCTGCTGAATTAAGCCTATATCCTCTGCTCTCAAAGCCTGGTTCCATCCCATCCCAACTCAGTGAGTTGGGATAAACTCAGTGAGTTCTTTCCTGTGAGGGTGCCAGAGCCCTGGMASAGGCTGCCCAGGGAGGCTGTGGAGTCTCCTYCTCTGGAGATCTTCCCAACCCGYCTGGCTGCCACCCTGTGCCCCGTGCTCTGGGTGTCCCTGCTGGAGCAGGGGGTTGCACTGGATGATCCCTAGAGGTCCCTTCCAACCTCGKCCATTCTGTGATTCATGAGCTGACCACATATTTTGGGGCTGCATTGGTGCCCATAGCAGTGGTTTCAAATCACTTAGGTGGCGTTAAGCAGTTTAAGCTTCTCTACAGAGTCCTTTTTTTTCCCTAGGAACACTACATTATACTTTGACAGCATCAATATGGTACAGCATCCTGCCGATTCTGTCACCACGGAGCATCCTTGTTCTGGATCTTCACATCTGGGGCCTAATTCCCGTGCAGTTCTTGCTGCTTGCTTTGTGCTGGTGTTTTCAAGCTTAAATAGTTTTCCCTCCTTTTACCTGTCGTATTTCCACTGGGAAACGTTGTCCTTTCAGATTTGTTCAGCCTCTACTTCTACTTTGGAGATAGCTTCTACTATCTCCGAAGATGCAGTCCATCTTAGTTGCCTCCTGGTAACTTCTCATTATATGTTATCTTGCATGAATTCATCTCCTCTGTGYGTTATGAGAAGAATATAATGTCTTTCTGAGGAAACCTAACTGGTCATTTGAGCTATCGTATTATTTTCTAACTTTTCTCTTTACAACATAACCATACTGAGAGATTCAAACTTCCCTGCTGTAAAAATGTAATTGAATGCTTTACAGGTTAAGACAACATCTAAAAATTCTGTAACAAAGGAAAAAGGAAAAAGGAAAAAGGAAAAAGGAAAAAGGAAAAAGGAAAAAGAAAAAAGGAAAATGAAAAAAGAAAAAAGAAAAAAAAGAAAAAAGAAAAAATTTTTTTTGCTGGCAATTTTGGAACAACTACTGTAAGGAATATTGTTTGGTAAAGAACCAAGGGCAGGGAAGGGCTAAGGCCTAAATGAATTCTTGTGGTTGAATTTCTGGGAATTGTAAGAGCTCAGAGATTATTTGTTAACTACTGTTGCCCAAATCTATTGCCGTAAAATAGTTTATTACTGGATATATATATATAAAATATATATAATATATATATATACGTATATATAAAATGGATGCTTTACGTATCAGTGGGTCTAAGGATATCATACTTTTTATAATTGTTACACTTTGGTACCCACCTCTCATAGGCTGATCACAGCGCCTGAGGTGGCTGAAGACAAGTGGTCAGGGAGCCCGGCCGCGCCGCGCGCAGCCCTTCCCTGGGCTGCGGAAACACTGCGCGGCGCTCAGCGACTTCAGCCGCCTGTGCCCGGAGCCCTGGCTGCAAAGAGGGAAATCTGTCCTGGTAGCTGGGCGCGTGAGGCTGAGTTTACATGTCCGAGTTAGGTGGCTAGGCATTTCCTTGTCATACCTTGTCGGGGACTAGCTGAAATATTGGTCTGTTAACTAGCGTTTCCCAAGTAAATCACTTGGCTGTACGTTCCTGGTTTATCTTAGCATTTAGCTCTGATCCTGTGGATAATATGGATGCAGATCCCAAGGTCACTTGGAGTGCAGATGTCAGGATGTGTAACCATGCACCTGACTTGGTACTGAGCCATTCGGYGTTACTAACTAGCTTGTGCTTCTAGGAAAAGCAGTTTTCTTGGGAAAAGGAATGGGGTGAGTAATTGTCTGTCTTGTTCTCTTGATCTTCGATCAATTCCTCATTAACTGCATTTATATTAAGTATCTGAGATACTCAGTACTAAACTGGTAAAAGGCTGTTAGGGAAGCATACAACTTCAAAAAGAAGTTTATTTTCTTAGATGTTTGGACTAAGTGTTAGGCTTAAAATTTAGCTTAGGCTTGGCTGGACGTCATCATTAAATTTAATGCAAAAATATCTATTACATCAAGTCTGAACTCTGTCTTCAGCACTAAAGCAAATCCCAAGAATTTCTTGATAGTTCAGGTATGACTTTATGTTGAGCTTCCAGACCAATCCCACATTAGCATGCGGGGAGATGAACTGACTACAACAGCTTGCAGAGCATGGATAGATTCAGGACTTCTTTTCATGGTCATGAATTCATTTATGTAGGAAGTGGATATTGTTCTCAGACATGTTGCTCATGTATTATGCAAGGCGTTTCCCTAATGAAAGCTAGATAAGAGGAAGGGCAACTAAAATTTCCAGGCTCTTCTCCTGAGGAACAAACAGTGCCTGCAGCCAGCAGTGCCTTCCATGGCTTCCTGTCATTGTCTTCATCATAAATATTTGATGCCCTCTGGCTGAAATCCTTTCCCCACTTTAGCTGCACTGTGATGTTCYGACTTTCTGCTCCAGCAGCTTCCAGGCAGGGGAAAGAGGGACTCAATGTAACCCTTGCACCTGGAGTCTTGCTTTGTGCAGGCGCAAACAACATKGAGCTCTTAAGAGAGCTATTGGTGCAAAATGGGAGCGTGCTGGATAGTTTCCAAAAGGAAAAACTAACCAAGTTYTAGCTAGTGATCCCCAGCTTGGTGGGTCTTACCTTTTTCCTTGTTAATGTGTCCAGCCTTTTCCCTGTATGCAGCTTTGCTGGTGCTGGTGTAGGCCTTCACTTAAAAATAGCTAATCTATCAGTGATGTGGGAGGGGGATGCTCTGGATTTCATAGACTCTGTCAGGATGGTAACTTAAGGTACAGTCCAAAAAGCTAAATCCCAAAAGCCAAGTCCTTGCCCCTGCCAGGCGCTTCTGGTGAGGCTGGAAGAGGGAGCTGCTGCTTCCTTTTCTATTCTCCATCCAGAAACCAAATCTGGCCTGGATGGGGCGAGACGGAGAGGGGACATAAACCCTCACCAAAGGGTGAGGAGAGGCTGCCATGAGAGCCTTATGAGGAGCTGCTAAGGGGTTTGCACCACTGGGGCTACTAAGGAGGAAGGCAAAATGGAAAAACATATTCCTTCTTTCCTTAAAGCAGGGGGAATTTTTAAGAGCTGAAGTGATGGCTGAAAGAATTCCTACTTTGTGATAATCTTTTTTGATTCCCTTGAAAGCCAAAACAGTTGTTCTCTCCTGCCTGTTTAGAGGTGGGGGGCATAAGTAAAAAGGAAGTAAAACCTTTCTACRCCTGCAAAGACAAATGAAGGCCTTAATAACCCTTTACATTACAGGTAGCCTCCACAAAGGGAGCAGAGCTTGGCTTGTTGTAGCCTCCTGCTGGGATTTCCCTTGGCATCTGCGCTGTGAAACACAGGCACAGGGCGGAGGCAGCCGGGCAGGGGCTGGTGTTGAGAGCCGAAATGCAGAAAGTTGCAAAATGCCCCTATTTTTTTGCTGCAACGTGTGGGAAAGCTGCATCCCAAGCCGCAGCCGCCACTGTGCACGAGGGTGCAGGCAAGCAGAGCCCCGGTCTTTGCCGAATGCGGCGCCAGGCAGCTGGCAGTGCAGAGCCCTCTGATCCCCTCCGAGCGCTGCCAGGATCGGGAAGAGCCCTGGATCTGCTGCTGCTGTTGCCCTCCTCCCGCAGCCGTCCCCACAGCAGGAGCCTCCCGAAGGCAACGGCGCCAGCTCCCGCCGCGCGCCCCGTTGAGCAGAATTCCCGGCGGGAATGCTGTGCAGCAAAAGGTCCCCGTGTATTTGGTAAATCTTTCCAATCTGGTGCTGGCCTCCAGCCAGTGTTAAYGGCCTCGGGGCTTCTACCACAAGAAACACCTGAATGCGAATAACCTTTCATCATGAGTCTCTAAAGAGGGAGGTGTTTTTGTTGTTGTTGTTTTAAATGGTTCTCTTAGAAGTCAAGATCAGCTGTGCTTGCAGCTGATATGCTTAAAGCTGTCAGTAAATTGTTATAGGAACAGATACATTACAGAAATGAAAAAAAAAAAAACCCCAGTTGTGTGCCAGAATGCTAATAGAAGGACTGTGTGCCAAAGATATTTTTAGCTTCAAGCAATATTAATACAGAGAAACAAGCCTCAGAGGTGGGAGGAGAGCAGGCTGTTTCTGCTCTCCTGTAAGGATTAGTTGCAGTTGTGTTAAGGAGATTTCTGCAGGCTGCTTTTGAAATATTCCTCTAATAGATCTTTTGTGCTTGATAGCTACGGACATGGCTCACAAATAGGCTCATTAAGCGTGATTACCTAGGGTGAAATTCTAGCTCTGTTATCACACTTTGTATCTGCCTTGGTCAGTGAGGTCATTCAGAGTAGAGGTCCTTGTTCTTGTTCAAAATATTGGAATCCAGGGTAGCTGGAGCTTCCACCATGCTCATAGGTTTTGGGGATTTTGGGTTTTTTTTTTGATTGCTGTAATATTGTGACATCTCTGAAGTTTCAGGATATGCAAAGGAGGATACTGGGAGAGAGGAGGGGACTGGCTACGTGTGTTTTGAACTGTGAGTTTTTCTGTGTTCTCCTTTAGACTTTATTTTGAATAGGAAGACATCCTGAGCTGAAAATTGCAAAGAAATTTTCAAGTGGGTGGAAACTGCTTTCACCTAGGTGGCTAAAGGTGCAGAAYGGAAACTGTACAAACTTCCCCAGGTTTGCACAGTGACGTTTCCATTTGTACCCTGTTGCCTTGAATGTCAAATGTATCTAAGATGTAGATGTAAAGAAGATGATCTAAATTCTCTTAACCACCTTGAATGCTGAGAACTTGTGTTCACTGTGTTCTAAGGTGTCCAAGTGTGTTTTGAGCTTGCTGGGAAGTTGAGGAAAAWAGCAGTTGAGGAAAGTCCAGGGAATTACTGGGTAGTGCATCGCTTAATAGAGAGCTTAATAGAGAGGCAGAAACTCAGTTCTCAGCCCTGAAAACTGTTTAACCCCAAACTGAGRAACATTTGTCCTTAGTAGAGCAAGTTCACACAACCTTCGAGGTTGAGGATGGAGGTAGGATGAAATGCAYGTGTGTTTGCCGCTGCAGGGGGCTTGCAAAGTGCTTTTCTTCCTTCAAAGCACCTTACTGGTGCTTATGTGGTGCATTTACCTTTTGTCCCATTAACAGGAAGAATTCAGCGACAAGCTTCTTGGATTACGTCGTTAATTCAATCTCAATGCAAATACATACATATAAAAATAACATTCCCAAGTTTTAGAAACCAGGAACATGTGGAATATAGGCAGTTTTCAAGGTTAGAACCTAAGAATTTGAGACATGCCAGGTGTCTGAGCCAGCTTGCCCTGCACTTGGAGGGGTTTTAGGCTTGGGATTTGGGAGCTCCAGGGAGAGCTGCAGAGGCTCCCTGGTCTTACAGGAGCCGCAGCACTCACCTGCTTGGGATTCTAGTGATGAACAGGAGCTGCTGGAGCCGAGTTTGCAGACCCAGCCAAGTYGTTAGATCAAATTTATGTGCTGCCTGAGACTGATCTTCAGGCCCAAGACACGTAATTGATTCTCACTCAAAGTATATATCATCAGAGACTTTATAGTATATGCTGGAAAACTCCTTGGAAGAGGCCAGGTTGTGGTGACAAGCTGCTAGCAAATACAAGATGTCTTGAGAACAGTTGGCAAAAAAAGTAACAGGATTTAAGTGTCTAGTAAGATGCTTTTTGGCCTTACATTGAAAGAACCAACACTTATTTTGAGAGGCACTGGGTACTAGAGCCCCTCATGTTCTGTCCCATTGATCCAGCCTACTGGACTGTGTTTATTTTGAAAATGTTGCCCTAGGTTATAAGTGACTGCATAGAATCAGCTGTTAGGGTTTTTAATTTTTCATGTCTTCCCTAAATGATTTGGTGAGCTGGTGATTTTTGCCAGTTTTGTAAAGGGCCTAGAAGCTGGGGCAGAGAGGAAGGGACTATTTTGTTTTTCCTTTACTCTTCAGTGATGGATTCAGCTGATGGTGGCCACGAAGCAGGAGGCAGAGGGATTATATTTGGCTCTGTCGCCGCGGTGTTGGCTCAGCATTGTCAGCAGAAGCTGCTTGTTTTTGCATTAAGTGAGCAGGTACAGAGTGACTTGCGAGATGGAGGGCAGCTATTTTGGGGTAAGTGCAGTTCCTCYTGTGGGCTCACCAGGGTTACGTGCAAGGGCTGCTACAGGAGACCAACATGAGGCCTTYATTTTGCTCTTCAGAGAAGCAAAAAAGCCTCTTTGGGGTGAGTGTCTTAACTTGGACCACAGACAACCTGAGGCACCTTTCCTGTCCCTGCATCTGAATACAGAATCTCCGAATCACAGAGTGGTTGAGGTTGGAAGGGACCTCTAGGGATCATCCAGTGCAACCCTCTGCTCCAGCAGGGACACCTAGAGCACGGGGCACAGGGTGGCAGCCAGGAGGGTTGGGAAGATCTCCAGAGAAGGTCTTCACACTTGGCCATACTTTGCTTTGGCCACGCTTGGCCATCTCTTTGCTTTGAGCAGTGTGGCTGCTTTATGCTTATACTGAGGAAAGTGCATTTTATTGGGTGGACTTAACTGTTATCCTTTAACTCAATAGCTGTTCTGTTCGTTTGTGTTTTTCTTTTGCTTTGGTTTTTGTCTTGAAGTACCCTGGAATTGTGGGTGACTGTGAATCTGAATCTTACCTACACACGGTTTTTGGCTAAATGGTATCCTTTGTATTCCTACAGTAGCTTAAGCCTAGTTCCCACTTCTGAGTGCCCCGCGAGGTGCCGGAGCTTCCTGCCGGAGCCGCTTGTGCTGCTGGGCGCCGAGCGCGGCCTGCGCCGTCGCGCCGGGCTCGGGCAGCACCAGCCCCGACCCTGCTCACGCTCATCCCGCTGGGCAACATCTTGGGCAGTTGGGAACCTCCTGGTTTGCAATTTAACCTTATGCACAAGTAACGAGACTCGGCCATCAAATAATTCAGCTTAAATCGGAGTTAAATACCTCAAAGAACGGACTTAAATTCACGGGACGCACACTCTGCCCAGTCTGATTAGCAGAGCCCAGGAARTGGCTCTCTGATCACTCCTCTCATCCCAGCAGTTGCGTTTGTATCTCTTAGACCTCCACGTCCTTCATGTGTGCCTTCAGTTCTGGTCACGTATATATGTCGGTGCTTAGGACCTCCTGATGACGGATGCCCGGGTGCCCTGAGCATCTCTCGATACGTTACAGCACTGCGGTTGCTCCTCCGAGCTACATCCCACCGGTACCTAGGACTTTGTAAACATCCCTCTCCTTRGCTGAGCTGCTAGTTCGTAGCCAGGCTGGAGTGCACTTTTAGGTATCTGTACTATTGTACTACCGTGGAGGGCTTGTTTATTTTGTTTTACAGTTATATTAATCTAGTCATGAATCTTTCTGTAGGAATCCGGCTCTTGCTTTGGGCTGCACTGAGCTCTGCCCCGGCTTAAATGTAAATAAGCCCAGACTCGTGGCCATGCAGCTGCCAGTCAGTCACAGAAACCAGTGCAATTATCCTCGAGACAGGGCTGAGAGCAGAGTCACAGGGGACCCCTTCCCAGCGTGGTAACTCCTGCAGAACCATCTACTGACTGCCCTTCCAGGCAGCGCCTCCTGAGGTTTAAGTAATTTCTGAGATTGAAATCCATATCACAGAAGTCTGACYCTGATTCCCTTTGTCTTATTAATGGTAATCAAGGCTAAGGAAATACTGATTTTTTTTTCTTTTAGTAGTAGCTATGTTTCTTATTAACCTACGCTGCAGCACAGCTGTGCAGAGAAAAGGAGAGAAGATGCAGAACTTCTGTTTGTTTAATTTCCTTTGCAGTGTCTGGGTTATTTGATTGATGACAACTTTTTCCTTGTATCTTGGAGGTCAGAAAATAAACTTCCTTTGCTCAATTCTCTTCTGTCATTCTTGTGAAACTTTATTTACTGTTAAAAGCCTTCTGGSGGCTACTTGTTCTCATCTTTTTGCATCTGAATATTTCCTCATCTGTGTCTAGCACAGATGAAAATTTACTTCTTCAAATCTGTTTTTCAGCTATGCATAAAATAGTTTTCCTTCCTTGCTCTGCATCTCCATAACATCTGCTGCACCAGTACAGATGGCTTGTTGTGTTCTGCCTTGAGCAGAGATGACATTTGAGAGGTTTGGGGATGTTTAAATCCCCGTGTCCCAAGTTGTGGTCCTAGTAGGACCTGTCCATAGCAACCTTCATTTGCTTGACCTGAAAACAAGGCTTTGTCCTCTATAGCCTTAGCTGCTGAGATGGACATGACTTCAGATTGACTTCCAACAACAAGATCTTATGGAAGAACTGAGGCTAACCTTAACTTGCTCATTTACTACCTCGGTAGTTCTAATGGAGCATGTCACTACAAAAAGATGACTTTTTGCAAGCATTTGGAGAATGTATGTATCCATTCCAGTGTCAGAAGGGAGTTCACTTGCAGTTCTTCTGTTTTATATTGTCTCCAGGCTAGAATAAAACAGTATCTTTCCTGAGACTGTTTCCTGAGACTACAGGTAATGTTGATTTGTGTCTTAGTGCCCAGGCCGCTAATTTGAGGGGTGTGATCAGCCTGGGAACAGGCACCCCGATGCTGAAGTGCAGCCTTGGGCAGCACTGCCTCCTGCTGTCCCTTGTTGCTGCTCCCTAGGCCTGGTGGCAAAGCCGTGGGCTGTCCTCGTGCAAAGGCTCCGTGTGCAAGACAGCAACCAGCTCCTCATGCCTGGATAAGGACAGAGGTGGAGGGACAGCTCTCAGTTCCAGGGCTGCAGGTGTCTCCCCGATAAGGAACCGGTTCCTACAGGTGCTGTCTATCACATATGATGCTGTGTCACAACTTGCCCACTGCAGCTCCTCAAGGTCTTTGTGTTGTCCTGGGCTCAAGGCTGAGTTACAGCCTAAGAAGACTTCAACTGCTTTTGCTTAAACTTCATGCAAGCAAGACTTAGATAACTTCAGAATATTCCATGTATTTCCTTTTCCCTCTTCTTACAGTCTGCGTTCCTGCTGAAATTTCATTCTTCTTGTTACTGTTGCATTTGAAAGATAGTTTGGAGTAAATGGCCTTTCCAGGCCTTCTGGTTAGCCTCAAACCCTGAGGAACTCTCTTGGGAAAGCTTAGGAAATATCTATTTTCCCTCTGTGTTTTATAATGACCTATTAAACATAAGCAAATTTTTGTTTCTATGATCCAAGTTAATTTAAAATCAGATTTGTTAGCTGTACCTGCTGAAAGCTTTCAGTTCTTGAAAGATGCCCTTTGCTGTCTGCACAACTTGAAATCAATGAAAAATAAATCTGAAAAAAGAGCCAAAGGAGTAATTATCCTTGTGGTAATTTTTAGAAGATAGCTTCTTTTCTTCTTTTTTTTTGGTGCAGCTTGCTTTTTCCTGAGGATGTAGGGTAGCTGGCACCAGCTGGTCCGTGCTTGCTTCCCCTCTAGCATGAGAAATATCTGCTTTGTCCCCACCAGCTTCATGCAGAAGAGAAGCAAGTGGTTTGTAATTGCAGTTTGCCTTGCTTCAAGGCTGTACATCATCTGCTTGTAAGCAGTGTGCTGCACTCAGCACATCCTATTTGGAAGAACATGTATCTGCAAAAAGAAGCAGAGAAGGGAATTTAATAGAACTTCAGATAACTTATTTTTTAGCTGCCCTGTATGAGTTATTCCGGAATTTCTGTGCTTCACACTTGAGTGTGTTGGATAGCTTTTGTCTAGTAATCTTACACTTTTGAACATGGTAAAAATTCTTTAACTTCCAAAACCCAAACCAACTCAAAACTTAATGCTGTTTTCATCTGGCCTTCATGGGAAGTGCTTGTAACTCATTTAAGGCAACCCGGAGAGCACTGTGCTGGTGGGAACAAGGCTTCCGTGGAGTCCATGTCCCACGTCTCCTGTGAGAGCACACGGGGCTCTGCCCGCTTGAGCTTCTGTCTTGGTGCACATTAGCTTGACTGCTAAGTGAAGGAGTGAAAGAGATTGATGAAACAATGTAAGAGGGAATTTATTTAGGGTAAGTGCAACTTGTTTTAGTGGTGATTTGTGAAGCTTGTTTTCATAAGAGCTTGTTGACAATTCTTGAATGCAGAATTGCCTCTCTGATGATCTTGGGTGCTCAGTGAATAGTTTGTGAAGATAATTTTGTGAAAGATGATCCACAGAAGAGGTAGTGAGTGTCAGTAAGCCTGGGTTGGCTTGTTAAAAGTGAACTTTGCTTTTTAGTACTTACAAGAATTCAATCTTCTGTGCAACTTCTCTAAATGTGGATTTTCCTTCTAGGTGTTCAGTGTGCTGACTTCTTGCTCTGCGACCATGCAACATTGTGTGCCACCATGTGTTCTTGTCAATGGCCCCACCACGTGTTCTTGTAAATGACCAGTTTGGAGGCTTTTGGTGAGGGTGGCTTTCTGACTCTGAGTATCTTTAAAACGTGTCTTAACTGATAACTTAATGCTGGTAGCTGCAGCTTAATGCAGTTGGGAGCGCGGCACAACCACTGCAGCTTGGGCCTCTGAGTGTCCACAGCTAATTTCAGTGGTTCCTCTGCACTAAGCTCTTCAGCTCAGTGTTTCTCCAGCTAGACCTTAGTCCTGCAGATGTTCTGTGCAAAATTAATTTGTGCAGTGCAGCTTCTCTGAACTTCTCCATTGCAAAATTGTTTGTCGTGGTTTGTGGTTCTGTTATGTTGGGGAGGCGCTTAATTGCACTGCTAACACGTCTTACAAAATGGCAGTTCAGCACCTTGGCAAGATTAGGACAGGAACAGTAACTAGCTGGTTAATCAAAAGAGAACTGATGTCTTTGCAATAAGCTCTCCTGTGATTTCTGACACTTGGCAAGCTCTCCGAGTGACTAATCTATCTGCAAGTTAGAGAATTTATCATATTTTTATTTACTCAGTCATACAGCAGCCATGGTTATTGCTGAGCAGAGATTAAGGAGATGGATATATGTGGAAAATGTCTTCTTTTGCAGGCCCAGTGAAGTCAGACTAAATTCTAATTCATTGCATTTGTATCATTTTGTATCATTGCACTTTGCATCACTTGAAATGCAATCTGAATTTGTCAGGGCATAATTTGTCTGGCTTCTCTTAATGATGAAATCTATAAAAGCTAGTTTTCTTTTTGACACTTTGCCAAACTTTAGTCTCTACCAAAAAAAAAAAATTTTTTTTGGTAGAGAATAAACTTGCTTATAGTATGAAGCAAGTCATAAAAAGAATCAACTCCTGTGCCTTAAGAAAGGGGGCTTTGTGGCTCTAGTCTGACTCTAAACTCAAAAGCACAGTGGGGAACAGGACTGGACTCCTGCAGTAAGTGCCTAATGCCTCCAAGTTTTGCTTTTATGCACTAGATGCTGTTTTAGTTCCAGAAATACAGGAGATGATAACCACGATCCTTTTCTACCTTTGCAGGCACCTAGGGGTTGACTGGCTCTGTGCAAATCCTGATTTTTTTGGCTGTGTCTGCTCATATGTCATTTGCTTTTTATTTTTTTCCTTCTATTCTGTGAAGATCAAGACTCTTACGGGTTGCCTTCCCACTCTCCTTGAGGAATGGCCACACTTAATGGCACTTTCTGCTCAGTGGCAGCTTTTGGGCTTGCTTTCTCCCTAAAGTAGAGGCTACCAAGCTGTGAGCAAAGTGGAATGTGAAGCTGGGAATGGATTTCCTTGGGAATGGAAGAAATCCAGGAGGATAAGCAGGAAGACCGCCACCAGAGGATCACTTGTATCCACAGGCTCTTGGTGTCACTTGGTAGGATCAGAGGGAAGGGAGGTAGGTAGAAGAAGATCTCTTAATGGTCAGGATTAGTGGATGATCTTCCAAAATGAGGCTTATTCTAGGAAAAGTTGAGGCAGCTGATCTGAGCAGCTTCCAAAGGGCAGAACCCTCTTAATACAGCTGGTTGTATTGTAGCTTGTTGTATACAAATAACAACAGGTAACAAGCTATTGTATTTGTATTGCAGGTGCTGCTGCACCTAAGCAGGTTGTAAGGAACTTTGGGGCATCTGAAGGCAAATGTCAATGCTCCTGTCTTTGGTGTCTGTTGGAGAGGAGGTGCCAAGAGCAGAGCACAATAAGCAAAACCAAAGCCCTCTGATCTTGACCGACTGTTCTACCTCGGTTGATCCTTCAAATTGTGGAGCAGCTTCCTGAAACTTGGCTGGGAAGAGTCTAGTAAGGAGGAGGATTTTGGATGTTGGGAGAGTTGTTGTATGGGAAAAAAAAAATGAAGCAAACAGAGTCTTTTCCAAAGAACATACTTTCCAGACATCCATTCTAGAATAATTGCTCTTCTGGAGCTTGACTAGGGAAAGGGATGAAGGCTCCCTGGCCTTAGCAGGGCCGGTGCTGGGCCCGGGACGGTGTTTGCAGCCCCGGGAGGGAGTTTGCTGCCCCGGGAGGGAGTTTGCAGCCCTGGGACAGTGTTTGCTGCCCCGGGACGGGCGACGTTGTCCTCGGGTGGCCGAGGGCTGGACGGTGCCGAGCGGGAGCAGCGCCCACAAAGAACCGTCCCGCAAGCCTGGCCGAGGAGCGGGCACCCGGGACCCGCGTTTCTGCCTCCGTGGATGTTAAAGCTCCGTTTCCAGGCGCGGGACCTGGAGCGTTCGTATCGGGAGGGCCGCGGGTCCCTCGCSCGGGGGCTGCGTGGCCGTTTCCCTCAGGGCGCCTCAGGGGCTC
>NW_020455888.1:811699-1045006 GCF_003342845.1 Nothoprocta perdicaria | reverse complement strand
GGAGCAGAGCGGCGCCGCCCCCGGGTCGGGGGGGCCGGGGGCCGGGCCGCGGCCTCCCCGCCCGCCGCGCGGTATCCCCGTGCCGGCGCCTTCACGGCCGCTCTCCCCGCAGGACCCGTGTGCTCCCCCTCGGGCTACAAGAAGGCGGATGATGAGATGTCCGGAGCCACGTCCTCGGCGGATCTGGACGAGGCGCCAGCCCGCACCATTTACGTGAACCAGCCCCAGCAGAGCAAGTTCCGCGACAACCAGGTCAGGTAGGGAGCCCGCGTCCTCCCCGCTCCCCCTGCCCGGCGGCGGCGCCGGCTCCGGGCGCTCCCGCTGCCCGCCTTGTCCCTGCCCGGGCGGGCTCGGAAGGTGAGTTCAGCCGCGGGTCGGTGGCCGGTGCAGCCCGCGGCCTCGCGAGGGGGGATGGCGGCAGCCGGGGCTGCGCGGTGGGATCTGCAGCAGCGTGGGAGCCATGAGGGCACCGGGAGGGACCGCGGGCTGCCAGGCTTCGGGATAGGGGACCGAGGCCGGTCTCCTGGGCACGGTGTTAAATGTAGGATGCAACGMAGACAGAATTGGGTGTCCAGGTGCCCTGGGTGCTTTCTCTTGAAGGGTAGCAGCTCCCACACTRACAGTAGTGTACGGAGCGCTGACGGGAGCAGAACAACCCCGACGTTGGCACCTCACATCCCGGCGCACCAAGGCAGCGCTCGACTCGCTCCGTTTAACTGAGGACAAGGGGGGCTTTTCTTTTGCGCCTGCATCAGAGGGAGTGCGCGCCCGTATGTGTGAGATACTGGTGTAATTAACGCCACGTTGTTGCAGTCGGGCAACCCGAACCACGTGCGCCGTAACAGCRAGCAGCAGGTAGACGGCATCGGTGGTGGCTGTGGTTAGCCGGGCGAAGAGATGCTGCCCGTCCTGCCTAGGGAAAGGTGCTGTGCGGCAGGGCTGCGCTTTGTTAGCACAGGTGCTCGGCTCACCTGAAAGGACAGTTTATACAGGAAGGGTCTTTATGGAGGGAAGGGAGCTCAGTCTTTCCCAAATGACACTTTTCACTAGCTGTTCGATGCTGTATTACCAAGGATGACTTCAAGAGTATCCACAGAAAGAATGCCGGTGCTGAGGGTACTGCAGTGACTGGTGTATACTGTGTTTTTTTCTCCACAACTTTGACTTATTCTGTACTTGTCTACAAAAATCTGTGACTTAGGAGCAGTTATAAGGCATGGGTTTTCATAGCAAATGCAACTGTTTTTCTTCTCCTTCTCTGAACRTGTTTGTGGGCTGCAAAATCAGCTGCTTCGTGAGCTGTACATATATATAGAATATGTATGTGTATATATGTGTGTGAATATATATATATATCTCCCCTCTTTGATAAAAATGAGTTGTGTTTGGCAGGTCTCTAGGAACGTAGCACTCCCACTGTTGCCGCTTTTCAGAAAGAAACACCAGGATGAAGGTTGGCAAAGCTGTAGCATCATCTTCCCAAAGGAATTCTGCTCTCTGGCTTGAGACGGCATGAAAATAGTAGTATCTGGAGTTTTGCCACCAGGAATCCTTCCCGACAGCCCTGCTGCCAACCCCTGAACAAGCTGCTGTGTCCAGCTCGCTGTCTGAGAGCCATCCAGTGGTAGATGTGAAGCTGCGGCTGTGTGTGGATTTGGTTTTGTTTTTTCAGTAGATTTAGCACCTGAATTCATGCGGTTTGGGCCTCTCTGCTCTGGCATGAGGGGACCTTCCTGGATCACGAGGAATATCCTTGTAATAGGGATGGGACAGAAGGGATGGGGGTAGTTTTATGGTGGTAAAGGAAAAGTCACTTTCTACTGTTTGAGGAATCTGGACTCCCTGGTTTTATTGGGGTTTAGGGTTGCTAGGCAGGTTCATCATGAGCTTCTGCTTGGTAAGATAGGTCTGAACTCTGTTCCCCACCACTTGTAAAAGAGCTTTGCAAAAGGCTCTTTAAACAATGTTTCAGGACAGGCTTACTGTTAACAAAACTTGATTCCTAAGCTTGAGAGCGAAAGGAAAGAGTGATACATCAGCTTTAAGGACAATTATGCAGTACAGTTTCTGAATGGTGTGCACTCCTGGATGCAGACATGAGGTGCCCAAAGTTATTAAAGTGAAAAACATGAGGATGTTAAGGGAAAACTACTTTCTAGCCTTCTTTGTCTCCCTAGATGACTTTTTGTGTGTGTGTGTGTGTGTGTGTGTGTGTGTGTGTGTGTGTAAGTAAATGAGAGTGAAGTGCAAGAGTTTATAGATTTATCAAAGAAGGAACATATATATGTGTACATATATGCACATACATATATATGTATTCTTGGTATATATACAGCTCAAGAAGCAGTTGATTTAGCAGATCTAGAATGTATAGAGTAGCCAAATACTTTATTGCTACATTTCATTTTTTAGAGCAAAGTAATTCAGAACTCAGTGCAATGAACTTTCCTGTGTTTTGTAAGCCAATTTAGTTTGCTCCTCTGCTTGTGTGGACATGGCTCTCACCACTTTCATTTGTGCTGCAGCAGTAGTGATTTTTTTTGCAGGAACAATAAAAAAAAATCAGCATTAGAAGCTGTTTTTATCTTGTATGGGGTTTGAAAAAGTATATGTGTGTCACTCCTGATCACCATGACCTTGAAAAGTCAAAGGTAAGTTTGTTGGTTGGTTAAATCATTCATCTTTATTACTCAGGGTGGTCTTATGTGTACTGAAAAGAGGTGTATGTATGTTTTCTTAATTTGMAAATAACCTTCCTAGTGCCCTCTAAAAGCACAGGGATACAGAAGGGGCTGGATGGTAGCAGTTTGAATGCAGTAGCAGTACTTCCRAGATCGCCAGACTAGTGGAATGGATGTTGTTCCTAATATATATCCCGCAGCATATGGAAGACTGGTTTRCTTTGCTTCCACAGGGCTGGCCTTGGTATAAATATGTTTTTACAATATCCCTTATTAATATAGGAATAACCTGACTTATTGATTCTCTAGTGACTTATACTGAGAACACAGTCTAACCCTATACTAGAAAGTTAGAGTCATTATGGTTGTGAAAGACCTTCAAGATCATTGTGTTCAACCGTAAAGCTCTCCTAGTATGTACTGTAAATAACAAGAGTTAAGAGATTTGAGTYCCTCGGCTGCTGCCTGTGTGTTTTATGTTGGAATGAAAACAGCTGGAAGTTCTCCTGTGGATCTCATATCCAAAAATCTCCCTGAAAATTTTCTGGYAAGAGCAGAACTTAGTGCCTTGATGTTAGGGGAGGGGAGGTTCCCAGAGACTGATTGTGGTATCTAGAAAACCTTGTGCTTGAAGACCTGCCTGCCTCCCATACAGGCTTGAAAAGATGGTAGACAAGAATCAATCATTTTATTCTCTGGTCAGCTGTACAGGGACTTAAAACTCGAGCGGACGTGTGAGATGACTCACTAACAGCAGAAGCACCAGCACAAGGGATTCAACACTGAAACCTGCAAGGAACCTTCTAGGAGAGCTGTAGGCCCCGTCTTAAACCAGCTGCTGTCCCAGTCTTCTCTTTTCTTCTATTTCAGACGCAGTGGCCACTTGTAGAGGTGTTTGTTTTACTTCTGGCAGTCTCTCCCGTTGTCATGTGAACAGCTTGTGTGCTGCAGAAAATCCGGGTGGATTTTTCCAAGCAGCAGCATATTACCATACTCTGAGTGGTACCAGTGGCAAAAATGAAACTACACATTAAACAAATTCTCTCACGACTTTAAGGTCTGGATAGATATTTTTAACTGAAAAGGAAAATTGCACCAGGGATTTGGAATTGCTGTCTTGTTGCTGTTAGGGACCAGCTGCATGTCCAGAGCCCTGGGCAGGTTTAGGAATAGTGGAGTTTTGCCTGGAGAAAACATCTGGATGTCCRGGATGGGTGCATGGGCAGATGCCAGAAGCTCTAGTGCTCTCCACTTGCTGCCTGCTGAGCACCTTGGCATCCTCAGATTGTTTATTCTCGGCACTGTGCTGGATTTCTTGTATCAGCAGTAGCAAAACAGCAGGAGGGTTAAAATGGGTCTCTCATCCCCCTTCAGATAGCTCAGTATGTAGGAGACCTTCAGACACTGGACCCAGAGCTTCAGTGCAAGCTGACTTCGTACCAGCAAAGCAGCTTTCCCAGAAATTTGTTGAATAAATGTTGGCCTTTGTTCCGCAATATGTAGTCATTTATGACTGCATTTCTACTTACTTTTCCACTGTTAGTGCTGTGTGCACAGGAAGAGACCGGATTTTCAGGGATTTCTGCTTTGTGTGTGGCTTCCTCTCCATGAGGCTGGATTCTGAGGAGGTGCGTCTTTTGGGACTGCCGTGGGTGGCACGTGCCACCTGTGTATTTGTAGGTACTTGTATGTAATTTACATGCAATTATGTGTGTCATTTATATGTAAATGTGTTTTCTGAAGTCTCACAGTGACTGCTGCTGAGTGTGGCAGCCCTCGCTAGGGACTCCTGTCACAGGATTTGGATCCACACGTCAAACGCTTAAAAGGCCGGTTAGCGATTGCTGCRGGACTCCTGTCTGTGCAAAGGGGTGGTGGGGAAGAAGTGCTTGATGTTGACAGAAATACAGTGCTCCAGGACTACAGCAACTGTTACATAATCTCTGTGGACTGCAAAGGTTTTGAAAGAATTTTGAGTATTTACCCTCCTCTGCCCCCTGCCTAACATGAGAACAGTGGCTGCCTTAACTGGTYGTGGGGACTTGGAACTAAAGAATAAAGCTAAAGGTGCCCCTGTGACTTCTAGAGAGCCTGTAATTTGTATCTGGCTAGTCCTCGTTAATGAGACTCGATTAAATATTTTTCAGTCATCTTCCCAGCAATACATTCAGTGTGAATTTGTGAATTGTGCGAATTGTGAATTTGTGAATTGTGCGAATTGTGAATTTGGAGTGAATTTGTGCTTGCGCTGGAGCTACGTGTTGTTCAACCCCCTTTCCTGGGCAGCAGCCTTTCTAGGTGAGCTGTTGCAGCTGGCTCTGTTTTATTGAGCTCTGCAGTCAGCAGGGCCATGGGAAGCGAGGACACGTTTGCGCTCTGGTGACCTGGCCGTATCGGAGGGCACTGACACGATACGAAGCCTCCAGGCTGGCAGCCCTGCTTCCCAAGCACACTTGGGTCAGTGGGGTTGGGAGGGGAGGAATAGCCAGCAGTGAGTTCCCCTCTCTGCAGGGATTGCATGAGCAGAGAATGAATGGAAAGGGCTTTTCTGCTGGCGTGCGCTAGGAAAGGCCTCCRGAGTGTGCGGATTTGGATGCTGTCACTTCTGTTAAATGTATCCAGAAGGTCGTGTTAAACTGAGCATAAGCAGTCAACTTAAATGCCTGTTTTGTGTTAACACTGCCCAAAGCGCTGCCACAGCGCAGAGCTTCCGCTGGAAGAACACTTACGTGGGGTACACTAATTACATTACATTCGTTAGTTTTTAAAGTGTTTTCCTGCCTAACTATGGCAAGTTAAAGTCCTGTTTCAACRGCACCAAGCTCTATAGATGCTGCAGTAACTCGCACCAGGTACCACTGGCTAGGGATTTGCAGGGGAGGAATCCTTAGGTGGGTGAGAGTTGTCCTCTTGAGCTAGGGAGTGGGGAGGTGATTGTGCTTCAGAGCACAGCAGCTCCTAAGGCACTGTCTGCACTTCTGCCTAGGTGGCCTGTGCAAAGCTGACAAGGAAGGTGGAACATTTTAGGACAGCTTATTGCTGTTGTGGCTCTTGGGACAGTGCAGGTAGCTCTGCCAAGCTAGGTCACAACTTGCCTTAACTTCTTGCTCCTGAAATACAGCTTGTGCATTTGGTTGAATAATGCTGCTTGCAGGTAGAAGCAAATGAAATCATTGAGTGTTATGATTATTATTTACTGTTTTTATTAGTTTTTTATTAGATTGTATAATCTATACCTCGATGAGGTATAGATTATGGTAAAAGTCTTGAATTATYACTCCATGATAATGCATATTACTGAGATGTTTGCCCTAAATTAAGCTTCTGCTTGTGAAAAGCACTTGTACGTGTCTGTGGTTTGTGGGCTCACTTGGTTTGTCCTGCATCTTTTTTCTTCCCTCAGATGACAAGTTGTGAAAAAGGCCTTTTGAGTGCTCCTCAATGCCCCCTCGAAAGTAAGAGCACGAACGACYCCTCCAGAACACACAGTGGTGCCTGTAGTAACTTCCAGTGGGAGCCCATCTCGGAGACACAGGAGTCTGTGCACTGAGGGAGAGCTGGGGAGCGCTGAGGTCCTTGAGGTGGCTCCTGGCCCGCCGGGACGAGGGTTCACGAGGATTCACTGTGCACCGGGCACTGCGGTTTGGAGCCACTGAAAGTGTTTTCTGAGCACTGCCAAGGTTCAAGTGGCTTAATCCTGATACATCTCCATGCTGCTAACCCCTTCCATTGTCCATGCTGGTGATGTAGGGTGAGGGGTTTATCCCTGTTAGAGCAGTGCAGCAGAACGTCTTCTCMACTCAGCTGTGAGTCCCTTTTATCTTTTAAACCATGTGTACATTTCCTATATGTGCCAGATGTCACCATACCTATGAAAAGTGTAGGGGGAGGCAGGAATAAGCAGCAAAACAATCCAGTCAGTTGGTTCACTCTGGAAAATCACTCTGGACAGTGGTTGCTCCAGCTTTGGGACACATGGGATGGCTCTTGGTTCCTTGCCTTGCTTGGGTCGGGTGCTTCAGCTTTAGGCATGAAATGCGATGAATAAYGAACCAATGTCATCTGTGAAGGGTTGAAATCTTGCACTCTGGAGCTCCCTTTGCACTCTGTTTTGACCTCAGCTCAATGTCTCTCAGGTTGTCTAGAGTATTTAAACACCACGTGCCCTTTTTTTAGTCAGATCAGTGTACAGACCACGACACAGCAGAGCACAACCCTTGCTGCAGGGTTAGTCTGAAGGATCTGTTGGACAGAGCTGGGCTTCTCAGTAGGTGTTGGAGTGGAGCTTGCCTTTCCCTACAGGTTTAAGCAGCTGCCTGCTGTGGTGGCTCAGAAGCAGTAGCTGTCTGCGAGGTGCCTGTGTTGACACATGGACACGTGTGTCACGGACATGGACACATGGACATGGAGCTAACGCTCCTTTGAGGCTCATGTCAGCCTCGTCCCTAAAAGAAAAGCTGGGTGCCTGAAGGACCTCAGCGTGTGCGCAGATCCACTGAAGACAAAGTGTTTGACCCCTTAGCTCAAGCAAATCTTCTTGATTTTTCTCCCCTGAGCAGCAAATGTGACCTTTTGTATGTGTTGATGACCACAGAGCCTGTTTGGTGAGCAAAAACTTGGAGTGCTGGGCTCAGTGTTCATGCTAATAGCCCGAGGGCGACCCACACTTCYGCGCCCGGCCTGCTGAAGATGTTTCTGTAAATTGTAGACCCTAAAACCAGCAGATGTTTATTTTTCCAAAGCTTGTAGTCCTTTCAAAGATCAATTCCTGAACTTTCCATGTAGGCAGTACCTCCTTTGCAACTGCAGCTTTTCACCTGCCCTTGAATTGTTYTTTATGTTTTAGCTAGAGATAATGATAGGCTGTGGAAGTGTTGCTTTGGAAGCTACATGTGGCCTATGGAGTCAGCCCGTCAGATCTGTCCCTGCAGCCTCTTCCTCTTGCTTCTGTAACCACAAGCTGTAACTCAAGGGCTCCACAGCCTAAGCCACGTGGGTGTGAATTGGCTGCCTGCTATGGACGTATGGGAAGAGCACTGAAACCAAATAATGCTCCCAGCTCTCGTGTTGTAGAGTAACTTGTGTATGTGAAGTGTGGGGTGGACGACTGCAGGTGAAATCTGGAAAGGAAAGGGCCATCTGTCATACTTATCTCCGGAGCAGAATGATGGTGTCTCCAGGAGGTCCTGCTCTGTCTCCAGGAGGTCCTGCTCTTGTCAGTATGACAAATCCAGAGGTTCAGCTTGTGTCTTTTGCCATTTGAGGAGCTGTCAAACAATTTAACATAACTCTGGGGGAAGACTGGAGGTGCTGAATGTCTGACTGAGAAAGTGCAGAGCTGCACTGAGCTGCTGCACAAACCCCGCTCGAGGCAGCCACCCTTTTGCCTCTGTTACCAGAAGCTCTTCTTGCTCTTACAGGTATCGTTAGATAGTGGAAAACTTCCGTTTGGGGAGTACTTTGGGAAGGTAGGGGAGGGGAATTGGGGAGGAAGGACAGCTATGGGAATTGCCATATGAAACTCCAAGTTTCCCAACAATTCCCCAACAAATGGGGAACTGTGCTGCCAAACTACCCTTTGAATTTCTTGGCTTGTAGTTTTTGGCAGTGTTTATATGAATCCTATCAAAATGATTAATCATTGGTAGTAGCATGGTAATGAGCRAAGATAGGTGAATGACATTAATATTTTCCAGTTACACAGTTTGCTTTTAGAAAATCTCTGAGTGCTGTTGTAGAAGTGGACCCAGATCCTGCTTTCATCTGTATTGATCTGTGTCCAAACTGATTTCATGTGGCTTGGAGATCCCTCTGGTTTATACAGGGATGCAAGTTGAAACACAACTTTGATCTGAACTGAGCTGCACGTGTGGAGGAGATGGATTCCCTGCTGGCGTGTGGAGGGCTGAGCTCCAGGGTGCTCCTGGCCCCAGGCCGTGGCCAGAGCCRGGCTGCAGAGGGGCTTTCTGGGGCCTCTGCAGCTTCACGTGCAGGTTGAGGAGGCTCCGTGGCTGGACTCGTGCTGGAGATCGCCCCTGGCTCTCCTGGCTGCCCTTATGGCCCTTTGGSGACCTGCTCCAACCCAAGCTGGGCAGGAGCCTCCTTGTGTTCATAAGGAGCTTTCTTTTTAAACAATACCACACACCTGCTTTTTGTAGGGCCACGTGCTTCCCGTTCCTGGTCCGCATGGCAACAGCTGAATGCGCCGCGGTCTAAGCAGAGCCAGACCTATTTTTCTGTGAGCATCTGTCGTGTTACTTAGGTAACAAGCTGCGTGACTGGAGGGACTTAGCCTGTGGAAAGCTCGTTCAACAGAAAGCCTTATTGTGTCGGCATTAGCACAGCCGTCGGAGCCGGGATATTGTTTGGAGCCGGGCATGTTTGGAAGTTGGTAAATACTGGCACCCTGTTAATAAGTTGTTTCAGCCTGGTTGCAGTCGGAGATCAATTTTTCCCCTAATAGAATCCTAGCAAACTCCGTGGGTGTCTGCTTTTGATGCACGATGTGAGCACAGCTTTTTTTTTTTATGATTGTTATTCTGTTTCTTCTGTAGCTCAGCRTTCTGTAAAACATTCTATGTGTTTGGGATGTGGAATCTGAGGGAACCCTGAAATCTGCCARCTCTGGGTTTCTGGTTAGGTGGTGTTGGTTAGTGCTGCCTGGGGACTGTGGAGTACTGTGTTCAGTTCTGGGCACCCCAGTATAGGAAGGACGTGGAGCTTCTGGAGAGGGTCCAGAGAAGGGCAACCAGGATGATTAAGGGAATGGAACATCTCTCGTATGAAGAGAGGCTGAGTGAGCTGGGCCTGTTTTCTCTGGAGAAGAGACGGCTCAGAGGGGATMTGATTAATATGTATAAGTTCAGGAAGGGAGAATGCAGGGAGGAAGGGGACAGGCTGTTTTCACTGGTGGCCAGTGATAGGACGAGGGGTAATGGCCACAAACTGAAGCATAAGAAGTTCCGTCTCCAGGTGAGGAGSAAYTTCTTTACTGTKAGGGTGMCASAGCAGTGGAACAGGCTGCCCAGGGAGGTTGTGGAGTCTCCTACTCTGGAGGTCTTCAAAACCCGCCTGGMTGCCRCCCTGTGCCACATGCTGTAGGTGTGCCTGCTTGAGCAGGAAGGTTGGACTAGATGATCTCTAGAGGTCCCTTCCAACCTTAAATATTCTGTGAATCTGTGAATCTGTGAATCTGTGATTCTGTGATTCTGTGACTGCGCTCCTGCGGCAGGTCTGAACTGGTATCAGGGTCAGCCTCTAAACCCCATGGATTTAAATTGTTCTGAGACACTTACTGGTGGGAGAGAACAGGAAAAGCTTTCCAAAGGGGGTCAGCCCTAATCCGCAGAGTGCCAAGAGCAACTTTCCAAACGTGGATACGAGAGCACCTTGCCCGTGTGACAGCGTTTTGCTGTGTTGCTTTAGGAAAAAAGAGCTTCTAATTTCTTTACTGCAATAATGCCCTTCAAAACACCTTCTTTGTCTGGTCCAGGGGGACTGCCATGCCCCCTTTGTTGGCTTAGAATAGTTTTAGTTTTATTCTGTCAAATAATCGCATATAATGGGACACTACAAGCTGTGGATGGGCTTGATCGCCCATGCTGTTTGGAGAGCACTGGAAGGTTGATGGTGCTGCAGAAAGTCATGTCGATCACTGGGATGTAAGTAATGGGCTTGGAGAATGAGGACTGGCACCCTAATAGATAGTTTTAATCTATTTTAGGTTGTTTTTGGTAATGTATAAGCCATTCCCATGTAGTCATGGCTCTACCTTAAAAGTGAATAGGTAAATATTCTTGTCATGTTGGTACCTTATTCTGAAGTTCTACCCAGATTTATCACATGACTGTTGCTGGATTTGGTATGACATAAATCGGATGTAGCTTGCTGAGACCAGTTATTGCAGGGTTTTTTTTGTGTTAAGGTGGTTGAAATATGTGCATATGAGAAACAGCCAGAAAAGGTTATTCTGAAAATTTGTTATCGTCCGGTATTCATAACTGATGATGCTTCCAAACTGGGAGAAGGGGCTTTTTAAAAAGGACCCTTTTGTGTTTGGTGAGCCCAGCCCAGCAYCCTCAAGTTTCAGGCTGTGATGAGGGATGAGCATTTGTACAGAGACTTTGAAGTGCTTGAGCTGCAGACCTACATGCCCGTGGAGCTGGAGTTTGGGCTGATCAGGAGTTTGGTCATCTGGTACTTACCTGCCTCTTGTAACCTGCAGCAAGGGCAGAGCCATCAGCCTGTAGGTCCACTGGGTGATGCCTCTTCTGTCCTGCACAGCTCTTCCTTGTAAAACAAATGAGTTGTTGTTTCTTCCATATTCTACACATTACTGTATGGGCCTTGAACTGTTTATAGTGCTGGCTTTCAAAGTCTAATTCAAAGTTTTCTGCCATAGTTCCCGCCTAGTTCCTACTTAAAATAAACCCCTGCCTCTTGTAACCTGCAGCACAGCCAAGTACAGCGTGGTGACGTTCCTACCTCGATTCCTGTATGAGCAGATAAGAAAAGCTGCAAATGCATTCTTCCTCTTCGTTGCCTTACTGCAGGTATAGTCCTTCATTGTAAAATGCAAAACTGTAATGTAAGTGTGAGGAAGTTCGTGGAATCTCAGTGTCTAACTGCACAGAAGTAAATGTACTTAAGCACAAATTAAATGCTGATATTAATGAGGTATGTGCTGTTGAAAGATAGGCACATTAACATTGTATTTAAAAGGTAAATGGAAGTTATAAAATATCTTTCCTAAATTCAAACTGTTTATTTTTCCTAATAAGTAAAAACAAATAACAAATAATACTGTAAAATGTGAAGCTGTTGACCATGCTGAAAAATAGGGTAGATTCTTGTGAAGCTGTTGGTTGTTAGTGTAAATGGTGTTAGTGTAGTGGAATCTGTSATTTACCTCATTGGAATGCTTTGCCTGGGGAGAGAGGAGAAATGAAGAATAAAAAGCTTGTAAAACAACTTCATTTTCTTACTTTACAATGGCAGTTTCTTCAAATCTGCCCAGATCTCTAACGTCTCTGATTTGTGTGTATGTCTGTGTTAGCCTATGGAGCACAAACTGGAATTCAAGCTCTGCCCTCTCTCTTGTCAGAGCTTTTCATAAAATTCTAAGTTTGCTGGGARCTTACTTTAAATACAAGCATGTAATGGATTTGTTTTTTCTGTTCACAGCAAATTCCTGATGTCTCTCCGACAGGAAGATATACCACCTTGGTGCCATTGCTATTTATTTTAACTATTGCTGGCATCAAAGAAATTATAGAAGACTATGTGAGTATGGAGTATTGGGGGAGGTGGTGTTAAAGACAAAAAAAAGGGGCTAACAATAATGGAGCTGCACAAAGCTGTGAATCTCAGTGGGCATCGAGTCATTGCTGGTCAATCACAAAGTGCCCTGTTGACCCTCAAAGCTGCTGACTCAACAGGAGGTTCTATAGCTCTGTGCAGAAAACCTATATTAAGCATTTTAGATACTGTTTGTTATAAACAGATCTTTTTGCTGTGCCAAGTCCTGATGAATAAGTTACCTTTGACTTGCACGTTCTGCATGCTTTTTGTTTGAGTGATGTCCATCCCTTGTCTAGCTAAACCAGCACTCACAGTTCCTTGTTTTGGTTTTGGAGACTGAGTTTTTTTGCTGTTGATCCAAGTCTGAGTTTTATTTCTAACATAGGGATTCTCATTTTAAAATTTCCTTTTTTTCTTCCTTTTATAAATCTCTGGATTTATATAGTTTATGTGTGGGTTTGCTTTTTGCAGTCTAACATAAAGGCAAAAATGACTTCATGCATCATCTTGCAGTTTGTCGTATTTCCAGCTATGGGGTTAATGGCTTTGGAATCCTAGTGTAATGGCTTGTTTTATTTTCTTGCAGAAACGGCATAAGGCAGACAGTGCAGTAAATAAAAAGAAAACAGTAGGTAAGACTAAGCAGCTTGAAAGTTAACAAGTATTTGGAGTGCAACTAGTGAATGTCAGAACACTTATTTTTAAACAGCTCTGTTGCTTAAACTGCCATGATGGTGGTGAATGCCTGTCTTGTGAGCGAGTTACTGTTTGGTTAGGACTTAGTCTGCATTAGTTGAAAACACTTGGTAAAGGAAATGGTGTGATGCTTGTCAATTTGCTTTAAAAAAAGAGTTTGAAAATGTATATAATTTTCCCTATAAGAAAACCAAATTATTCCCCTTTATGSCCCGCCCAGACCCTTTATCTTGATATTTTATATTCCTTGAAACTTTAAAATATATATGTATATATTTATCTTTGAAAGCTAAAAAATTTAAAGGATTTGAAAAAGAAACATTCTTCCTAAATGTCACCACCCTTAAAATGCAGGAAGAACTCAGGAAATTCTCTGGGCTCGCTTGCTGCAAATGTCAGGAAAGGGAAGAGCTTTCCTCTACATGCCTGTTCTCCCTCTAAACTTCTGTTTTTCCTCAACTTCGTGGAAACTGCTGGACATGGAATACTGGAAAAGACCACTTGGATTTTTAAGTGCCTTAATTGAGAAACTGTGCAGGAAATCTGAAGAGTTGGCTTTGTGCTGAGGCCGATCGCTTYGTGGCAGCTGGACTTAGCGTGAGAACATAGGACTGCAGTGATCCCTGTTGGACAGCTCCTTTGCTGCTCCTCRGGCAATTTCTGGACATCACTCACTGCAATTTACTGTTGAAGATGAAAACATAAGAAAGTGAGCTTTGAGGAGCTTCCTTTCCTCCCAAATTTAGCTCAAGTGTGAAAAAAACAGAGAATTATTTAAAGAGGTGGAGGAAACCCAACAATCCACTAGCCTTGTAGTTGAGCTATGAAGGAAAAAATGTACAAAGGATTGCTTTCAGGGAGGTATCTTTTTTCCTTCATGCCTGAGAAGTTTATAGTTGAGACTCTACATTAATGGCTCTCAAAGACAGCACTACTTTACCTGCTCTTGGAGGTGATTTCTCTTCCATGGTCTGCTGGGAGGCAGCTATGAGTGCACCACATTTATTAGCCCTGAGAAATCTGCAGTTTCCTGGCTGTAGCACAACAGGCCTAATTATAGGTCATACGAAAGGCTGTTCTTTCAAAGGTCAGATAGGCAATTCTGTCTTAATTCATTTGTAGTTAGACAGAACATGTGTTAATAAACATCTTAAAGGCATCTTATCACAGTAAGCAAGGATAGACAACCTTAGCTGCTTGACTGATTAATGGTTAATTGGATTCAGTAGCTTGAAAGGTGAACTCTTCTCCTGGAACAAGAAAGCAAATGACTGTACACAAAGGCCAGGCTCATGGGTGCTGAACTTGCTCTCTGTGTGCTGGCCGGCAGCCACATGATCCATCTGTGGGTGGGAGCTGCTTAAAACTAGGAGCAGGGGATGCCAAACACTGTGGTCTGTCTCAGAGGGTTTAGGTTCCTGGATAAAGACCTGTGGGTCCATATCTGTTGCTCAAGATCCTGGGCTCAGGTTCTCTCCTGAATTCTGAACTGAGCAAAGCACAGGTCAAACACACCTTGGAAGAAGGAAGGAACGAGAGCAATAAACCTGTGTGCTGATCTTGGCATCCATTTTTTGTTCTGACTTCAGCATTTAGGGCTTTCACCAAAGACAATGTCTCCTTTYCAGTAGGGTTTAGAGCATGCTTGACACTCAGCTCCCTATATAGGGCTGGAGCTTGGGGTGGGAGTGGGGTTGGATGGGTCACTCAGTTAAGGCCTTTTGCTTCAGTTATTTCCTCAAAGTAAGTCAAAAGTGGGAACAGGGTGAGAACTAAAAACTCCGTGATAAACCATTTCATATGATGAGTATGTGTCCTGGAGCAGATTGACAATAATTCCCTTTGTTTTAAGGAAGTTCAGTGCTCAGGTGGGCAGTGGTGCTGACTTTCTGTGTGTTAGTGTGAAATGAGGCCAGAAAGAAGTCAGGCCACTAATTAATCTTGGGAAGACAATGATAGTGACTGCATGTAAATATTAAGAGTAGATCCCTCCTTTCTTGGATGCACATGTCTACAGTCATGGACAGTCTGTTCTCCCAACTTCTGAAAYGTATTTTTTCTGATACGTGTGTTCCCACTCCAGTTAACATCCCCTGTTGCTTATTTATGCCTGTTCAGAAGTTATTTTGATCTGATTTTAATTTTTCTTTCTAGTTCTAAGAAATGGGATGTGGCAGAACATTATTTGGAAAGAGGTAAATAAAACCTTTTTTTTTGTGAATTTGTCTTGCTGGAATAAATTAAGAGAAGCAGAATGAATTTGTGTTACATGAGATTTTTTTGTGATTGGAGCRCAGGGGATCCTTTCCCTAATAACAGTGGGAATTGCCTGGAACAGCTGAGCACCCACCTTTAAATCCTACTACTGTGCTTCAGTCAAATGCTAACGAATTGTTGTGAACAGTATTTGCTCGGACAGTTATTGTGCTGCAGGGCACAAACAGTGGTGTTAGTGTTCCAGAAGTGGACTGAAAACAAGCTTTCGTTGCAATGTGTAACCATGATGCATCAACTCTAATCTCCTGAAAAGCAAAGAGATTCATTGTGATGGTAGAGCTTTAAAAACAACCCCTCATGTCCTGGGGCCAGTGAGCAGGACCTGTGCCTTATTTGAGCAAGCAGCCTACTCCTACCATAGGCACGTGGAACCCAAGCCCTSTGAAGCCCTGTGTAAGAAGCCTTTAATACTTATTTTTAGAACTCACCGAAGTCCTTCAGGATGCACAGAGCGAAGTGTGGCTCTCTGAGCTCCTTCCTTGGGCAGGACGCATGAGCTCTCTGGGCTGTGGTGGTTGAGCACATGGAAAGCTTCTAAACAGTGAGGGTGACAGAGCCCTGGAAGAGGCTGCCCAGGGAGGCTGTGGAGTCTCCTTCTCTGGAGATCTTCCMAASCCGCCTGGCTGCCACCCTGTGCCCCGTGCTCTGGGTGTCCCTGCTGGAGCAGGGGGGTTGGACTGGGTGATCTCTAGAGGTCCCTTCCCACCTCAACCAGCCTGTGATTCTAAACCTTCCTGGAAACGATGCCCACCTCAGGGGGCTTGGATGCAGCTTGGCGGGAGTGCTGGGCTGTACTAAAAGCTGGAGATTGCCAAGGACTCTGGAGCCTCACGCTCATGTCTGCTGGCAGAGCTCCTTGTGCTCTGTACACGGAGCTCTAAGGCGGCACCAGAAGCTGAACCTGGAACCTGCTTTTCCGTAGCCTTAGCCCTTAGCTTTRGCCTTTGCTTTCCTAACCACTTCTTTGATTAACCTGTGGCTGCCTCTGCATGTTGTCCATCCTTCCGTTCACTGTTGGTGCCACRGAACAGTTATGCCCTAACTCATTTCATTTAAGGTAGATTCCCAATATTTTTCCTGGTAAAATTACAGCAGAAATTTTCTGTGATATCAGAATAAGATTCTTAACTAATAAATCTGCCTGTTCAAATATACCATTTAATAATAATAATATATAATAATATATAATAATATATAATAATATATAATAATAATAATAGACATTCTTATAGGTTAAATATTTTGAGGTCATTCGAGGTTATAAGCAATCCACTGGATAGTCAGCAGCCTGATACTCATCACTATGGTACTGATCTGCTGCCTTGAGGGAGCTGAATGGGATTCACATCCCAAAAAGGATGAAGAACTTGACTGCTGCTAAGGGTGATGGAATCTCCCTTGTTTACAGTATTCCAGAAATGGGGACTTTTTACACTTCAGATAACTTGAGGAGGAACTAGTTGGTTTTGTCTGAAGAGACAATCCATCGTGTCAGCTGTAAATACAAGTAGGAAGCTGCAGGAGATGCTGATGACAGGGTAGGTAAATAACCCACAAGGACAGACGGAAAGATGAGAAATCAGGAAGAGGAGAAACTCTTGACTTTGAGGAATATTAATAAGTTTAAAGATTAAAAACTTATTTCCAGAGAAAAATCTTGCCATAAGTGAGATAATACTGTACTTAAAGAAAAATAAACTCTAATTTGGATAAAAGCAGGAATACAGAAGAGGGAAAAAAAAAAAACTTTAAACATAATCTGGGGAAGTTGACACTTTCTGATGGAGCATATAACTTTTTGTCTCTGCAGAATACCTTATTTCATATTAGGAGCAGGAAACATTTGACACTRGACTTCCATGCTTGCTATAGAAAGCACCCTGATTTTCAGAAGCACCGTGTCTAAGTGTTGTGTGCATGATGCTGTTCTTTTAACTGAAATTTTGAAGGAAAATAACAAACTAAACCTTCCAGCCAAGCGAACTGTTTGTTTTTTCTCTTTCATGCTGCTGTGCTCCTGCCCCTGATTCAATAGGTGGCAGTAGGCGATATTGTGAAGGTCACCAATGGGCAGCATCTTCCAGCAGACATGATCATTGTATCTTCCAGGTATCCGGAGTGGGTGTGAAATGACGTGTCTGATGAACTGAGGTGCAGAGGACTCTAAACTCTGTAGCTGCTATTAATRAAAACAGATATCAGATGGCACTTTTTTTTCTTTTCCACATATGAAATCAAGCTTCAGTGAAGGCAAAATAGGGTTTTGCTAGTCAATGATGCATTTGTCATTGGCTTATTTTTGTAGCTAAGGTCTTAAGATGGATAATTTCAAGAAAGCATAATGTGCTGCAAGGAAGTATTAAAGTGAGGAAGAGAGGAAGGTCTGGTTTACAATCTTGGTGAAGCTGATCCTTCCAAGGAACATAAAATCAAGAAAAGTTGCCCTTCAGTTTTATTCCAGTTAATTCCACTAAATTACCWGTATGGTTTTTTGCCCCTGGTTTTCAAAGTTACCTCAAAATAGTAATTTGAGGAGCTTAGCCCAGCCGGAATCTAAATAACTACACTGCCAAATAGCACTTGGATTTCATTCATTTGCTCCTTGGGCCACATGTGTTGCACAGTAGTCCCTACAGCCATAGAAAAGCAAACTCTTAGCTGCTTCTCACATTTCCTTGTGAAATATGGGACTTTTTTGAAATAAAGATATGCTTCAAAATGCAGGCTAGCTGTTGGGTCCTGGAAGCCCTTTGGGAGCCCTAGAGAGCTCCTGCTCTGTGAAGCTGATGGATCAGCTTAGCACTGGGCAGCAGCTGCTAATCTTGGGTGTGAAGGCAACACCAGTGTCCACGTAGGGAGCAGAGCTGTGCCCAAGAGACAGTGGTGGGGCTCCTGCTTGTGACTCTGTCTTTCTGAAGTAGAGACACACCACGTGAAACCGGGGTCTTTTCCGTAGTGGTTCCCCCCAACACACACATAACCTGCAGCCACTGCTGTGCTGCTCTGAGCGCTCAGGTGCTCCCAGATGACCCAACTCCCGAGGAAACTTGTTTTCCAAGCTACTGCTTTTGCCCTTTCCTGCTTTTGCCCSTTGTGTTCTTTGGATGTGTGACTCTCTGGCACACGCCGTGGTGATGGGGCTGGTCCTGCTGAAGGCTCTGTGGGAAAGCTCTGTCTGATTTATGTCACACGRTCCAGGATAGGGCTAGTTACATTCCCATGGTGCACAATATTGCATGTTTAAAACACAGAACAAAACCCAAATTATTAAATGAGCAGCTGTCAACCTGAAGTGCAATTAGTGAACCTACTTTGACATCAATAACTTCCTGTTCCAACACTGAGGAATATTTCTTCCTTTAATATTTTACACTAAAAACATCTGTTTCATTTCTTAACTTGCATGGGTCACTTCTTCCATTTTACTGTACTAATCCATTGATATCTGTCATACCCATATAGAATAAATGAAGTATTTAGCCCAAAGTACTGATCTGGGAAAAGCTTGACTTAAATAGCAATTCTGTGGTAGTTCCACATTTACAATTGATGTTATTCGTGTGATACTTTTGAATGGCAATACTAAGTGTCCTCAGTTCACCAGAAAGCTTTGCATGCTCTGGAAGGGTGGCTTTTTGCTTTTATATATATTTATATATATAAATTTTCTGTGTCTGGGTTAGGTGCCAGAGTTGAAAGTTTTTTTTTAATCTTGATTTTTTTTTTCCACTCCTATAGAAGAAAGGTGATACTAAATGAATTTTATGTACAGAGTACATTTGCCTAAATAATAGTAAAAACTATGATTTTTTAAACACAACTTTCATTTGACATGAAACATTTCTGCAGAAATGTGGGGAAAGTGGGAAACTGCATTATAACAGTTCTCCCTAATGAATTAACTATATCTCAATTGTATTGGATAGGAAGTTTGTAATAAAAATAAAATTGGTATCAGGTTGAACTTAATTCCTGGCCTCCTTGGAGGAGATTTCAGATTGCCCATGTGGGAGGAGACAAGTTCAGACCCTGCCTCTTTCTTCTTGGAGTGAGGAAGAAAAAAATGGCTTATTTCTCTAGAGAGAAAAAATAACCTCTCTTGTRCTCGTACCTCTCCCTTCATGTTTTGCTAAGGAGTCCTGTGATACTGACTTTTTTTTGCTGATTAGCTACTTTTACTGGTAAATTAATAAGTTATTTTACTGCAAATTAGTTAGTTTACTATTCATTTTATACTGCAAATGGCAGTATTTCAAGAGTAGGAAAAGTGATGAGCTAATGAAGGCCACATTTGGGTTCGTGTGAGAAATCAGTGTTCCTTAACAGCCTGAGAAACCAATGGGAAGCAGCCACCGTGGTGCTGTGCAGAGCATCTAAAAATCTCCAGRGAACCTCCATGCCAGGAAACGAGCCACGATAGAAGTGCCTCTGCTTATCAGAGGGGCTGCCACCGTTGAGTTCTGCCACATTAAATATAGTTGAGACTAATGAAGAATGCAGCTAATGAAGAATGATGCTTCCCCGAGGAGGAAAGGTTTGTCTGTATCTCTGCAAGATGCAGCCAGCAGCCCTCGCTTTCAAACCCATTAAACTGTTCTGATCCTCCCAACTAGCTGCTTAGGAGCAACCTYAGGTGAGGGACGTGCAGAGGTTCAGCTTGAACCTGGTTCTGTGGCTGTCACCTCCTGTGCCCTCCCCAAGAACTCAGCAGTGGAGGGCACATGAACCCCTCTTCACCCAAGTACGTCCCCTTCTGCGTTGCTTTGTGGTAGCTCCATGGGGATAAACACAGACTGAAGTATTTTTCTAGACTGTAATGTAAAATATTCTCCTTCTGGCATTTATAGTTGAAACATGAGCATTAAATCCTTATTTACCTTTTGGTTAGGTAAGGCTGTCTTCATAATCTCCATTTTAAGAGACTGTTTTTAAGATACATCTTCAAATTGAGTACTTTCAGCTGGTTCTTTCATGGTCATACACCACCATATTTATTTTTTATTCTGCATAGTGTATTGAAGATACATGGYGTGGATCATTTAATACAAAAGTAGTGTAAAAAAAAAAAAMMATCTTAAGTTTTCAATACTGAAAATCTTATTGTGCTCCTTGCAGTGAACCTCAAGCGATGTGCTATATTGAAACAGCTAATCTTGATGGGGAGACGAATCTCAAAATACGACAGGTAAAAGTAAAAATGAAACATCTTAGTGTTTCTTTAGGTGTGCMGAGTTAGCTACAGAGCAGACACTTTAGCTGGTGTGGTAACTATATGGATGCTGTTTAATAAAACTGCTGTGAGCCTCCTTGCAACAAATTGGAAGTGCAAAAATACATTGTGTTTAAGTCTAAGGAGCTGATTTGGAAGGAGGGGTTTAAGCCCACAGAAGCAAAATAAGCAGATCTTCATTGTGAAGTCTCTGCTTACTGATTAGAGTGGTAACTTCCAACAGACAACTGCAATTTTCAAGCACAGAGAAGTTTCCGCTGCCTTGTTAGCTGAGCACAGGACCTTGCAGGGGCGTAGAGGAAGCCACTCATAGACGTGGGTGGCATGCTCTGTGCTTTGTAGCTGGACAAGCTTGGAATGGATTTTCTTGTGGATACTTCACCTGAGAGTTAACAGCCTGCTGCTCCTGTGTACATACTAGCTGGAAATGCAGAAGCCACAAAACTATAACAAAAGTCCTAGAAACTAGAGGGTTTTTTTTTTTCCATATTGGTACATTTGTGTACTCTGTAAYATCGTTTTTGTCCCAGCAACACAAAAGCATTTCTTGAATAGAAGAATGATTGCTTTTTTAGTGTTATTATTTATTTTTCCTTTTCTTCTCTTTTGAAAAATAAAAAGGAAATTCTTGTATGCTGAATTAGAGGGTAACACCGCMAGCCATGGAAATTGTAGGTGTAACATAAGCCAATTTTTTCCCATTAGTAACTATGTTTTTTATCAGATAACTACCTTAATATTAGATTTTTATTTAAAAGCTGAGATGCTTCTYGATCAGTTTGGCTAAGAACTTCCAAAAGAAGTTGTATTCAAACATAGCACTTCCCATGACTTAAAGTGTTCACAGAATATTTGAAATTSCATATTTAAAGCAAACCAACCTTTTCCTGTAGTCAAAGTTGTAGCTTTCCTGTCACAAGTGTTGATCTATGGTCTGCCTCTGAGTGCTTGAAAGGACTTTGTGGATGTCTCTAGTTGAGACACRGGGGGTTAGTGCCATGGGTTGGATTGTTTTGAAGCAGATTTACACCTGCTGCTGATTTACTGTCTTTGGAGTTCAGCCAAATAGATTGGGTGTTGACTTTCTGTTGGTGTATCAAGAAGTGAACAAAATCTGTTTAAAATTCAAAAATAAGTTTAAAAAAAAAGCCTAGTATTGTTGTCCRGTGCTACAGTTTGGCTCTGACGAAAAAAATGAAACATGAGAATRAAGTTCTACCACCTCAAAATGGCTCGTTTGCTTGCTCAAGTTTGTGAGTGAAAAGCAATGGAGCGTTGCATGTGTGGTCTCTCAGATGCTATATGCTATGATCCATTTGCATGGTGGAATGATAATTAATCTTGAGTAGCATCAGAGCACAAGTTCTGCAGTGACCTAGGAGAGACTGTGCTCACAAGTGAGTGTAATTGCATTTACTGGCACCAACACATCAGCAGAGCTGTGAAAGAGAAGCCAGGGCTGTTTGCCTCTTCCTGCTTCCCTGTGCACACGTRTAACTTGGTGCCCCATGCAGCTGTCTTTCCACCTTCCTGAGAGATTGTGTAGGTGACTAACTCTTGTGTAGAGGCTTGTCCCTGTCCTATACAAACACAGGTGATATCTGCCTCCACCGTAGTGAGCTTGGTATGGGGAAGAGTCAATGAAAAAGCAAACAAACATCCTTAAGAAATGTAAAATCTTGTGTATCTTGCCTGCTGGAAAAAAATAATTTTTCCTAACTTCTACTAACAATTCTTTTTTTCCAACTTTCTCCTTTGGATTGGTTTCTGCAGGGTTTGTCTCAAACTGCTAGTCTCCAATCAAGAGAGGAATTGATGAAAGTGTCTGGAAGGATAGAATGTGAAGGACCCAACCGGCATCTCTATGACTTTGTTGGAACCTTGCGCTTGGATGGTCAAAGGTATCAACTTGACAGCAAAACCATGAGCTTCTTTGGTTAGGAAAAATACTTTATTTGCTTTCTGTCTGCAACAATAATAATAATTAACACGTGTGGATTGGCTAATCTAATGTTAGGTGGCCTTGTCCTGTCTTCCCACGGAGTCTTCTGCAGTAGAAATCTGTAACCTGATGACTAAGGCACTAGGTTTTCATGGAAGCTCTACAAACCCTCTTGGCTTGTTATGGGAGAGATGAYTTCTCTGGAATTGTATTTTTTAAACAAAAAGTGAGATGGGAGGAAAGAATAGGATTTTTTTTTGAGTTGGCTTTTGCGGGAGATAGGTAGGAAAAGCTGGAAGCTTCTGCTTTCCAGCGGGACCCAGTACTCCACCATGTTCAGATCTGTTCCAGAATCTGGAGTCTTTATCAGTTGAAATCTTTGGTGTATTTCAAATATTGTAAGAAAGAAACTTTTGAAAATATAGTACTTTTAGTATTTGAATTTGTAGAGCTTTAAGGATCAGTTAAAGTACATGGGTTTCATTGTCCTGCATAAAATCTGCATTCCTTGGGTAGCTTAGCTGAATAGTGACAGACACACGAATAGCAGAAGATCTCCTGCTTCCACTTGACAATCACACGGGCTGTTCCACCTTTCCAAACTTTTTCTAAATGACTTACTTGGGGTTATGATGTGCTTGGAATGGATGATCCGTTTGCACGTGTAGTGCATGTTGTTGTGCTAGAGCTCACATTAGGCAACATGAAGTTTAGAGGAGACTAAGGGCTGCCAAACAAGTTTTTAAGTTTGGGAAACTACAGCAACTCTCATGTAACCTTGCTGCCCTTAACAGGGATTAGGCTTTCAGAGCACTGAAGCCTRCATATTACAAGGACTGTGTAAGATTTATAGCTCATTAAAATACTTTACTTCTTTTGCCTTTTTTCTCCTTTCTTTAGAGGGAGTAAAGCTGAAAGGAGAAATACTTTCCTAAAGTGTTATGAAGAATTTAAATATCTATTTCTTGCTTTGCAGTCCAGTTTCTGTTGGACCTGACCAGATCTTGCTAAGAGGTGCACAACTGAGGAACACTCAGTGGGTCTTGGGTATTGTCGTGTATACGGGACATGATACAAAACTCATGCAGGTAAAGATCTCTGCAGTATGGAGACTTGAAGCCTGTTCTCAGAGAAGTTACAAGTTTTCATGTATTTCGTTTGTCTATAAAGTTAATTCATGAAAATAAAGACTTGATTCAGAGCTATTTAAGACAGACAGGCCTTGAGGGATATCAGGAGTTATAGGTACCATATTAATATGCATGCATGTATGCATATATGTGTATATGCATATAAAATAAGTACAATATGTAGACACATTTTATATAATGACTAGTATGGCACCTGGACAGCATCTAAAGTTCTGTGGAGTTCTGCAGCTGAAGAGGTGTAATGGTGACTTTCTGCCTCTATAGAGCTTTGGGATCATGAGGCCAATGCTACCATCTTGTCACTGCCTCAGTGACAAGGAATGCCTGGAGACCAGACGCTGGCATGTGCTGCGTGCCACTKCTGACCAGCACTGAGATGGGTAGAGAGAAGATGAGCCCCCTGCATCTGTGGAAGCTAATGGGTCTTTTCATCCCATCTCCTGTCAACGTAGGAGTCAGTAGGCCTAATGATTCCATTGCTGTCTTGTTGCGCTTTACATACAATGTGAAATTAGATGATGGAGTTGGCAAATTCTGTATCTGACTCTTAAAAATTAGACCAGGTTTGCTTCTGCAGTCTCCTCCTGTTTAAATCATTACTAAACCTTTTATTGTTGTTGTTGCTCCTTAGAATTCAACCAAAGCACCCCTGAAGAGATCAAATGTGGAGAAAGTAACCAACATGCAGATTCTGGTGTTGTTCTGTATTCTCCTGGTCATGGCCCTTGTGAGTTCTGTAGGTGCCTTATTATGGAACAGAACCCATGGTGAAGTCGTCTGGTACCTTGGCTCAAACGGTCAGTATGCAGACAGGCTGCAGGGCTAACGAGGCTCTCAGTTTTGTTGAATAAATACATAAGTAAGAAAGAAAGGAAAGGACATAAAGCCTGTCATTAGTTATTGGTGATTCAATGTATTTAGAGAACAGACTGGGATAGCTTTTAACGTTTTAGTAAGGTTTCTCTTAATAAAACCTTCCAAAGATTGCTAACTACTGCTAAGCTGCTGTCTAGGTAGGAGGGAATCTGGTACAAGAGAGGCAGGAATGATTCTTGGGTGGCTGGTGGACAAATAAATGCTTCCCAGATGCAGCTGAAGTTTCAGTTTGTTTTTCAGATAGATCAGCACTAGCACTGTGTCTATCCTATCTGCTCGTACCTTGTTAGAGAATGGTACTGATTTTATGCTCATTTACATAAGAAAAGGATTTTTCCAGTTGTGTCCTTTACTGTGGTTTGCAGTTAAACACACTGACCTCCTTCAGTGACGCTGTGCAAAAAAARCATGCTGGTAAAAGCAGGCTAAAGTTTATGACTCTGTCCTGTATCACATTATTTCAAGAGACACTCAGGGTTCTGACTTTTATGTCACTTTGCAGACAAAACTGATCTCTTGACTGTGCTTATAAAAGAGTTTCATTTGGTTTCATTTATCAGCTTAGGTAAAGATATGAACCTTATGCAAGCACTTGAGGATGAAATATAAATTGTCGCGCAGCAGAGACAGTTTATATTAGCTAGCTCTAAAATGAGTTAGAGGCATCTTGAGATGTAAATCTCAAGATGTAAATCTCAAGATGTAAAAACGGTCTCGCTGAAACTGCGAATGTTCTTTTTATTGGTGGTGGCTACATAGACCACAAAGGCTGCCTTCTGTTTCAGATGAGCTTGATGTGTGAGATTAGTGTTAAAACTCGTCTGCTGGGAGCAAGGGAGTGTCTCATACTTGACTCTGGCTTCTGGTAGTTCTAATAAAGTCTTCCAGCAGCAGAAGCAATGACTTTCAAGGTCTCTTCCTCACACTCACCCTTATTTTTATTGAGGAAGTTTTAACTTGTGACTTCCTGTGACTGAAGGAAGTAGTATTGGTGAAGACTATTGGAACATGAGACTGTTGAACTTGTTCTAGTGTAAAAGAGGTTGATGGACCATAGTTGTGTGCTGCATGTAACCAAGCATGTGGGAAGCAAGGTTAAATCCCTGAACAGAGTTTCTATCACTTCTGTAACTGTCACAGATAGGAAAGACACTTTTGTGCTTCAGGTTAGGTGGGTAGATTTCMTTTTTTAACTTAATCTGTAATTTCTGTAGGGACAGTATTGTGAAAGACTTCTTTTTTTCACGATCAGTTGTGCCTCTAGTTTTCTCATAAACTGACCAAAGCCACTTAAAGACATGGCATGCCGTTTCTATGCATTTGACTTGAAGGGGCCTAGTTTCAAAATTCAAGCCTATTTTCTGATCCTTGGGATTCAGCACCTTTCATTGCTGGCTTCTGCCTCTGGATTTGCTCTCCCGCCTCTTTCCTAACTTCTTTTTAATGCTGGAGGCCCTTTGGTGAGCCTCTGTGCTGGGTCTGATGCTGAACTAAGTTCCTCCCYCAGCGAGAAGGGCAGAACTGCAGACACACAGAGAAGGGCCCGACCGTGCTCGGCACCACAAACAGTCACTTTTGTCCTGAGACCTTYCCACAGCAACGGAAGGAGCCTAAAAATGTTTTCTTCTTCCCCTTAGTGCCAGTTGCCTTGGCAGATTTATTTGAGCAATTTATCCAGTGTTGGCACCACTAATAAAAGCTGTTCTGCCGGAGCAGGATGCCTGATTTAGTTTATTGTGACTGTTGTGCAGTCATCTTGTTTGCTTAACTTTCTTAGCTTAGTCTAATGTGAGTAGCATCTCAGTTTTGCCAATGTTGGCAGCTTTTAGAATAAACTTGTCCTTTGCTTCTTGTCCCCTGAAACACACAGAAGGCTTTCTGAAAGGTTAAGCTATGTTGCTTTTAATTAGTGGCTYTTAATTGAGGTAGTTGACACATCAGATAAATCTCTAAATTTGGGCTGTAGTGTGGAATATTACACTTCACACCATCTGCTCAGCACAGACCCCGCAGAACACGGGCTGTTTTCTAACATCCAGCTGCACCAGTCTTGCACTTCTCACCTGGTTAACGTGGGCATTTCGTGTCTGTAGTAGTGAGATCAGCACTGAAAAGGTCCTTGTACAAGGAGCCTTAACACTCATTGATTATTTTCAGTGCTACTAAATATCATCAGGCCAACTGTAGAAATATGGTTGCCCATCTACTCTGCCACTCGTACTCCTGCCTTTGGGATGCTGATGTCTCATATCCTTTGGTCCACAGAAATGCTCTCTGTCAACTTTGGATACAACCTGCTGACATTTATAATCTTGTACAACAACCTTATTCCAATTAGTCTTCTGGTGACCCTGGAAGTTGTCAAATTTACTCAGGCTCTTTTTATAAATTGGGTAAGTAATGAGAATAGTCATGTTAACATCACCTTTGAAAGTGAAATTGTGAAAAAATATTCACACTGAAGTCACTRCCAAGTTTTCTGCTGACTTTTGTGATGTAACATCTGTGAAAGACTGTATTCTTTCTGTGAAAGAGTGTGCTCTGTGTTTCACAGGAAACTAAAAAAAAAGTTTATTTTGTCCTGTGTGTCCTGTGTAAGTGATGATTTTTGTGTATCAAACTTTCTGGATGGGAGTAGTGTTGATCTTCATTGGATAAGAGAAGTCTTTCAGCTAATTCATATTGGATAACATTTTGAAAACTCTTTTGTAGCATATAGCTTTTCTCAACCATAGCAGATGGAGAGACCAGACTCTCTTCTTGTTTGTCCTGAGCTTGCCTGGCCTTCAGGCCACCTCTACTGGTTTGAATCATAGTGTTTCTCTAAAGAGATCAAATTACCTGGTGCCTCATTCTACCAAAAAAAAAAAGTGATCTCTATTCAGGGGAGCTTTRTCTTCAAAGTGCATTTCAGTTATGAAGAGAAATGACTCTGATGTCTCTTAAAGGTGAACAGTGAGAAGGGAAATGATGCTTCTCTTGATAGAAATTCATCCTGCTGCTTTCTGAGGAGTTGCAGGAGTTTGTCTAGAACTCAAGTAAATGAGGAATTCATGAGTATTCTCTGAGCTACTTATGTATTAGAGAGATTTGAGTTGGCTTTTTCATCAGAAATTACTTTGCTGGTTCATATAGGAGTTATTCTGTTGCCTCTCCCAATTAAATGTAGTAGCACAGCCCATTTCACGGGGAGGCATTTTGTCTTTAATTGTGGCTGTTGCTTGAGTAAATTGCATCGTTTCCATGACTTTAATTAAAAAAAAAAGAAAACCCAGGAAAAAAAACCAACAAAAAAACTTTGAATAGTTAAGAGCTCCTACTTATTGGACTAAAGTCTTAAAAAGATGATGTAATGAGGAAACTACAAGTTACTTCCAACTTAATTAGGCTTTTTATGTAGTATGAAGGGAAGAAAATCCCATTCTTGCCAGGTTTGGTGTTCAGGTCTAATTTTGCTCTTCTTTCAGGATATAGATATGTATTATCCTGAAACAGATACCCCTGCAATGGCCAGAACTTCAAACCTTAATGAGGAACTTGGGCAGGTAAGAGAACCWGTCAAGAGAAATTTATGTCTGTGATATTATCTCAGAGATGGGAAGCATGAGAACGTTGGGTCAGAAGATGCTCTTTATTGCCTGCTGTTCTGTGGCCCACGTCAAAGGAACTTCTGTACTTTCATTGCTCTAAGTCTCACCAGCACGGAGTGATAAGGCATCACGTGAAGAAATACAAGATTATATAGGCATTTTAAAAAAATATAGGCATTATAGGCATTTAAGGCATATGGAATTGAACCTACATTAAGGTTTCTACATTGTTCCTACGTTAAGGTCCATGCCTCCACTCTAAACTGATTTATTTTGAAGTGTCTTGAAGAGTTGCTCTGTGTTTGTGACTCTCTATGCATGACCTATCTTGGCTGAAGGGCAGCCCAACAGCCCATGTTCTTGGTTCACCGTACCAAGAACATGTCAAGAAGTGCAAGTCAAAAAAATCTGCAGTTTTGTTCCTAATTGGGTTGTGTCCCATCAAGCATTTCTGTTTTCCATTCAAATTAAGATAACCAATTCCTCTTTTTTTTTCTCCTCTTGAGTTTAATCAGAAGTATGTAACTTAACCACACAAACCTCATATTTGCTATGCTTTTAGTCAGGGAGGAAATTTGTATATATGCAAAATATGTATTGACTTGTGCTACTCTGCAGCTTGATTTTTCAGTATTCTTCCTGCTTATTCAGATCAGTCTTTTCCTTAACATTATTAAGAAGCTCTGATTCATACTTTGTTTGGATATGAAAGCATCAGTCATTAAATCATAGTTTACTTCAGACACACAAATACTGTCATATTATGTGGTGTAATAGATCTTGCTGGCCCGCACAGTATTTTTTCAGAAACTTCTTCCTGTTTACACCAAATAACTAGACTAAGTTTTTGATTTATTAATTTAATTTCTTGGTCACAGATGTGTTTTTAAACATTTTTCTGCTCCTACACTGAAGTTTTCTCAGTTTGTGGATGGTTTTTTCTTTTTTTTTTTTTCTGTACTTAATCTGTTCTCTACTTGCTTGAATTTTGTTACTTTGCAAGTTGAAGGCTGATCATTTCTTTTTTTTTTTTTCTTCTTTACAGGTAAAATACTTGTTTTCTGATAAAACAGGTACTTTAACATGCAATATTATGACCTTTAAGAAATGTAGTATTGCTGGAGTGACTTATGGGTAAGTATAGCTTTAGAAGCTCTGTGGCTTAATGAGAAGTAGCTTAATACTAAGGTAGCTTAATACTATTAATACTTAATATTAAGCTCTGCAGCTTAATAAGAACAATGGTACATTGTTCTTTATCAGAACAGGATTAGAATATTCTGTTCTTTGATTATTTGTGTATTACTATATTTTGTGATCACAGCTCAGTTTTCATTTTAATGTCTTGCAACACAAATTACCAAATGTAAACATGGGAAGTACTTGAAATGAAAGGAGGATTGACCTGATCTGCTGCTTAATGTGCCAGTCATGGCTTAATATAAACCAGAAGTGTTAAGTAAGTGCTGAGCAACTTCTGTTCTGCTTCAGAAGGAAGCACATCCAACCTAAGGACAGTGAATTCCATTTTGTGACTTCTTCAAATAAATGAGGATTTCACCACAAACATCAACTCTATTCATAGCTGTAAGCAGTGAAGAGTTCCTGGCCATACAGAAGGGACATCRCTTACTATTTTGTTTATTTTTGTCAGAAAGGCTCCCTTTTAGTTTCATATCAGTTGGCCTTTTCAGTCTTGAACAGTGCTTTTGACTTTGCTTTTTGACTTTGCTTTGACGAGCTGGCCTTTGAGTTGCATGATATTTTTAATTAGGTGTTTTGAAAGGCAGAAAACTTGGTTCAGCTAACTCCGTGGTTCCAGCATATGTTTATATATATGATGAGTCACTGAGCCTTCTACCTATTTTCTAGCTTTCAAGAAATGTGGTTTTTTTTTCTCTTCCTACCCCTTAGTCACTTTCCAGAGTTGGAAACAGAGCGTTCATCAGAAGACTTCAGGTAAATATATGCGAAGAGGTTTTTATTCTGTATCACAGAGTGGGGACAATTTCAATAAACAGGYCATTCTCAAATTTGGGACTGAAACAAGCCCGAGGGAATAATGTTATTTAAGAGTAGGCTCCTGATGGAAGAACTGGTGGGTGGCTGGTTTGTAGAGCTCGTCGGTGATGATGCAACTTCTCTTTTACCTGGAGGAAGGGCAGAAAAGAGGTAAGGGGTGGAGAACACGCTGGGGCTGGGCCAGTTTGGATGCCTGCCAGTGCTTCTTTGCAATTGCAGACAGCCACCCTGCAAGCAGAGGGTAACCTGCCTTATGGTACACTTAGGTAGCTAGAAATTGGATGTTACACTTTGCAGTCGCTAAGTTCAAGCCTGATAAGAAATGGAAAGTGTTTTTCTTAGTAAAATGCTGTGTTTTAATATGTGAAAACTGGAGAAGAGCTGGATATGGAGGTGTCTTTTATGTCAAAAGAACCACTGTTTGTTCAGAGACTAAGTGAATGGAGCAAGTGGGGTCTGACTTGTTCTACAGAAGGGAGTGAAAACCTAGAAGGAAGAATTTTGGGGGAGGTGTCACTGTAGCATCTTCTTATTGATAGGAAGAGGGGAAAARCAAGAGGGCTAAAGTATCTTTCAATGGCAAGTACAGGAAAGGGGTGAGTTCCAACACGAGRAACTGTCAGACACTGAATGCTGTTGGGAAGTCGCTTCCTGCTGAAATAAGCTGCTTTTGCTAAGCCTGTTAATATTCATGGTCACCTCTTAGCTTAGATATTCCCTTATAACCTGTTGCAGCTTCTACAGAGGTAGAATTTCAGTGGATGCACCTGTGTTTTTTTTTTTTTTTTTCCATGTTTCTGCTTCTGTCATTGCCATCTTTTCTCTTCTTGCATCCTTTCTAATCACTTTTGTGGAGGAGTTTTTCCAGGATTACCTGAAAAGTAGTATGATTTCTCCAGGGTTCAATTTAGTGCAGAACCCACTCTGRTGAGAGAGCAGGAACGAAGGGGTTTTCGCCTTTGACCAGGGCAAGTCACCTTGAAATGAATGTGTTTGGAGTGCAGTCTAAAGTAGCTTCTACTAAATCTGTCCTAGGWGGTGGGTGGACACTTAAAGCTTCTCAACCTTCACCTTCAAGCATGATCACTTTGAGTTTCTTGTTGGTGTTCTGMAGAACTTGATGCACAAAATGCTGAATGGCATATGTTTTCAAGAACAGTGTAGTTTTATTTTAACTTCTTTCTACTTCTCAACAAGGTAAATGAACTGATAAAAATGGAAATGTTGCCACTGATGTTTGAAAAAAGGTTTATTTCTTGCTCTGCAGCCAGCTACCTCCTTCCACCAGTGAATCATGTGAATTTGATGACCCAAGACTGCTGCAAAACATTGAAAATGACCATGTAAGTCTACTTTTAGAATATCATATGCCTTCTAAGCAGCCTATTCTAGGCCTCCCTGAAGTAGAATGGTAAACAAGTCTACTGGTGTTATCAAGTCTGTCCTAGGAGGAAATTATACAACAGATACAAGCTCTGAGAGAAAAGGAAGTGCAGTAGTCCCTGCCAACCTTCCTGCTTGCTTGTCTCACTCTTGAATTAACAATGGCATTTTTGTGGGTACCACATAGCTCTAAAATAGCTTGATATACACAAGTCCATGTGAAAGATGGTGTCTTGTGGCAATAGATGTTGGAAGCTCTAAGCCACTGATAGAAAAGCTGCCTGGTTCGGTACAGTTTCTTTAAAGAGTAGTCTTAACACCCATACTGTTAAAATGCTGGTTTTATCAGGAATCCAGAACACTGCAAGCTGCTTTCTTTGTCCTGCTTTCAGTACTGCAAACAGTGAAAATTACTGTCCATAGATCATAGGAAATAGGAGTCTTAATCACATGCCTAAACTTACGTAGAGATTTCAGTGACTGCTGATTTTAGGTCTTAAGGGGGGTCCTAAAGGGACCTAGTCTGTGGGAGATGTCAGTTCACTGCTTATTCAGGAACTGTGCACCTATGAATGTTATGACTGGACACTGTGAATTTAGTTCACTTATGAAAATGATGGTTTTATTTATTTTTATTTTTATTTTTATTTTTATTTTTATTTTTATTTTTATTTTTATTTTTATTTTTATTTTTATTTTTATTTTTATTTTTTTTATTTTTATTTTTATTTTTATTTTTATTTTTATTTTTATTTTTATTTTTATTTTTATTTAGGGCACTTTAGTAGACTTGCAGAAAAGAAAGATACTGAGTGGGCTGTGTGTAGATGGAGTTGCTATTCTACTTTTCCGAAGGATCTTTAATGTTGGGGTATCTTGTACTGTCTGCTCCTGTCTGTGTAGCCCTTCTGCCYTGGGAGATGGATAGAGAATGTGCTGTCGTAGCAGGCAAAGAGAGGATTGGGGCAGCTTTCCAAGATTACGTATTACTCATTCTAAATATGGCTCAGGTAGAAATTTTGCTTCCTTTGGCTGTCAGAGAGCAGATAAATGCTACCACCCGGTGCAATTCCAGAGGCTGAGCCCACAGTGTGAGCTGAGTCACCACRTAGGCAGTGGGGAAGCTCCTCACTGAGGAAGGCTCCTCCTTTGGGAGCCTGCCTGCCCTGGACAGATGGATGCAACCCAGTGACAAGTGGTGATTTAGCACAAGGCGTGTGGAGTGCCAGGGCTACGTGTAACAGTCTGCACTTTGGGTAAGCAGGGCTTGCTGCCCAAGGGATGAGAGTGAGGCTGGGTACAGACGAGTGGGAGAGGAAGGGATCACTTGTTTCTAGCGCATGAGCTATGTGCAATGTCAGCTGTTAAGGTGCATAAACTGCTTCCACCTACATCTYTTCAGTGTCGTGGTTTTCATCACTAGCTGGTATCAGCAAATGCCATTTGCAGGTGTCTTACAATCCCCATCCATTTAGGAAAACGAGGTGATGAAACTGAAGTCTAATAGCACGGGCTGCCCTGGGCATTCAGATGCTGCTGTGCTTTGTTGGGTAATAAATTTGTTTTAAATATTTGATCCTTTTCCAGCTGGAGCTTCAATGGGAAGCTGGAGCTTCAATGGGATACCTTTTAGACACTACCTAAATGTAGGCTGCTTGCAGTTGTGATCCCTGGTCTTGAAGGGCTCTTCAGTTCAGTGGCAAGTGTCAGTTTAAAGCGGTCTCACAGCCAAGTAACTTTATTTTCAGGCTGAAAAAAAAATACTGCTCTTCTCCTCATGGRATTATCTTCTATCTGCTAAGAAGCTTTTGAGCATCCCATATCACCTCTGAATTTTGTAGACCCTCTGGGCTATGTAAGGATTGAGTGATGGCCAAGTTTATTCTTGACTTATGTCCAAAGAATTACTATGTTATATAAAGTAGACTAAGGAAATGTAATTGGTCTTTAAAATGTGTCTAAGTTTCTCCAGACTTTTCTGGGGGTTTAACATCAGTGCCTAAGCGTATTTGACTGTCCTGGTTTATGTAGCTGCTCMACCTGGATGAATCTTGCAGTTGGGCCATAGATATAAAGCAAACTTGTTTCCATAGAGAAAATGCCTTAAAGTGTTATTATGAAGAATGAGGAAAGATCAGCTTTTTCTTTTCAGAAATTTGAAAGTATGTTGCTAAATGTGCTAAATGGTCTTTATCTTGGTGCTTTCGAGTTGCACATGCACCATGAATAAACTCAGTTGGCTTTTTTTTTAATTCTGGCTGTGCATGTGATAATATGAACAGAGGGAAGCAGATCAAGGAGCAAAAGAACTAACAAGCCTGGATTTCTTCCTGCCTCTGCTTTACCTCTTTAGATTCTCCCCTTAATGCCTCTAACTCCAGTCTCTGCCTGGCCTCCCTTCTGTGGCCCCAGTTACCACCTGGGCAAAATCAAGGCACGTGGCATAGCCAAGGACACACAGACTGATGCAGTGAGATGATGGGTTAGCAGATGGCCGGACATGGACAACCCTGTGCCTTTCCCTGAGTGGGATTGTTCATTTAGATCTTTACAACATCTTCCAGTCTCACCAGCTTCCCTGCTTGAGATGTCCAACATGGATGGATTCTCATACTGGTTGCTCTGCAGATAAAATGTGAACATCCTACTCTTACGTTCATTTAAAATATTTTTAGGGTAGTGAGTCATAATCCCTACTGGTAATAAAATGGACAACTATTTTACTAGCAGTTCGTGACAGGACTATGTGCAAAGTGGCAAGTTTGGTAGACATGCCATAAATTTCTGAACAAATGGCCTGGAAACAGCTAGTCAGTTTAGTTGGTCTGAATTGTGAATGGAGGTGTGGATCTGGTACTGATATGATGGATGGAGAACTCTTAGGCTTTTCCTGCAGCTTGCTCCGAGAAGACATGGAATTCTATCAGTGTTTTTTCCCCTTCTTTCTAAATGGAGAAGAGTTTATAGGGAGGGATGAAAAAATCAAATCCAGCTTCCTGACCAGTGGTCTGTACCCTGCTTGATAGGTAATAGTGTTGTGCCTTCTAGATAAGGCAACTCTACATTCCTTGTAGATAGTGTTTGGTAGTCAACAATTCAGGGAATGTTCCCAGAAGTCCTGAGACCCTCTGCTGCCCYGTGTTTGTAGATTTGAGCTGGTGAGGCTGTTGTACAAGACGAGTTCAGCAAGTGGTTTGTGGGAATTTGAACACTTTGTCCCAATTCCTGCCAGTGCAATAAATACTGTGTTGGTGTTGGAAAAATATAGCTAGGAGACAAATGTCAGCTGTGTGGAGGAGCTGACATGAGAAGTCTCTGGTCATCTGTTGCAGAATTGGAAGGTTGCCACATCCAGATCTGCCAATCTACTGTAAGCTGTGAAAATACCAAGACAGCAGCAAATCATGTAATTGGCTTGAAAGCAGAAATATGTTTATAGGAAGAATTAAAACCCGTGTCGTTATTGGAGGTGGATTATTTCCACTTTCACATGCGTAGAAAGCAAGTATCTCACCTGGCCCTTCTGATAAAGCCAGCTAGGTCTGCAGCAGTGGGTGCTGGAGTAAGAAGGTGTCAGGCCTGTGTGTTTGCAGAGAGAGAGGTTCAGCTTTCGTGGGATGTGCTGCCTTCATGGGGAATAGCATGGCAGCAGAATACAACCTTGTGGCCAACAACTTGCTGTTGCCTTAACACTTCTTGTGCTTCTTTTTGATTCTATATCATTTATTTGTTTTCTTGAAAAGAGCCTGTCAAAAGTTGACAGTGGGGTGTGCTCATGCAGTTTAAGTTCCAGTGTGCAAAGATAAATGTCATGTGTAAAACAAGCTACCTTTTGAAAATATTCATAACAAAAAGGCAGTACGTGAAGTAAACCAGGCAYTGAATACAGGCATTGAATCTATAGTCTTCTGTTTTTGTTCTCTGGTGTGCTTACTGCTCCCTTTAATTAATGTTAGCTAATATTGTTTCATAGTTTTCATAGTAGTTTGCTTTCTGCTAATTGAACCTAGTAATTGCCAGTGCATATTTCCATCACAGAAATATGTAGGCTATGCATATCATATCAAAAAACAACTGCCCCCCAAAACAAACAACCATTTTCCCCCTGTTCCCTAAAATAAAACATGGGAATAAAACATAAGCTTGGCTTTTAATTTTATAACATAGCTTGAGGTGAGGGGAGAAGTACTAGAAGTCTGAGAACCAGTTGTGAATTGGTGCACCTCTAAGTGCAGGAGTCTTCAATATCTCAGTAATTAATTTATAAACCATCTTACATATTTTTACTGTATATGTTCATAGGAAAATTTCTGGAATAGAAAATTCTCAATTAGAGAATTTTTGATGACACGTAACTTCCACTTGAAATTGGTTGGAATGTTTTAGCCTCTTGTCTGTTGTGCAAGCWTTCTGCCGTAAGCTGAATAAACTGTGTAGAAACATCTTTTAATTAATTAACAAAACTCTTGAATCCTTTTTTTATAAGAATCTTATTTTATAAGACTGGCCTTTTCTCATCATATTTTTAAWACTACAGTAGCATGGTTTTGGCCAGATCTTGTGGTGCACATGCAGAACTTTGCAATGCTCTTGACTTTTTAGTGGCTCTGTTAAGACAGAGTATGTATAAAACATGCTAGAACAATGTAAAGTTTGGAAAGGGGGTGGTATTTACTAAAGTCACAATTATCAAAGTCTGCAAGCCCAACTATAAAGAACAACCTAAAAGGTTTTCTGTAAATTTAACACTGCCAAGCTCRTATCTGTCCCAGTCACTGTGCAAGCAGTTGAAATGACTCTACATCTAGATGCCAGCGACTGCAGTGGCTGTGGATGGAGCAGTGGGAGAAGAGGACCACGCTGTTACAGCCAAGTGTGTTATGTCTGTCTGAGCTGTGGATGAAGTTAGGTCAGGTTGCACCTGGGCTGAGTGGTTGGGTACTGACACCTTGGGCTAAAGAGGAAGCTGTGGAGGACAGAAGGGGTTGGGGACCTTCCTCGTGTACCCATAGCTACAACTGCTGGAGCTTCTTGGTCAGAGCTTTGAGACCAAGTGCCAGGAAGTCCTTGCTGGGTTGTAGAGCTGGTGTCTCAAGAGCCGTCCCGTTGTGCTGAAAGACTCTGCAGTCTTTATGGACTGTGTGTCCCCTGTGTATGTGTTCTCAGGGTGCTGAACAGGTAGCGAGCAGTGACCAAACCTCCCCTTGATGTGTTACCTTGTAGGAGCAGATGATGTTGCCTTCTGCTGGTTATTCAGCTGCCGTCTGCTTTGGAAATTCTTTGCTCGGGGTGCAATTGCAATGAGTTTGATTCTGGTGTGGTTATTTTCCATTCACTGAAAGCTGTAATAGAAGCTACCACAAGAATATTTCATGTTGCTTGTTCATCCCCTTGTGACAGGCATCCTTGCCTATATGAAGCTTGGGGCACTACAGAACAAATACTTTGTATTTAGGGYGGTGGGGGGGAAAAGGCATTTTGTCTTGTCAGGTCTTCATCCCTTAATTTAAGTTTTTAACTTTATTTTTTTATTTCATTCATGCTGTCCCTCAACTCTGCTGTACTGATGTTTTGGGACAAAAAATGAGGCTGTTAGCTAGAATCAGRGAATAGTTTTGTTTCATATCTGCAGACCTGAGAGCTCTCTGCAAATAGTCTTGGACTGCATGTGCCAAGTTAAACCTGACTTGCTGTCCTTGTAGCCCACAGCTGTGCACATACAGGAGTTCCTCACCCTGCTGGCAGTGTGCCACACTGTTGTTCCTGAGAGACAAGGAAATAAAATCATCTACCAGGCCTCCTCTCCAGGTTGGTTTTTTAATTCCTTCTCTGAGAGTTAAGGAGCAAGGGAGTAGAATTGGATGGGAAAAAAATCTTTTGGAAAGACTATTATTTTTAGAAGCAAATTGTGTTTGGATTTAATTGCTAGTCGTAAATCTGGCATCTTTTAGTGTTGATGCACGTTTCCTGCAAAACTGCTGATGTGTCTGATGTTTRTGTAGAGCTAAGCTGGACTCGTGATCCCTTCTATTCTCAGGAGGTTTCTGCTCTAGGTTTCTACCTCTTTCTGCAGGGGTGCACACAAAATTAAGGCTTTCTGTGCCTTGACTCCCTGATATAAAGCTGATATATGGAAGTACTGGCTTGTCTCTGCATATGCAKTTGTTGGCTCTACTTGGTCTGGATGCAAATTCTTTGGGCTTTGCTTTGGTCTCCTCWTGATTTAGCACCAGGTGGCTTTGTGCAGATACAAAATGTCAATGTGAGGCACTGCTAGGAAGGACTGCAGAGGCACTGAAAGGGGAGGCAGGCTCAAAATGCAGAGCAGTAGGGCCCTGCTCCCCCTCAAATTGCCTCGACTAGTGAGGAGGTTTCTGTAATTGTTATYGGGATGTATTTGGTGATGAAGCAGCATCATTTGCTATTTACATCCTAATGAAAGGCTGAGGGGTGGGATGAAGATCCCCCGGGTCACAGTGCCAAAGCAGAGAAACGGCGSTCACTGGGGCTGGGCACTAAATTTGTTTGGTGCTACTACAGGTGCTGYCTCTGCTTCCAGCTCAATTATTTAAGCCTTTAGTGGTGCTCCCCAGTTCAGTTTCCAGGAGACCGTGCTGAATTTCTTTGAGAAGGACTTAGTGTTTTTATGGCAGAAACTGGATGACAGGTATATTGAAAAAATACAGAGTAACATTGCTTTGATCTTAGTCATCTTCAGAACTGATTGAAGAAAGACTGAGATCTTCAGTCTTTCATTTTCTTTTATAAAGAAATAAATATGGTTCTTCCWCAACAATGGAGCTTAATGCTTCAGTAGTTACAGGACGTTTTATGTAGATTGGGTGCCAAGTGTGTGTCCTGGAACGTATACGGCCTTTGTAGGAATGAAAATATAAATGCAAATCATATAAATATAAATGAAAATCACATAAGGGAACTACTCAGCCATCCACTATCTGCTCCAGATGTGGGAGCTCAGCTGCATGGGGAYGGGGGCGGCTGCGCATGGGCCACGTGGTGTGTGTCAGTACCAGCTTTGCCTGCCTCTCCCTCCGCATGCCACGTTAAATTCAACCTTTTCTTGTACYGGCAGATGAAGGAGCATTAGTGAAAGGAGCCAAAAGGCTTGGTTATGTCTTCACAGCCAGGACTCCACATTCAGTTATTATCGACGCGGTGAGTACGGGATGGATGTGGCGGCTGCTGCCAASTGCACGGGGGCAGTGTCCTGTCTGGTTCTCCTGGCATGTCCCATGGCAGGGACCTCAGGAGGCTGCATGCTGAGGGCTTTTGCAGAATTTGCAAGAGCTGACTCAGGCTGTTTTAGATACACATTCCTTCCCTGTCTTCCTCCTGTGTGGAATGGATCATAAGAACTTGCAAGCCCACAAGGGAAAAGTTGTGCCTAAAGAGTTTTTTTCTGCCTTTATTTGGGCAGGCTGGGCAAACACATTTTCCTTGGAAGAAATGCATGGGTCTGGGAGGTCTTCTGTAACCCTGTATTTAGCCGTTATTATTCTAAATGCTTGAATTCTTGCAATTCAACGTTGGAGAGTTGTCCCTCTCAGTAAAATCTCCTGTATAAGATGCAGAAAGCTTGTTAAGTAGATGTGTGTGATAACCTTGAAAAAGTAAGCAAATACSTTCATGTTCAGAGCATGCTTATCCTTCTAGTGTAAAAGTTAATTTTCTTGAAATGGTGACTGCAGATCCACAGAAGAGTAAATAGAGAGAAAATGCCACAACCTTAGACATTCAAACAAGCTTAGAGCAGCTCTGTTAAATAGGGCTCTACCTCCCCTGGCCCAGGAGAGGGAGCTATTACCACATTTTACTGTTTGCAGTGGGCTTTGGAAATGAAAATGCTGCATGCTTACACATAGAAGAATATCTTGCAATAAAGACTTAAGTATATATTTGTTTTCTTTCATAGCTGGGAAAAGAAGAAACTTTTGAAATTCTTAATGTGCTGGAATTTTCCAGGTAAGTTTGTATGCTCAGTGCAGGATAATAAGAGAATTTTTTAATAAACCCATGTTAGGAATAGAAAGATTCAGCTAATGCAGCAGAAAAGCTGCACTTTACTTTTGCCCTGCCTCTCTCATGGTCCCAGTGTGAGGTTAAAACAGAACCTCTTACAGCGGGGGGTCAGGTAGCTCTTAAGGTATGAGCCTGGAGATCTTTGCCATTCTGGCTCTGTAGCTTTAGTGTGACCTTCCTGCCCTGGAAGAGTCATTCTGTGCCTCACTTATTTCCTAATGTACCAGTAGAGGAGGTGGCACCTGTCTGCTTCGAGAGCACACTTGGAGTCTGTAGTTTTTCTAGCACTCTTGTAACCTACTCTTATTTGGGTAGGTGGGACATTTGGTGCAGGTAGCAGGGTTGCTTGGTGCCCTGTTCTAAGAAGCATCCAGCCTTCTAAATACTTCAAAGGAGCCAGACTGCTTATGTCTATGTAGTGAGAAGCTTTGTGAGGCAAATTGGACCCCTGAACCTTTGGCAATCATGGCCATTTCTCTTTCTCAGTAAATACAATTTTATAAGCTTGGCTGCTGACTTTCCGTTGTTCTGAATCATCCTAACTGTATGTCTGATTAGATCAATGGAAAGAGCTTGTAGAAAAGCTGGGAGCTGCTTTGTACAAGACATTCAAAAAGGCAGAGTTGAAGTTGTGTGAGCAAACATTCACTGCCATTTAGGAGGGTGGTCTTTGCATTTGTGTTCCTGTATGATAAGAAAAATCCAAAGTTTACTGCATGCTAGAAAAGTCTGACAATATTTCAGCTGCTGGGCTTCTAGCAGGAAGGGGAGAGTTGTCTACTTATGCAGATAGTATGAGAAGAATAGTCCATTAGGTTCATGCTAGGAGAAGCACCAAGGGCATCTGACAAGATGTAGCCTGGATTTGTGGTCCTTTCCTGTGTGGGTTAGTACCAAGAGTTTATGCCAGAGCAGGGGATTTTTATTTCTAAAATAAATTCTAGCGTCTTCAAAACTGTCCCTCGGTGTTTACACTGGCATCTCTTCATGGGAGTTTTGCATAGGTCTCCTTGAGGTTAAATACCCAGCAATCCGTGACTCGTCTTTATGACATATTTCTGCACGCTCTCAATTCCTTCAAGTTAGAAAGTTAAACCATTAYCGCTGTGTCCATATTAAGCCTCCACCTAATACACATTCAACCAAAGGACTTCCAGTTCTAGCCTCAACGTTCCTCAGTTTCCTTCATATAATAAAAAGCTGAGAGTAAACAAGATTCCTCTTCTTTCCTTTCAAAGGGATATTTGAACAGCCTTGTCTTTATCCAAATTTTTATATGTATTTGGGTGCAAGTCTRTGTGAACCCTCTCTGTGAACTTGAACAGACTCAGATCGGATCGGGATGACCACATAACCACAGGAACCACAGGGCTGGAGCAAGAAACAGACAATTTAATATTTCTTTTAGCCATCCAGATCTTAAGTTACTACTGTTTAATCTCACTGGATCTCAGCTGTGCTGAGCACATCAGAGAAAAATCACTGACTAGAACAGGACTTACTCTTGATCGATACAACTAGAGACAAAACCAGCTATTTCTCTTCCTACAGTAACAGAAAGCGAATGTCAGTAATTGTTCGAACTCCAGCAGGACAACTACGTCTCTACTGCAAAGGGGCTGTAAGTAATAAAGCTACTTTGATGGAGATTTAACAATACCAGTTATTGTTTCAACAGCCATGGCTTTAAGATGCTGGCATTTCATTTCTTATTCCAAATACCTGTTGGCTCTCTGTTCAGAAGATTTAGGAGATCCGTAATTCCTCCTGTGACTGACTATTTTTGCAGGCAGAAGGGCTGCTCCTGCCTTTTCACCACCCAGCCGAAATCCTGAAACTAATGTGCCTCGTGCCCTTCACCTCAGCAGAGGCAGGATTTCACCCAGCTGTGCAGCAGCAGTTCAGGAGCTAGACTAAATGCTCTGGCCTGAACCTGGGATGCCAAAACCTGCTCTGCAGCCTTTGGCTCTCCCACGTCCCTGCACCTGCTGTGATTTGTCAGCGTGGCTTGCACCATGTTGGGCTTCTGTCTTCGCTGACGAGAGCAATAACTTACACAAATGCGAAGCCTGTAAAACTGGTGTTGGCCACAGCCAGCGAGTGGCTCTAATTTCAACGGAAAATTATGGAGATTGCATTTTACAACTGGGGAAACTGTTTCTGACTTCTGTAGGGATCTGGTTTACTTGACTTGGGCCTGACAGATAGGCCTGGGTGCACTGCTCTGTTTCCATTTAGCTGCACTGATTTGGTAAAGATGTGCTGAGGGCAGGGGATGGAGTCAGGTCCGTGGTCACTGTGCAGCACTGCAAAGTCGTGGCTCCAGCAGGACCTCRCAGCTGACCCTGTGGACTGCAGTCACTGCCCTTGTGCCTGTCCACACAGATCTCAGTGTCCCACTGGAAGGAGAGGAAAAACAGGAGAGGTTGTGGTCAAAAAAATTCATCCTGTCTTCAGTGTGCGCAGGATCAGACCTGTAACAGAGGGRCTGTCACTTATGTTCTGCTACATCTGACCCTCAGCTAAACTTTTAAGTAAATTGCCCCTTCTGCATGAGCTCTTTCATRGAGTTGCCTTCCGTCCTGATGCTTTGATTATAAATGAGCTGTGTGCTGTGCCTCTATTCGGTGACAGAGGTAGGCCTGTGTGCTCAACCTGCTCACCAGTACCTCTTCAAGAAAAAGCAGATATTCTTATTTTTCATATATGCAGCAACTCGTTCTGAAAGCCACAGAAGAAATTCCAGGAGCTCTGGGTATATAGGTGATGCTGCTGCATTTTCCTTACTGCTGTGATTTCTATTTCTATTGTCATTTRCTTTAGTGATAAAAAAACAGTTGTTGACAGGAGGAAGCTGATTTCCAAGACGATTCTGTAGTTGAACCTGTTTAATGTTTCTTCCTTCCACTTCTTCTTCTATTACTTATCATGCATGGAAGGGAGTCTTATGTAGAAAGGATTGCAAGAAGCAGCCCTTTTCTATGAACTATGAGTAAGATCGCATGCTTTTACTCTCTGAAAATATACATATTCAGTTTAATAAAGAGGCGCATCCCATTCTGTTCAATAATGGGACCCCTTATGGAAAGCAGGGAGCGGGGAAGAGTAATTCTGTTCTCCATTATTTAAAGTTGGAGTCAGTCTGCCATGGTGCACAACCCACATGATGCACTCAGATGAGTGTGGCTACAGCCAAGGGCATTACCTGGACATTTAGTGTGGGGTGATGGTATTAGCCAGTCCACTTGGGTTAAGTCACCAGAGTTTGTTGATGCASAAATGGAAACTTCATATGCAGACTTACTCTGTTGTATTGAATTTGGTTTTAATAGGATAATGTAATTTTTGAGAGGCTTTCAAAAGATTCCCAGTATATGGAGCAAACCCTGTGCCACCTTGAATACTTCGCCACTGAAGGTAAGAGAGACAGCGTGTGGTAAGAGTTGAGTTATCAAGTTCTTTGCAGTATTTTCTGCATTGTTGGAGCTTTGAGGTGCCAAATAAGATGGCTATGAAGATTATTTCAGAAGTGGTGTGTGATCAGCAAATTAGCAACTCTGGGATAAGTTTAGGCCTGAGGAAATGCATGGCCTACTTCTCCTTCTCTTTGAATTTCAGTGGGGGAATTGAATTTKCAAGAAGCAGGATGAAGCTCAGTATGTGGCTGCTAAAGGGAAGGGGCCTGGACATCTCCATTTCATCAGAACTGGTAGTGTTTTTACCAGTTTAAAAGTCAGATGACTCAAAGGTCTTGGCTGTATGAAACAGGGTGACGATTTGAACGTGCTGAGAAACACAAGCAACCCAGACTTCGAAGATCATCTGAAAGGGACCCTTAATTAAGACCTTTATGACTGATGCAACATACACATTTACAGGAACTGCTTGGTTTTGTTCCCTCTTAAAAGAGCCTAGAACTTGGCATTATAGTGAAAACATGAACTTTTATGGTTATTTTCTTCCTAAACCTGAAACTATTTTATGCAGCTTAAAAAAAAGGAGAGTGGCTGCAAACTCCCAGATTTCTAGTAATTAAYTCTTTGTATTTTTTTATGGCACACACATTCCTTTCTGGTTGTCTCCTGCCAGAAGAAAAATCATTACTTACATATGTTAATTTTGTCAGTGGTCTAATAACATATTTTTGATGCTTCATGGGACCTTTTCTGTATTCTTTGGTGCATGCGTAACATGTAATTATTAATGCAAGTTATGTGCAACATGCTGATAGAGAAAAGTCTTTCCAAAAGGAATTATTGGGTTGAGTAGTGTATTTGGCTCAGAGATAAATGTCTCAATCTTATGTAGCAGTTTGATTTTTTTTTTTAATCAAAAAGGCCAGACTTTCTTCTAGACTTTAATGGAACAACTTAAAGTTGCCCCTCTTGTTGCTCTAATATGGCTGGATTACATTAAAAATGAGGTAGAAGTTTGTGACCATTAAGCTCTGTCTTGACTTGTAGCAGCAATAGTGACCTAAGTGATCACTCTACCTGTGAATGTATGAAAACCCAAATATTTTTAAAGGGTACAGGGAGATTGCCTGGAATCCAAAGGCTAGTGCTATTTGTGCCTGAAAAGCTTTAGATTTCTGCAGTGAGAGGCCTAAGAACTTGGCATTCATTAGGGAGTTGATGATTTGCTGAAACTCGGTGTAATTTTACTGTGTGAGGTKGCTGTCTTCTGTTCTGCAGGGCTGAGGACCCTGTGCATTGCTTATGCAGATCTGTCAGAAAATGCTTACAGAGAGTGGCTGAATGTCTACAATGAAGCCAGTACGATTTTGAAAGACAGAACCCAGAAGCTGGAGGAATGCTATGAGATCATTGAAAAGGTAAGATACAGATGTTTCCAAGTATCAGATGCTGATTCCTTTACATATAATTTTCCATAGAATTCAGGCAGGATACAGTACAATAAAGTGTTAATTTTACTGGAGAGTGATAGAGAGAAAGGCATTTCTACTCAGGGGCAAGTTCAGTCCATCGACTTCTCAGGTCAGGTTTAGTTTTGAAGTCTTTGAGACAGACTTCTTTAAAACTGTCATTACTACTTTCCATCCATTTTTTGTCCTGCTGTCTTGAATAAGTTTGATGTAATTTGATAGAAGATACCTTACATCATCAGTATATTTTACCATGCTCCCCTGTGCCCAATATATGAAGAGAAAATGATCMTATCTGTAGTATCTGAAACAGTTTTTGAAAAGGAATGATGTGCTCATTGAGGCCTATAGTCTCATACGCTGAAATAATATTAAAAGCTGCTCTTTTCCTGCAAGTTGTTGAGCTTAGAATTTTGCAAGGGGACAGTTGATAATAAAGAAATCAGAGGTAATAAAGAATGTTGCAATTTCAGCACCACGAGCTGATCTTTCTGTGATGCTCTTAGGTTTCTTTTGCTCTCTGAAGTGCTAGTAGTTGCACTCGTTTTTGCTTTTTCCACTCCCTCTTCCTCTAACTTCACTCTGATTTTGTTTAGTGGATTGTTTTAAACATTCTCTGAGCTTTGGACACTTCTTTGGGCTGCTACTGTTAACCTTCTGTAGCACCGTTGGTTGCCTATTTCAATTAGTTGTGACAGGAGGAAGGAGGAGGTTGAGGCTAGGATGGGATCTGGCCAAAGAATCTTTAAGCTAAAGAGCCAAACTCATATATAAGGTTTCATTTTGGTCACTCATGCTGGTCACTCAGTTATGTGGTTGTCTAATCCTTGATTTTGGAGATTTGCTTAGTTTCTTTCTGATTCCTACACTGCTCTTTCCCACTCTTTGTTTACACTGAAGTGAAAAATTATCAGCTCAGCGTGGGTTGAGTCTCAATTTAAGCCCTTTTCTCACTGCTTGAATAATCTTTGGCTCCCAGCTTTGTACCAATTTTCCCATTTTAATATCATCTTGAAAAATGGATTTCACTATTCCTAGAAGCAAGGTCAATCATTTGGCATTTGAAAAGCAGTGTTGACTGCTACCTACTAAATTTGTTAGCATTGATGAGGCTAATGTTTTATCCAGAGGTAACAGGGTACTAAAGCAAATGAATTACAGAAGTCTATTCTCTTTCCTTTACCATCTGAACATCTCCTGACCAAGTTGGCTTTGCCAAGGCCTGTTATTCATCAAGCTTTGTAGGCTGCCATTAATTCTAACCTGTCCTTCAGTTTTCATGTTTGTTTTGAGTAATTATTGTCCTTACAGAGCATAGAATTTGTTACTTTTTCTGTACAGGGCCTGAAATATTGCATGTAACTGAACCTAAATTGTATCAGTTTCTCTTAAACTGAGCAGCCTTCATTGCCTAAGGAATCATTAAGCTACTCCTCAAGTTAGAATTGGCTGACTAGATGGTATCTTTGGAGGAAGCTTATTTCTTAGGTATTTTTGTCTGTCTGATTTTCTCTTCTGTAACGTGGCCAAATGTCTTCGATCACATGCTCTAGAATTGTATAAGAATGTCTAACTCTGTAATATTAAATTGTTGTATGAGACATTCTTATTMTTTTCTGGCAGACATCTGTATGTAGACTGGAGATACTTGGATTGATTAATGTTCATTCCACTTCTATTACATAGATGTTGTGATTATATCCATAAATAGTTGCAATAATTTCTGCTTTGAGTGATTGTATCCAGTCTGTGTATACATTTTATGGGATGGAAATTAGTTTAAATGATGTGATGCCAGGTGACTTTTGTTCTGTGAGCTTAAGAAATACATAAACTGTGACCACTCATCATGTTGCTATGGTGATTAGTGAATGAACATAATATATATGTTCATCCATAGGCTAGCTCTGGAGTTGTATAACTTCAATTAATTGCTCTTGAAACTGTGCCATCTTTCTGATCAGAAACACTTGGTCCCTTTCTGTAACTCTTGAAATGTGAATTTTACATACAGGAAGTGGAATAGCCACACCAAAAATTTACTGTACCGTATACTGCTTGTCGAAAGGCTGCGTTAGCAATATGTTGCCTTTAATCCCCCTTTTGAGTTTGTTCCAAGCAGAGGTTTATCTAAAAACAACCAATCCCCTCTTTTATTCTTCTTTCCAGGACTTGCTGCTGCTTGGAGCTACAGCCATTGAAGACCGCCTGCAAGCAGGTGTTCCAGAAACAATAGCAACACTAATGAAGGCAGAAATTAAGATATGGGTTCTGACAGGGGACAAGCAGGAAACAGCTCTCAACATAGGTACCCGGTTTTCAGTTTCTTTGAACTGGATATGTAGCACTATGGTCACATATTAGATCTTTTGCCATCCACAAAAACAAACCTGTTTCTGATAGAGGGGTTCCTAGGTAGCAAACGGGTACATGGTAGCCTTCAGTTTAGAGAAATGATGGCTTTGGAGAAAACCTTTGCTCTGAATGGCAGACTGTGTTCTGCTGATTTTAAGGACAAATGAACACTTTACTAGTTTCAAGCTTACATTCAATTTCTGTCGAGAAGCAGTAACTTTTGACATTCTGTTGGAAACTGTAGGGTCTCAACCCATTTGTAATGTTTCAGCTTTACTGTGTGTTATGTTTTAGAACTGTCTTACAGTTTGCCCTGTCTGTTACATTCTTACCCTGACTGCTTATTCTAGATTTTCATGGAGTTTTGGCTGTGGTGGGATATGTGATTATACAAAACATACAGCTTACAACTTGTGGGCCTTGTTTGTGGTAGTAGATGGATGCTTGAATAACTACTTTTACTGTCACCCTATATAACACATCTGTTAGTCGAGTGTGTCATGTCTAACTTGGAATGTGGTGCTGCTCTTCCTGAGTACATGAATGATGGTTAGTATGTGTTGTTTATGTCAAGGCACAGAGTGAGTATCCTTATGTCTCAAGGTTGTTTATGCATCTTAGCTGACAAGCTGCACTATTTGCAATGCAAAAAAATGCATTGTGAACTAAGTAGACACTTGCATAGAGTTTTCTAAAGTCTAGAACACTCTGCCTATCCAAGCTGCTTCAAATTAACCCACATAAATGCCATCCACAATTGCCTGCAGATTTGCAAATGAGTTTGTTTAGGTGCACATGTGTAGGATATGTGAATTCTTAACAGCATAAGCTGCTTTTGTTGAAGTAGATATTTCTTTAGCCTGCTTAAGTTAACATTGATTTGAAGGTTCTCCACCTGTGTGGACAAAGATGACCAGGGAACTGCATGTGGACGGCTCTGCTTTCTGCATTTYAAGCTTCTCTTGGAAGAGCGATAGTGCCCTATAAATGAAATTACGCTGTCTTTAGCAAGGCTTAGGGCTTGCTCCTTTTGGAAGGGTGGGGAGAGAAGGTGGAGTTTGGAGGTGGCAGATGTTTTAGTCCTACCTCTCCATGCACTTATATTAACTAAAGTGGAATTTCAGCATGTAATCTACATGACTAGTTATAGTTATTGTTCACTTGCCATCATTGAATGAAGTTTCATGTAGCTGTGCATTACAAATTTGGTACAAAAAGGGAAGCAATTTTCTGCACTGCTGCAGCTCTAGTATGAATAAGGGGGATGGCTTAGGGTAGGCAATAGATTTAAATGGTTTACATCTGGTTTGAATTGCATGTCACAGAATCACAGACTGGTCAAGGTTGGAAGGGACCTCTAGAGATCATCCAGTCCAACCCTCTGCTCAAGAAGGGACATTGAGAGCATGGGGCACAGGGTGGCAGCCAGGCTGATTTTGGAGAGGAACAAAGCAAAATTTTTGACAATTTAAAAAAATGTATAAATTTATATAAATCTCTGAAATTAATATATTAATTAATGGCAGGTAGCCAGAGCACAAGCCGTACAGAAATACCTAACCCAAAGCTGTAAATGGAAGTCCCTTCCACCATCCTGTGACTCTGAGACTACTTTTATTTGGGTGCAATGAGAACTTAAAGATTAAGACTCTCCCTCACATCTTCTAAAATATCACTCCCTTTATTAGTGTAAAACTCAAAAATAACATTCTGGAGACTCTTAAGGTTTAATGTTCAAGATGTAAGTACAAATGTTTAGCACCTGTCCAGTTTTTGTTACACAACTTACTAAAACAGTGGTAAACACGCAGCTGAAGATTCAGAACCCATATATATTTCAGGTCTAAATATGCTCCGTGGGTTTATTAACCCTCCCGCCTTCTCGCTGTGTGTGCAGGTTTTGCTCCTGGCGCCTTGCTCGCAGCGTGGGCCCGCGTGTGTGTCAGTGCCAGGGTTCTCCCTGCATCCCTGGCAAGGCTCGAGCAGGGCCTAGGTGCCCTTTATAAACGTGCAGGATAAGCAGCTTGCCTCACGTGAGGGCCTTTTATGCCTCTGGTATGGAGGTACCTATGGACCTATGGAGCTCCATACCTGGACGGATCTTCAGCTCTTGATAGGAGCAATCCTGCTGCCAGGGCACCTGAAAGGAAGCAGGTCCCAGAAGTACCTCCTCCATCAGCCTCCTGGACTCATGGTCAGGCTTTTAAATTAAAGACCCAGACGTCAATTTGCAAGTGCAGGTTGGCATTTTCTCCCTGGCTTCAGGCCAGGGCTTGATCTCATTCTAGTCAAAAGCATGGGCAAAAAATAGGCTCTGATCTTAAAGTCTGTATTTTCAATTGCAGTTAGGGCTGCCAGAACTCGCTGTTCTAAGGCTTTGTGTATAAASCAGGACTCCAAACTTTGCTTCTAGCGGCACAGTTGATAGTACTTTATTTTACACTAATGCTAGATTTTAACACCTTCCCAATCCCCAAATTGTGCCTGATGTGTAAATAGCCTATAAAATGGCGATAGGCTTGACTTTTAGCCTCCCATTCTGAGCTCAATTTCATACCTGTTTAATGCGATGATAAAATACAAAATAACCTCAGGTGACAGGATTGGTTTCTTCTGACTCGGTGATTTCGAGAACACCAAAGAGCCTCTTAGCATTTTCCCCAGAATGTTTTTGTCCAGCTCCAGTTGTCAAATGGCGTCTTGCTTGATTTGGAAGCTGTAAAAGGAAACAGTGGGCAGCAGTTTAGAAATCATAGCTAGCTGTTGCAGCTGCTGTTCCAATCACATCCTGCTAGAAAATCCTTTTGAATTAGTTATAGTGAATTTGTAACAGCTTGCTGCACAAAGCTGCTGCCATTCCCTAGGGAAGGAATAGTCCTGGCATAGAGGGGAGTGATTTCATTTGTGATGCCCTCTTTTTCTCCTCAGTAAGAAGAAAAAAGTGGGACTAATTTTTAAAAATGGCCAACTTCTTTGAATTGATTTTTCTCTGGAGTCAGTGTTTTGTCGGTACCTGTTGACGCTTTCTGACTCAGTTTGGTACCATGTCAGTTAAAGCCACGTTCCCKGGCAGAAATCATCAAGTCTGCAAAGCTTTCATGGTACCAGTTATTAGATTGTATTCCATCAGCTTTCTCCACAGGTGTGCATTAGTTGATCATCCTTCAGTATCCTCTTCTAATGCAGAAAGCAAACTGCAGTTTATTAACATAAGAAAATAAAAATACCAAAATATTTCCACAAAGTTGCTGCTTCTGATACCATCATACTCCCCACCAGCTATGAAAGTGAGCAGGAACAAAACTTTTGCCAATAATCAAGGTTGCTGCCTGAAGGTGCTTCCCTGTGGAGTGGGTATGACTTCCACCAAGAAAGAGAGAGGATTTGGTTTGCTGACAGAAGCCATTCATGCATCATGTAGGCCCTGGATAATACATATAGCACTAAACCAGTTGTTACAAAATTCTGTAGCTTGAGGAGATGATTTACTCAGCAGCTGATGAGCCCCAATGGCCTTCCGAAGGAACCAAAAATCCCACAGCAAACAAACCCGTGCTCCAGTTGTGCTCTTGCTGTTGTGAAGTGTGTTAATGTTGTTATATTGACTGTACTCCTGTTCTGCTTCTGACCCGGCCGCCCTGCAGTGCTTCTCCATGGGGACGTTCCTCTCAGGCTGTAAAGGGCTCCAGATTCACTTTAGCCAAAGCAAATGGGGGAATCGACTTCCTGAGGCCTCATTTTAGGACAATCAGTTCTTGGGCTTACTGTGATTCATGATGTGATTCATTCCTGCCCAAGCACAGTAGGAATGCAAGATGCTTTCACTGTATTTCCTTTCCCATTAGTTTCCACCAGCCGCAGAAGACGCGCGTGCTCCTCCTGGCAGTAGATGTGGCTGCTGCTTTAGGAAGCCACGTGGCTCTGCTGCTCCCTCGGGAAGGCGCAGGAGCTCCTGGGATGATGCAGGAGGCCCAGGCTGACATGAGTTATGACCTGCCTCTTGTCAATAGTGTGAGCTGGGAAGTAAAGTGTGCGCCCTGAAAATGCCAGATGGGCTTCTTGCAGGTCACTTTGTCTCATGCTGGGGACAAACCTGTGCTAGAGGAATTGCCAGTCTGAGGATATGGAGCAGTGCTTTAGTCTTTGGTTCTTACTGCTTAAAATAAGTTTAAAAAGGGACTCTTTTCTCTGTTGGCATTTTTGCTTTGAATTTTCCTGTCCTGGTGGAGATATCCTAGATATCCTAGAGCAGTTCCACTTCTCTCATCCATGGCAACTTGCTTTTGTCCTCTCTCATGCCCCAGCCCTACTCTAGGGACAAGGCAGTGGAGCGGCCGGGTGCCTGTAGGAGTTGGAGGCTGCRCAGTGCGTGGCCTCCAGTTCTTGGTGAAGCTCAGAACTTTCACCATCACCCTTAGGAGTGAAAACGTTCCTACAGCACAAATACTTAGCAAAGATACATATAGGAGTAAATGTATGGGGCCTAGAGGATGCAGGATGCCATGTGTGTGCTCCCAGGCATGGGTCGTAGCTACAGCTGCAGGCTCAGATCTGTTCCTATGATGTGTAGAGGCTCTGCCTTCATATAGGTAAAAACAAAGTTGTGGATATACAGGTGTTTACTTTTGCTCTTTAGTTAATAATGGTTTTATTCAGCTAAAACATTTTTTAACGCCACATACTTGAAACTGCAGATGAAAATGCAGCCTGTGCTGTTAGATGTGTCAAGCTGSAATGTGCCCCCCACACCAACACTTCCAGCAGCCTCTCTGATGAAAGTAACTGCTCAAARTGCATATCCTAGTCTGACCTACAGATGCTCCCTTTGAGGTTTAGCTCAAGTGTAATAGCCTTTTTTAAAAAGGATTTTTTTTTCTTTTTCTCTTACAGGGTACTCTTGCAGGCTCATTTCACAGAGCATGTCTCTCATCCTGGTCAATGAAGATTCTTTAGACGTGAGTAGCAGCAAATTCTGGTGTCCTTGGCAGGAGGGGGCGGTGCTGGCAAAAGCAAACGCTTTGGGCCTTTCTCATTTGCTTCTCTCACTTTGCTTTAGCCTAAGCAATGGGTTTTTTAGGAACTTACTGCTCATCAGATTTGAGGCATACTAAACAGTGGTGGATTGTGCAAAATATATTTCTGTGATCTCTCATTAGCAACCTAAAAGTATCAGAAGAAACAACCAGTTATGTCTATGAGTTGGAATCTGTTGCAAAGTAGGCATGTGCAGCCCACCATCAAGAATATGGTTGCAATTTACATTTTTAATATAGGAATAGCGTATTTGAAAGGCAAAAARAACAAGCTAAAATAACTCTGTTTTGAAGTGAGTCTTGCTGCAGCAACACTGTGTTTTGCTTTTGTTTCAAGCAACACTGAAGACAGAACTTTCACCTAAGCAAGTGTGTTGCTTAGGCAAACATGTGAAGTCATGTGTGTGCAGCTTTTAAGATTTAAGAATTGAAAATGATCTGTCAGTGATATCCATTTTCCTTAGGTATGCACAAAAATAACCAGGAAAAACCTGCTTTCTTTGTCTTATGCTGGGAAGATACAAGCACTTCAGTTTGTTTCAACAACAATATTAGCCCTCGATGTTGTTTAAACATCTGATTGCCACTGGAGGTGTTTTTAGGACAGAGGAATAGACTTAAAATAGGAGAGGCAGAACCATGTCTCAGTGTCAGAGGTTGCTGGAAARTGGACAACCTGTAGAACAGGGATGCTGCTGTGCTGGTCACCTCGCAGGCTGTGGCTCTCCAGTCAGTTCTGAGCGACTTTACAGAAGTTACCTTAACCAAGGTAACAGAAACTTGGACTGTTTTTAGCTCAGACTCAGGAGTTCTTTGTATGGGATTCTGGTATTTCACAGTCTGCTGATCTAGTCCACTGGGTTGCAGGAGTTGCCAGAGAATCCTTGGATACCACTTAGACATCTGCTTTATAAATGAAGTAGACTTCATCAAGAGACTTCAGCCCTTCCAGACATTCCTGCTGTTCCGGCTTTGCAGCCTCAGGACTATCCTGTTCAGTTGCACAGTGCAACCTCAYGCTTCTTGGGAGTACACTCATAGTCATTATCATGGTCTTTTAACTTGTATCTTGCTCTTTTTAAATATGTTCTGTGAAATAGTCTTTATGGTATTCAGGATTATTTCTTTAATGTGCTTTGAGGGTCAAGATAYCCATGCTATAGAGCAGTGGTATGGCACTTTTGGGAGGATTTCCTTATGCTGCAACTGGCTCCATAGTAAACACCTTCCACTGAAACAGGGGTCTGCAGTTCTTGGTGAGAAACATGAGAAAATGGGGACATGTGGCCACTCAGTAGGTCCAACCTGATATAAAAATACTGCATTAGCAGGAACTGATTAAGACCAYAGCTCTTTCAGCTTGGTCTGTAAGTGGCAGGCTAGGTAAGCAGCTGAGAGAGCAGCACAGCTGGCAGTCTCCCTGCTCCATTATCAATGTCTTCTTTCTGAGTCAGCTGTTTGTATTGGGACACCATTTTTWAAAAATATATATATATATAAAATTTCTCTATATATACATATATATATACACATCTGTATACTTCTATAAAGAAAGGCCAAGTAGTAGACCTGAAAGAGAGAGCATATCAAAGGACAAGAGAGTGGGGAGGGGACATCAGGCTCTGCATGCTCAGAAACTTGTTGGAACTTCAATATTGGGGAGCAGAAAAACGCGCTGAAGGATACGAGGAGCTGCTTTGTTATTCCTGTTTCCAACGCAGAGAGATGAAGAGGAGGCACTAAAGCTGCCTAAAGCAGAGCAGTGCAACAGGGAAAGTAGTGCTTCAGTTTGGGGACTGAAGTGTGTAGACACCTCTGGAAAATTGAATGTAGAACATTATGCTGCTACTGTTGTTATACCCCCCAAAATTAAAAGCTAATTTCAGGGGTCTTAAGCTGACTTCAGCTGCAAAGAGAAATGAGACCTTGTAATCAGGTATGCTAGAAAGGAGAAAATAATTAGAGAGGGAGGGGGAGGAAAAGAAAAAGGCAAAAGGCAATAAACTGGGAAGCTGAATTGGACTGACAATCTAAAAGGATTTAAAGTCATCTCAGACTTTACGGTTTAAGATAATCTATTTCATATAAATCAGAACTTTAAAACTTTTAATACAGATCTGTCCTCTTAAAGTTGTAGAAAAAMCCTATGTGGAAGAGTTGGCAGATGTATTTAACAAGTGGTCTCAGTTACGGATCCACACCAGTCAGGGTATGTACTGACAGACAAATTTCATGGCAGTGTGTCTTTTTTTTCATGTGTAAAGTATTTGGAAAATATTACTGAGGTCTCCTGCTGTCTCAATGCAGGAAAATATCGAGTAAAAAGGTGTAAGATGTCTCTTTTTAAAAGGAAAAAAAGTAACAAGGGTTCTGTGCTGGTGTTAAAAGAGTGGGCAGGAATGGGAAACTAGCTGACTCTACAGAATGTTGTCCATTAAAATGGATCTGTTCTTCAAATCCAAAGAGGTTATTACACCTATGAAGTATGAGATCAGGGCTTAGCCCATCAGTAACATGAGGCTCTGTGATTTTGTATGTCTCTGATCACATGGGTCAGCTGGAGAATGAACTAGAAAAACATCCTAATCCTACATAGATTAATGTACAATAAAACCTCTCTTCTCTTTTCTTGTTTTGCCCAATGGCTGCCAGCATACACTCTCAGAAACTCTCAGTCTAATCAACCCTCAAGCAGGACTACCTTAGAATCCCTACATAAAAAAAAGGGAAACGTCTCTGTCCCCCACTTCCCGGCCACTGCCTCCCACTACATAATTGAGTGAGGAGCTGTGTGGCATAACAAGAGCACAGCCGCTACTCTTAGCTTTCTGGTTTTAATTTGGCATCATAATGTTGCGTAGAACTCACATTGTGTTGAGTACCTTAACTCCTGAGTTGGCCTTCAACATGTAAGATGCTAGGACTTTTGAAGCTTGACTGCTAGGATCAGAGTACACCTGCCTAAGGATTCTCTCTCACAGAGTGTTCAAGGTGCTTTGCAGAACTCTGTGCTGAAGATTTGCCTTGGCAAATTAATGGTACGGGGTGCCTGGTGCACATGATAATACGGTGAGGAGGAGAACAGGGAGAGGGAAGAAACAGCAAAGGGGATCAATCTGTGCACAGCAATGTTTCCTTTTAATTTGAGCTGAATCCTTCTGGCTTCTCTTTCATGAAACAAAAATATGTGAGCTGACACTACAGCAGCTCTAAAAAGTGTAAGAGATTGGGGTCTTTAATTTTCATGCTTTTTCTTTGTGTAGCCTTACTGCTTTGAAATAATATAGGCTGGAGAGTTGGGCAGAGAGGAACCTCATGAGGTTCAATAAGGACAAGTGCAGGGTCCTGCACCTGGGGAGGAATAACCCCAGGCATCAGTACAGATTATGGGTTGACCTGCTGGAAAGCACCTCCACGGAGAGGGACCTGGGAGTCCTGGTTGACACTAAGTTAACCATGAGTCAGCAGTGTGCCCTCATGGCCAAGAAGGCCARTGGGATCCTGGCCTGCATCAGGAGGAGTGTTGCCAGCAGGTCAAGGGAGGTGATTCTGCCCCTCTRCTCAGCTCTGGTGAGGCCGCACCTGGAGTAYTGKGKGCAGTTCTGGGCWCCCCAGTATAGGARGGACGTGGAGCTTCTGGAGAGGGTCCAGAGAAGGGCAACCAGGATGATTAAGGGAATGGAACATCTCTCGTATGAAGAGAGGCTGAGTGAGCTGGGCCTGTTTTCTCTGGAGAAGAGACGGCTCAGAGGGGATATGATTAATATGTATAAGTTCAGGAAGGGAGAATGCAGGGAGGAAGGGGACAGGCTGTTCTCACTGGTGGCCAGCGATAGGACACGGGGTAATGGCCACAAGCTGAAGCATAAAAAGTTCCGTCTCCAGGTGAGGAGGAACTTCTTTACTGTGAGGGTGACAGAGCCCTGGCACAGGCTGCCCAGGGAGGCTGTGGAGTCTCCTACTCTGGAGGTCTTCAAAACCCGCCTGGATGCCACCCTGTGCCACATGCTCTAGGTGTGCCTGCTTGAGCAGGAAGGTTGGACTAGATGATCTGTAAAGGTCCCTTCCAACCTTAAATATTCTGTGAATCTGTGAATCTGTGAATATAATCTGAAGTTGGTAATTAAAAACTTTAACCTCTCTTCTGATCCCGTGACTTGAGATAAATCAGTTTTGAAGATGACAAACTTCATCTCAGCTGTACATGTTTTTTGCTGAGGCTCCAAGGAAAGGGTCGTGACTGTTTTTGGAGTGATTTGAGTTTGGAAAGGGATGATTGTTAAAAACTTCCCCCTGCGCAAAGTTGGGAACTTGCTTCAGACACAACACACATCAGTATTCTTGTAATGTTTCAACAGTAAGTATAAATCTTATACTTGAACTAGCTTGTAAAACATGACCACAGTTGATGCATGTTGAGGAATGCAGAGTACTTCACAAGATACTCGTAAGTGGATAGGTTTTAGCAAAAGCTGTAGATAAAATAGTAGCAAATCTTAAAATTTACTCCATTTTTAACTAGACATTACATAAAAATCCTCTCTGTGAAAAAAATGAATGCTGCATGTACTAATTGTCTTCTGTTGACTTCTCATCAAGTATAATCTGGTAGTTATTCAAAGATGAAGTATGTAGAAGACTGTTTATGAAATCTAGCTATAAATTTAGGCATTATCAGAAGTCTTTTAGAAAGCATTGAGTCTATGGAAGCACTCAGGAAGATGGCAGCTGCTGGTCTTGAAAGTCAAGAACACTGGAGATCRAATGGCACGTCATGAAAACATGCCTAATATTGCAGGGGACTGCGATGCTTTAGCTCAGATGACAAACTGCTTTCTAAARCAGAGGAGCAGAGTTAAGGAGCTTCTGAATTGGTATATCAGAAATGCTTTCTCTTAGTAATCTTGTTTTTTTTTTAAAAGTAATTTTATGTTTTTTTCTCATGATCAAACACTTATCACAAGTGTAGTGAATAAGGAATACAATTTTCTGTAAATCTAAATAAATGTGATAACTTTTTATGTGCTTTTTAATAATTAACACTGGTTCTTGTAACTTTAAAGTATTTGTCTCATTATTAATTTTTCATGTGGAGGTCTCGATAGTAATACTTACTTGGTGGGTTATATCTACAGCAGAAATGATTGCTTTTCCCACCTTACCCGAAAATGTATCGATACGAGATCCTTGCAGTGAAATTCTTAGTATTATATTTAATGCATTCCACTGCTGAAATCCATTAATTCTAAACATGAATTTTTACAAGGTCCAAGTTGATCTTAGAGCCTTTAAATATTGATACCTTTTCCCCTTGGTGTGACTTTTTTCCCCCTTCTGCTCCTTGGCATGCAGCAGCAGGTGAGATGGGATCGAACAACTGTCTCTGCTTGTTTTTGATAGCTATTTTTTTTTTCTAAATCATGCACTTGAGGGAAAAATCAATCATTTCTGTTCTCTTCAGAAAACTACAGGGAATAGAAAACAGTAATCCCTGGCTTGATTCAGCTGAACTCCAGAAACTTAGCATAACAATCTGCAAATATTTATTCCTTATAGACTTAAAAATGCATGGACACACATGCATTCTTTCCTTCTCTTATTAAAGCTTATAAAGCTTTTTTTTTTTTTTTTTTTTTTTTTTGTGAAAATATTTCAGGTACTAGATTTACTTTGGGCATACTTCATGGACTCCATTAAACTGGAAACACCACAAAATCTTATTGTGTTGCTCTTAATCTGAACAAAATTCCTTTGTTGGGGTTTCATAGATGCTGAATTGTGTGAGAGAAGTGGGAGGGAAAGCTAAAGGAGGGATATCAGGAGATATCACCCATGGAGAGAYCTTGAAAAGCCTGAGATAAAAGTACTGAGTATTAGAGAAATGTTTTTGCCCTTCAGTGCTGTCGAAGGAAGAGCTGGGAGCTCGGTCAGTTGGCTCTTACACTAAATTTAGGTATAACTGGGTGATTCAACTCTGAAACTGGGAAGTCTTCTGTTGTAAAGAAGTTCTGCTCACATAAATGAAGCAAGTGTCCCGCTGGAATAAATTCCAGGAAGTGTTCTGGAATAAATGTGCAGCTCTCAGCTGGTGCTTTATCAGTGGTTATGAAGATCTAAAGACCCATTAAATGAGTGCACAGTAGAACTGTTTGAAGCACCTGCTTAAACATACATGTTTCTTGAGTGTAGCTACCTTGGTGTAATTCTTAGTGATAATGTTTCTTCCAGTGCACATGCATTTTATTGATTGATCGATTGGATGATTAACATCTACAAACTGTAAATGCAGACCTGTTTTATGCTGTTTCATATGTGTAATTTTYGGTAAGTACAGGAAGGTAGAAAAGAGCAGTAGAAGAACATCATCTGGAAATGCTTCATGATGGGAGGAATTGCAAGAAAGGCTGAGAAAAGCTATCATTGCTGATGACTGGTGTCCTCAGGAGGGTTATTCATTGACCCACAATTGTGAGTAGGAAGAGCGGATGGGAAGCAAAGAAGGCACGGTGGGACAGGGAAAGCCCAGGACAGAGGCCTTGCTTCAGGCTGAGTGGCTGAAGATCACAGATGTAATTAGTTTTTGGTGGATACTACTGTTCTGATCTGTGCTAAAGATAAAGGCTACCCACTGTGCAGCGCTGACAACGGAGCACTGTAGAAATTGTGGTGATTAAATCTCTTTTGAAGATGAGTTGAGACTGGTTAAAACTAGATAAATGTCTATAACTTATTTAATGAATATTCTCATCACTTGTTAAAAATGAAGCTTAGCCAATTATGTAAAGTTGACCTATTAGTTCAGATATTTCTTGCAGTAGTTGAGGTTTTTGTTTAGCACTTTACCCTAGTGAATAGGCAAAATAATCCATGTTGTGACATTGCTTTTTATGTAAATCATTCAATTCTCTAGACTACAAATAGCTTTCTCCAAAAACATGTAAATGGCTTTGAAGATAAAAAACAACCCAAAAAATCAATCTAATGACTTTGTGTGAAATGTGACAGTGGATTTGAATTTTTCCACATTTCAGTAGGAAGTCAAGACTTGTAATAAATACAGCTTATTCTGTGGTGAGTGAGAAAGGCAGGTAAGTTATTGGGATGTCTTTGCTAAGGACAATCCTGAAACTTTATATTGAAGTTTGTTACTGATCTTTGCACAAAGATGAGTTGAGGGCTGCTTAATACTTATATAATAAAGGAAAAAGCAGCAGGAACTTTTATAGAAAAGTACCACATCGAAAGAGTTGCTGCAGTGACAACTGCATGTCTACGTAGGGAATACAGACTTTGGCCTTATTTGGATTAGGAAGTGGCCTGCAAGTGGTATTAAGTTCTCCACATTTGAAGAGCTACTTTGGATGTCGCATGAATTCTACTCAAAAGCTAGGCTAGATTGCCAGGGTTTATCATGCTACTGTGAAGGTCTGTGTATGAGGAAGGAAACTGTTTATTTGGGAGACCCATTAGTACTTTGGGGTTTAATGGCTGTTACCAAATAGTAGTTTTTGCAAAAATCCATTGGCATCTATTGAACTCTGTGTGTCAAGCTGGTGTGCACAAATTACTCTTAAAAGACTGGCTGCTCTCTTTAAAAACTAGGAGTGAGAGTTATAAGAAAATGCACTAAGCAGTGCTGCTCTTTGTATTTTCCTTTCACTCTTATGTATCAGGATGATTAAGAGGGATTTTGGATGCTTTGCTAGTAATATTTCACTGAGGACTTCAGCACTGCAACGTATGAGTTGAAACATATGGCTAATGCTTGATCAGCTTGCTAAAAAATAGGATTTTGCATGTAGCAGAAGGAGGCTGGACTGCGTTTAAATAGCCTGCTGATATTCCTGCATAAGACGACTTGTAGTGCCAGTGACTCCTGCCAGTAGTTTGTCTAACAAAAGAATATGAGTGGAAGCAGAAGTTGCTTTTTCTGCTTGCTCAGCTCTCTTTTTTATATGCTTGCTGTTCACATGAGCTACTGAACGTGAATAACCCATTTGTGCTACCATACTGTTCTGTGGTATTCCCAAAAAGCAGGAACGTGCAGCTACGTAAGATAATTTAGTGTCCACAGTCAGTGTCTGACGTCTTGAAATGGGACTTAGCATCTTCAGGGGAGCTTTATGTGCGCTGACAATTTGTAGTTTATCATTGAAGAGTGAAGAGGAGCTAGAAAACTCTGTTATTTGGTTGGTAGCTTCCCCTGTCCTGTAGGGTAACGTGGCTATGAAAATTCCACAACTTATAGTGCAAATCTCATAGGCACGAGGATGCCCTCAGGTTTATCTAATGGCTTTCGTGGTCCTCCCTCACTTTTGCATACTTCTTCCTCAAAATTTTGAACAGAGTGAAAAAAATTCTATGAAGTAAAACACATTAACGGACACTATATTTCACTGTATTTAGCTACTTCTGGGTTTGAACATCATCTTGGAATCGTACCTTTAAGTTGCTCTGGATCTTTTTAGAAGTAGAGCTCTTATCTAGTCTTTAGATATAGTGATATACTGGAAATAAACAGATGTTGCTGGATTACTGCCTAAGACCTTTTCAAATAACTACTGGGAAATCTAGAACTGTATGAAAAGGAGGAAAACCTGAGGACTACACCTATCAGAAACAAAATGTTTATCAGTCATGGCTGCTTTCAAGCCAGATGTRTGGTTCCACTAGTGTATCCCATGCTATATTTATCATCAGGACTGAAAGATCTGTATGACTTTATGGCTTCCTGTAGCATCACTACAGGAAATTTTTAGCACAAGCAAAAATATACTTGCTTTATATATATTGAGCACAACGGCAGGAGACACTACTTCTAAAACTCTGGGAAAACTTGAGGGCATTTGTTTTTTAGAACTTGATTCATCTGCTGTTGAAAGAAGGGATGTCTGTGTCCTGTTGGTGAAGCCATGCTGGTCCATTGGTATTAACTGTGCTTTAGTTTTAGTCTATTTTAGTCTATTAACTGTGCTTTGGTTTTAGCACCAAGAATGCATGGCAGTAAGGTGTCTGTGTAAGAGCAGGGAAGAGTACAACAAATTATAGTGCTAATACTTTGTAATATATCCATCAATTGGTCCTGGGTAAACTAAATCATATATCAAATAGTCAAAGTAAAGATAGGTGCTTTTGTTTAGGTGCCCAGGATAAGACATCTGAAGCTAGAAATGCAGTTCTGTGCAACCATTTTTTGCACAGAAAATTACATTTTTGGCAACCGTGTAATTATGAGGCTTATCTTATGTCTGAGCTGCTCTCTGTAGTTCAAGTCAATCTGCTGTACAGCTGACTCAGAAAATGCGTCCCTCTGTGGTGTACATGAGTGCTGGTTTGTGCAGTTGTGTTTTTCCTTTTAAATCCTAGCCCACTTCCTATATGAATAAACTGCTTTCCTAGKGCCCAGAATCAGGTTGAAGGTGACCTTGTGTATTGTACAGGACAGGAAAATGGGGATTTTTTTCTCTTTGCTATGGTTCACACACATGCATTCAGAGTTAGTATCCTGAAAATTTGATAGCTACTTGCATCCAGAATTGCTGTTCTGAAAATCTGAGATAAGAACTTGTGGACTAGCTTAGTTTGGGCAAATCTTTGTCTCTCCTTCAAGGAGAGAGCTTGTCTAGCATCTTGAGTCAACTATTATGTCTATATCTCTTTCTCTATATATAGACACGTAATATGCATATGTCTCTMTAGATAAATCTATCTATATATCTATATTATATAGCTATAATTAGAGTCAACTATTGCATGTACTAGGGGGAACTTTCAGAGGGAGCTAATTGGGAAAGCTGCATCTAGAAAGAAAGCCATCAAACAAGTGAGTAGTTACACAAGAATATTGGAATATTTTTCAAATAATTTTTCATAACCTTAGATTTTTTTTGATAATCTGTGCAGAAAGTTAGTTGTGCGTATGTGGAAAATACAGCTCTGCGTGAGAAGCTTCTTTAACTTGAGGTTACTATGAAGAATTACAAATGAAAGAATATTGGTGTTACCTGGACTTGTTGGTTTAAGTACACATAGAACTGTGTAACTTAAGGGTTTCCCTTCCCCAGGAAATAATATTAATAGGCTTGAGCCATGAGGAGTGATTGAGTTAGGCAGGTATTTTTGTTGTATTGTGCTTTCCCATTTCAGCATTCATTATGACTCATTTCTGTTACTTGTGGTGCTGCTTTTGTGCTCATATTTTCTGTCTCTGTAGCTTCTTTGAAGGAAATGGGGSCAGTTGGACCTCAAGGAAGTCAGGGACCTTTAGGAATTCCAAGGCCAGGTTTCTGATCAACTTCACTTTCTATGACTTGGAGSAAAGGGCAAGGGAAGGAAGCACTGGGGAGGATTAAAAACACACACATGCACCCAAGTACACACCTGCACACACTTTAGTCTATTTTAAGTCATCTTTCATTTCTTCAACTCAGAAAAGGTATTTCAGCCTTAGGCTGCAGGTACTTTATTTGTGGAGATTCATCCTGCTGATGTCTTTGCTGTCGTGTAAGACAGAATAACTCATATTACACATAAAGTGTAAAGGAAGAAATCCATCTGAAATCCATCTGAAATTTGCTGCTTTTTTCCTAATAAATGTGATATGCTAGAAAGAAATAGCTGAGAACAAGTGCCCCTTTACACAGCTGACGGTATATCCTCCAGCACCTCGTTTCTGAGTGTTATATGGATCTGTTTTGTTGTATAAGCAAAAAATAAAAGAGCTTCACCTGCACAGTTAAAGAAGTATCTGTATGGCCTGAAAATATTTTCTTTTCTGCAATATACTTCTTTCTTCTAACAGATACAAGAGGCTGTGGAAACTCAAGGATGCATAATAAATGCAATAATAAGTGAAAACAGCATTTTATTAAATGAGAAAATGTCTATGAAATGCTTCCTACCCATTCTTATATTAAAGCTTGATAATAGGGAATTAGGGAAGCATGGTCAAGAGAATGCATGTTGTTCATCTGTAGACAAATACAGGAGTTACAGGTACTGAACCTGCTGACTGACAGTTAATATTGTATATCTATAGAAACAGTCCAGTTTTTTTTTCCTTTGAAGGGAGAGAACTAAATACTCTTGTTCTATCTGCATATTTGTTTATTTGTATTTGTATTTATTTAATGTTCTGTCACTAGAGAGGAGAGATACCTTGCTCATACGGGCTTTTTCAACACTTAATCCTGGATCCAAGTGACACAGATATGTGGGGTGGTTGTTGCTGTTTCATTTTTTCCCCTCCCATTTGCATGAGCAATTTTCCTTTCTTGGTGTCAAGCCAGCCTAAACAGTAGAATTAATCCTTCTGCACAGACTAAGACTTGCAGTAGGTTCCCTGCTTCGATGTTGGAGTTTTCACATGCTTAACTCTTCTATGTAATAGAAGTAGTGATGTTAGAGGGCCATTTTTCCTGGATTCTGTATGTAGAAAGCATGCTTACTGCTGCTCCAAATAAGCAATGTAAAATATTCTGCTTACTTGACCCAATTAAGAGAATCTCATGCAGTTAGAAAATAGCAAGCAGGGTTAAAATATACTCCTTGTAAACCTGTCTGAACCTTTCAAGAATTATCCTATGGTATAGTCATATTATAGCAGTATCTTTCTATGGAAGAGCCGACTGGCAGCGTGCACTGTGCTACTAACCTGTCAGGAACGGGCTGCGTGAATGTCACTGGGAGAATTCTGTTTTTAATGCCTTTCTGTAAGGTACTCATTAAAGAAAACAAAATGCCCCACACAATTTGATCATGTRCAAGTGCACCATGTAGCATAGTGGAGGTAACTTTCTCTTTTTGGCTTTCAGCTAGGTGATTTTGGGGAAAAAATCCAACAGCTTGTGCAGTTCCTTCAGGAGGGTTATGGGTWACTGTTCTGCTGTTGACCTCAGTGTGAGCATAATGGGGGCATAACATAAAATAGATAAATCAGTTCTTTGAAGGCAGTGCTGTTGCTGGCTATAGATATGCGAGTGCATATGGAATGACTGGCTGCGTGCCATAGTGCTGAGCCACTGATAGGCTCAAGAACAAATGGGGTGTATAGTGATTAGTCTATTGTCTTTGTCATGGTACATAATCTAGAAGCCTGAGGACTCACAAACACGTCTTGTTCTTCTGCAGCTCCTGTTGGTCCTGGTATTTGAGAATGTAATTGTCAACTGCAAGTTCAGTTTCAATGGCCTTTAAACACCATGGGCAGCAACTCCCATTGCATTGAGGGTTAATTTGCAGCTCTCGTGCCTTGCTGAACCCTTGAACTGGGAAGCAGCACTGCCAAAATGGCTGCAAGGTCTCGTTTTGCCTGACTTGTAAGCCTGACTTTATAATTTTTTTCCCCTCTACACTAATGGGCTTCTGATTTGTAGTGTTCTATATGGAATCCAAGCGTTGCTTTGGAATCAAGGGTTTGTAGTTTAACAAATTGGCCTTAAAYAAAGGATACTCAGTGAGCTGACTAATATTTGGGCTTGTTGTGTATGTTTATATTGAAGCAGTGCTGTCACAGCTGAGAGGAAGCAAGCGCTTAGCCTGTCCTGCCATGGCCAAGTGGGTGCCCACCTGGGCATATCCACAGAGGTCTTCAAGTGACAAAAGCAGATTTTTTTCTRCACTGGACTCAAAGTCTTTCTCAAGAAGACCTGCCTTTCCTGTGGCACTGTGCTTCACAGCAAGCATCCTGGCCATCTCTCTTTCTTTAATCTGAAATTCGCAAGCTATAATATTAATCTAATTATTGAAATTTTCTTTCTTCAAACTAATCATACTGTAACTTAAATTATTAACGTGCTCTGCCAAGCAGTACCAGTTGCTTATCTGGTATGAAGTACTTCACCTGATACTTYTTTGATGAATGGTTATATGGAAAAGATTTCAGATGAAGCCATTCATGGAAAATAGCCCTCTCAAATGAAATACCAAAGTCTGCTTTGCAGTCTAGCAGTCTTTTGCTAATGTGTACTTGTTGCATTTTCTGTGTACTTTTGCATGCATTTTCTGATTCGTTAGTGCTTCTTTCCAGTTAGGTAGAAAATTCTTCAGTAGAAAGTTATTTTTCTTTTAGTTTTATATGAAATATTGAAACAAAGAACTGTCACCCTTAAAGCCTCTAGAGAAGCCTTTGCTGGACTTCAGACCACCTTTGTATCTGTGTTTAAAGTAAGGCCATAGGGTGTATATATATATAAACAAGAGGTGAATCCCTGATGGAAAGGATCTTGGTCCTGAGGCAAGAACTGTTTAGCTGTACAGTATTCCATTCTGGGTCTTTTGCTGCTAGCTCATTTAACCATGATTGTGGTGTAGATACTTAGTCTCATGCCGACCTTGAATAGGTAAGTGCCTCAATCGCGAGGTGCAGCCTGTGTTCAACTGGGATCCTTCACAGCCCGTGCTGTGGCCCTTCAGGAAAGAGACTCCTAAGACACCTATGAAATGCTGATTGTTTTTTTCTACCTGAGATCCTATCAGTAAGAGTGATAGTATCCAAACTGACCCAAAAAGATGGTGAGCAGATACCATCTTTTTGAAGATGGTTAATAGGCCACAGAATCATAGAGTGGTTCAGGCTGGAAGAGACCTCTAGAGATCGTCTAGTCCAATCCTTCTGCTCAAACAGGGTCACCTAGAGCACGTTGCACAGCACTGCATGCAGGCGAGTTTTGAATATCTCCAAAGAAGGATAATAATATAATATTGCACATAATGAGTGCGATGTGGAGGTGTGTGTGGGAATGGGAATGACATGATGGGGTGGTTGCAATGACAAGGCTAGAGGGTGCGGCAGGACTGGGCCAGAGTACAGGCAAGAGAGGAGGCCAGCGTAGGCTAGTAGGTTAGTATAGAGAGTAGAGCAGAGGGCGGAGGGGAGTGGAAGGGAAGGAAGAGGGTTGGGTRAAGGGAGGAGAGGGTAATGCAGGACAGTGTAGGGTAGAGGGAAGGGTGCAGGGGAGGGCAGGCAAGCAGCAGGTGGAAAGTAGTTGCTGGAGTGGAAGGCAGGGAGTGGGGTAGAGCAGAGGAGAGGATGGAAGGCAGGAGGTGAGTAGAGTGGAGCTAGGGGTAGAGGTAGGGGCTTGGGTAGGGTTAGGTTAGGGCGAGATTAGGGCAGCATTAGGCTAGGGTCAGGTTAGGGCTGGTAAGATTCAGGTAGGTAAGGTTAGGGCAGGTAGACCTAGGGTAGGGGGTAGGATAGGTGGGGTTAGGGTAGGTGTAGGGTTAGGGTAGATAAGGTTAGGGGGGTTATCCAAGCTGCCAAAAGGCCTTGGAAAGAGTGGAAGGCAGCATCTGGTGAGTGTTACGATCCTGTGACTTTATAGACAAAGAGACCTTTCCTTTATGCTTTTTTTGGTGACTTATTTCTTTCATACAGCTGTTCAGCACTAGAGGGAGAATTTTGCATGAATTATAGTGACAAAATAGTGGAAAATAGTGGATAGTGGAAAGTTGAACATAAAATCTTTGTCCGTATTTGGTGTCCAGGAAAGCTGACACATTGCAAGGAAGTTTTGAAGGATGAAGGAATATAGTGTGTGTTACTAATTCAGTTCTTGCAGCTGAAGTATAGAATTCACTTAAATAATAAGGTATGGCTAATTGTGGCAAGATAAGCTATCAAATTCCACAGCACAACTGGGAGGCATTTATATGGTTAATTGTGACCACCGTTGTCCAGCTTCAAGAACTGAGTTCTCAGTAGAAAAAAGAGTCAGCAAAGCATGAACTTTCTGAGGTGAAGTTGAGTAGCTCTGTAGAAGAAATAAGTCTAAGAAAATGTGGGAATAAAAGCAAGTAATAGTTAAGGTGGACTTTAAGATCTAAGTTTTGTATGTTAATATTTATGATGTCATTGTAGCACAAACATTTCCCAGCTAATCTATTAATAAAATAGGGGAATAGGCTCAAAAATTAACTAGCTGATTTTGGCAAACTTCTACTTTATCTTCTCAAGTTATTAAAACTTAATTGCCATGTCTATATTATGTTTAATATTATCAAGTCCTCAAGGGATTGATAGCTCTTCTATCCATAACTTGACAGACAAACTTCACAGTTCAGTAGAGAGTTAATAAGTTTAGTAAATATTAATAAAATAAATCTATTATATTACTAAATCTTTAGGGAAATKACTTCAGTGGTTTAATTTTAAAATGAAACATAATCTTGATGATCTTGTGAGTTTTTCTTATTAAAATTATTTTTAGTAATTGAAGAGGGTATCATATTTACTAGATAAACTTTAATAAAACTTAAGACAGATGTACACATGGGGTAAACTGATAGGGAACTAAGTGGTGTGTTTTAAAATTCTGGGGAGAAAAGGTCTTTGAAAGTTAGTGATCCCTTCAGAGAATGCGTTGATTTGACTAGAAGATAGAGATCCGCCTGGAACTTTCTTACATAGCACCCCCATACTTCTGGCTTAAAGAAAGGCCTTTGTGTGTGTGTATATACATATATATGTGTGTGTATATGTATATAAATATTCACATACACATATATATAGTGCATGCACACATTATAATGTATATATAGTCTGTATATACACTGTATATATATTTATATAGACACATATGTGTATATATATGTGTGTAAATATACACACAGATGCATGCACATATATATATGCACACAGGCCATAGGGTGCGGGTGAATCAGGGTTSTGTCCAGGCCAGGTCGGTCGCAGCGTCGGTGTCTGGCACACACWACACTGTCAGGAAGTTTTATTTCCAAGTATTGTTTGGAGCCCTAGACAAAAGCAGGGAGTGCCAGTTTGCTCATAGCAGCTGTACACGGGAATCAGACAGTTGTCTGAGTTGTTAGAAGAGGATCAGCAACGTTSAAGCTTTCTGAAAGCCCAAATGCTTCCAAGCTCATCTGAAAAGCCCTCCTAAATGACTTGCTTATAATGCAWAAAGTTGTTATAAATAAGTGAAAGAAGAACTGTCTGCACACAGCCTGGCCCATGACCTCTCTGTGCATTAGGGAAAGAAGTCATTCTTGGCAGTGGAAATGACCAGTGAATAGATATTTATTTTAATGCATCTTCATCTTTTTGTATCTGGAAGGATGGAATAAACAAGTCCAGAATGGTTGCTCTTGGAGGAGTCAAGCTCTTGGCCTCTTCTTAGATAGTGCAAGTTACTCCTGGCATTGCTGGTGCAGAGTATCTGGAAGAAGATAATTCCTCCCTTCATCTTTCTTTACCTGCTTTGAATGGCTTTGGGGGAATTGTGTAGTTGATGACGAGAGTGTTTTGGGGAGGCTAAGGAAGGACAGTGCAGAAATCTAGTGTCTTAGCTTTGAAAGGAGTAAAGGCAGAAAGTTGTGGGGGTTTTGTTTGTTTGTTTCTTTGTTTTCATATGATGGGATTATTTGAAGCCTAGAAAAGGAAATATTTAGCTGCCTGAGGTCACAAATGAAGTAGCCCTTATAACAGATTGTTCAACTGGTGGTTCATCAAGCACCCAGGAGCCCCAATGCTCCCACAAAGAAATTTTTAAACCAGAGGGGTTATTTTGACCAACACATTAAGTATCTCTGCCAAGAACTGAATCATTCTTGTTTGTCAATATAGTATGAGAGAGCTGTGCTCAAGGGAACTAGAAGTTAGTGCTGCAGTTATTGTACAGAGGTGTAGTACTTTCCCAAGAGCATTATGTATCTTCATTATAACTTTTATTTTGTGGTGCTCACCTGAAAAAAAATCTGAAACTACAAATTATTTAAACACATCCTAATTTTCAAGTGAGTCAAGTAAAGATTTAGGTAACACTAAGTATACATCTAGAGCATTTCTTACCCTCATAAAAGAGATAAGGGTTGTGTTAGGAGATGTGTTTAATCTCTGTACTAGGAACTTGCATCGCTCTGCAGACAAGGCGATTGATTCCAGTGTGTGTCTAACCAGTCTTGGAGCCCCTCTGCTTTTCAGTCAGTGCAACATCTATAAAAAATGGCCTGTTTCCCTACTAAGTGTTTGGCTGTTAATATTTGTAAAGTGTATTCATTATTACTGTCACCACACTGCAGCATTTCTTAAATGGGAGGAAAGCTTGTTGCATATGCGTCCTTAACAGAAGCCTGCTCTTAATAAAAAATAAAATAAACAGAAAATTAAGAACTAAATRTGAACTAAAATAGAGAGGAAAAACCTCTTGATTTCATTGACTAGAAATAAATGTTGCTGGAAAAAGGGTCAGGTAGTTTTAAGAGCCTGTCTACTGCCTAATAAATGCAGTTTTAGTAAGTACTGAGTTTGGGTGCCCATGTATGAATGGCTGGCTGTGCTATTCTTTTCCTTTAAGCTTTGCTGGAACACAGGACACTTCATGAGCAAAGGTTAACTAGGGCCTGAAGGAAGCTCAGAGCAGGGAAGCACAGATGTGCTGTTTGTATCAGTGAGGACCACTGGCCAAGGCTGTGGTTGTGGCTGCTTCCTATTCCTTAAAAGTGGAAGCTTTGTTGTACAGCTCTGCTGGTATCTTCCAAAAATTGATGTTCTGCACTGACTAATTTCAATGTSTAATGGGTGGTTGAATTCCTAATTTCCACAAGGTAGGATTTCAGTTTCCATCGTCAGAGGGAGCTGGTATGATTTAAGAATGAATATTTTAGTCTTGTAGTCAGAAGTATTTTTCCCTTAAATTGTGTGTTACTCTGCACTGAGAGTAGAGCTCTGAAATTCTTTAGGGTACTGGCTTTTAAAATGATGCGTTCCTATGAGATATTTTATTTTTACATAAAATATATCCCTAAAGATAAAATATCTCCCCTGTTGCTGAGCATAATCATTACGTCAGGCTAATAGAATAGGGTATAGGAGAAATATGGTACCTGTKAGGCTTCAAAAAATGAGGGCTCAGTGTCCTTCTCAGTTTCTTGGGTCTTGCATGCTCACAAAAATTGCTATGCTAGACTTGAATGTTTTGGACACTTCTAATTCTTGCCAGACTTCATTGCCCTGGGTACAGCATGCATTGACTTCAGCTGGCAGAAGGCTTTTTGTGGGTTTTGGGTTATACTCAGAGCATTGAATTGTCAAAGTTGGTTGTTACCTGATGTTAAGTTTTCATATAGTTTTAACACTGAAGCAGTGAGCAGTTATCCATAGGTGCTCATTCCATCATAATGGAATTTCGAGATTATTAAAATAATTGGAGGAATGATTTAGAGCTTAACGTGCAAGGTGCAGCATCAGGGCAGCAATTAGAGAGGAGTCCTTGGATGCACAGGGTGCAGTCCCCGAAGCAAACGAGCAGGAGAACCCTGCACCTCCAACCAGCTCAACCCACTGTGGTTGTGAGCAGAAYTATGAAATTATGAGGTTATGAGCGTAGCTATGAAAATACGAAGGTGCTAAGTTGTCAATTAAATGCATGCAATCATTTAAACATACAATTTGTGTGGAAAATGTCTGTGCTGGGTCATGTAGAAACAGCTTAGATATTGAATGAGGTGATTGCAAGGGCCTATGTCATTTTGATGCTATCTCAATGTCACCTTATCTCTCCTTAAGCTGGACTATTTAGCAAAGGCCACTTAGCTTTCCTGTGCAGCTTGGAGGTCAAAGTCTGCTTTTGATTTCTTTGGTATCCTGTTCTCATTCTCTCCTCCCACCAAGCAGTCTTAGTTAACCAAATATCCAGCTAAGCTGCCCAGAGAACACATCTTAGCAGAGGCCCTGACCGGCTTTGCTGTGATCTGCAAGGAAACCAGTGGCCACATTACCCCCGTTCATCTTTGTGTCCTTCCATTGGTACCAGGTTATCTGCAGGGAGGGCTTCCCTGAAGCCGCTGCCAGCAGAACCAGGCTGGCTCAGGCCATCACCCTTCCCCAAGGWCACAGCCTGAACCAAGAAGGTAATTGTAGTTAAGGGAGTCAAATCACATAAAATAATCACAGGYAACTGATTGGTTTTCAGAAAATTCTTGCTGTTCTGTATCATTCTTTCTAATTGCTATTTTAAAGCCCCCTAGAAAAGGCTTTGGGTCCTTCAGGAGCCTCCAGCAGTGCCCTTCTGCTGCTAAACCGGGTCCCTTCCAAGCATTTGGGGCTACCACAGTGGCAACGTATGCTCAAACAAGTGTTWCTTTGGGCATGACGTGACCATTCATGCCAGTGAATAGAACTTGGATTGCAACTGAAGTAAAATCAGCAGAAATTATGACATTTTTACTGTCACTTCTGGAGTGGCTCTGTGGTCAGCCAGTCCGTATGCCCAGGGCCAGCTCCTGAGGATACAGTGGGCCTTGGCAAGGGGCAGTGGCTCTGGGCTCCCAGCTGCTCCACATATGCAGGGCAGAAAGGGATGGGTTAGAGAAGCTCTGCTTCGCRTGTCCCCTCCCAATAGAAGGACCTGTGAAACTGGTTGTGAGCTTGGGGAATCAGATCAGCCCCAAAATGCTTGCTCTTGCTTCCTTATTATATTACATTCCTTATATAGTCTCTCAATTCCTTGATAAAAATGTGCAGTAACACTAAGCATGAACTCATCTCTATAGAATCCTCCCAGAAAATCCACTTTACAGATTTCCTCTAACAGAAAATGTCAGATGGACAGTCTTAAGAGATGTACCTTCTGTTGTTACTGGGTAGTGCTCACTCTCTGTAAATTGTAGCAGAAGAGTTGCCTCTTCACCAGATCCTGTTTGGACAAAGATAATCTTAGATTAACTTAACAGGCTAGCTTGAGGAAAACCACCAGGATTGCTTTTTTATTTATTTCTTTATTTCCCCTTCACTTGCTGATATAATGCTAAGCAGATAGCATAGCTAGGGGTCTTGCTAGCTGTCTGAGTGCTTTCATATCTGAATTTCTGGATATTTTCATGAGTCTTTCTTGCTTAATAGGCTCTGCCAAAGTCAGTGGTTTGGATGGCTCCCCTCTCATTTTGCATAAATTCTTGAATGCCAATATCTGATCCTATATATCTAATGATTTTTCACATAGTAAAGATCTCTTCAGGTACATAAAGTAGTAAGAATGTGTACTAAGAATAGTAAGGTTACTAAGGTTATTTACTAATAGTAAGGTTAGAATAGTAATGTAGTAAGAATGTGTACTAGTGTACTAGTGTCATKCTTGTGTAATATGGTAAATTTATTTTCCTTGCCATCCCTAGTGTATGCCCCTTGTTCTTCATCAACTATAGTTGATGGTTTTCAAAAAAATGTGATCAAGATAAAGACTTTTTTTTTCTCCTGCTATTTGCCTTTTTTGAATGCTGAGATATTGTGATTTTTTGTTTGTTTGTTTGTTTGTTTGTTTTGGGACCTGGGACATGAGGAAAATCCCATTTCACACATTTTCCTTGTTCCAATTTTCTCATCCTCACTTCTTCGTCCAACAATTTTCTGTCTGTAGTTTCCTGGTGCAGGTGTGTCCGGATGTTTGGCCTTCATGACATGGTTGGTTTGCTCAGAGGATTCCTCAGCCTTCAGCCACCCCAGAGGGGGCTTTTAAGCACTTTGAAGAACTGGAGCTCTCTTTTGTCTCAAACACAAGCAGGATCTGCCTTGAGCCCCCTCTTTCTACCAGGATTCTCCTGGTAGAGATTCTCCTGCCTTCTCCTTTCTGTGCTCCTCTATTGGAAGTCATGGAAGTGCCGCTCGGCGCTGAGGCCAGGAATGAAGCAGCCAGGACAGCCTGGTACTGCTCCCTTAGGTAGCTCCTCAAGGTTAGGAAGCTCTTGCCAATTCAGTAATGAGTCTGTGATGTCTTGAGGCTCTAAATGGGCCTAGGAGCTCGTCAAGGCTGTCCCAGTGAACTGGAACAGTTGCAGATGTGTCTTCCCCTTTTCCAAGAGGCTAAGACAAGGCCATGGAAGTACCACTCATACGGGAGCCTGCTGCAAACACTTTTGTGTGCTGCTTTATTGCCCAGTCAGCTCTGGGTTACAAGAAAAAATACATAGTCCAAGGAGCTTAAATAACTGCTGAAGTTTGTTTTGCTTTAAAGGTTAGAGGAAAAGCTCAGCATATTTCAGGAACTGAAAGCGCCCTCATGTTTTTGTTCAATATCTGTTTTGTCTCTAAATCAAACCTAGGACTATAAGAAAACAAGTTGAAAGCAACGTGCTGCTCAAAAGCCAGTTTTATGACAAAGCTTGCTTGTCCTAATTGGCTGCTCTGGAGCTTACTCTGTTTCACTTGGAGAAACAGGTTTGATAATACACAAGCACTTGAAAAGATGACAGGTTGGCCTAGTGCACATGGGTGTCTTGAGCAGCTTTGAGCTCAGTTTGCCATTTGGCTTTCTGCTCAAAGCAGTTTCCTTCGAGTCAAGTATGAGATATAACCTTGGCTATGAACTTCTCTGACAGCAGCATGGCCTCTGTTACTTACACTAGCATGCAGTGGAGCKATTAACTATACATGTAAATAGTTGATTTTTCTATTCTTTTTTCTTTTCTTTTTTCTCCAAGAGGGGGATTTTGGAGAAGGAACTGGGAGTAGAAGACTGCAAATAATCAAAGCTTTCTCTTGCCTGTTGTCCTTATTTTGTGAATCTGTAGAGAGGAAAATTTGGTCTTGTCAACCTGACTTTGACACCTAACATTATACCAAAAAGTCGACAGGTTTTTTTTTGCACATTGGAGAACACTTAGCTAGGAAATATTAGATGACTTTTCATAGAGAATGAACTTGTTGGAAAGTGCTCACTTTTATACTGTGAAGTTATTACAGCATAAGAAAATTATGTTGAAGCAATTCTTGTATATGTATATGTCTTGTACATGTTTATTCAATGCTACACAAAAAGCCGTACACAGAAAGGGTGGGTTTTCTCCTTTAGCCTGCACTTTAGTGGCTAATGTTTAGTCTCATATACATTGATAAACAAGGACTGTTTATTTGTTAGTAATGATACATTTCTTCAGGATGATCTTGACTTTTTGACTGCTGGTTCTGTCTCCTTCTCAGAAAAGCTGTCTTGAATCAGGGTGACTATTTCTTTTTCAATAGTGAGCAGTCAGGGTCTCTAGCTGAGATCAGTGTCTTTAAAGCACCCTGCATGCATAAAATGAGGAAATAATACTATTTTTTCCTGGGAATAGATTCTAGGGCGAGCTGCCTTGCATGTCCACATACCAGGGTCATTTTTCTTGGCCAGGTTCTCCTTAATGTTTGGGCATCTGCGTGTGCTAAACAACTTAAATATAGAAGCATGTGGTTAAGATACAGTGACACAGGAACCCATATCTTCATGATCGAAAGCAGGAGGCCCTGAAAGATCATTGATCTGAAAGTTTACTCCAAGAGGGAAAGGTTGGCTTTTATCCGTGGGAAGCTGCTTGGCAGAAGCAAAGTTACTTTGGAGTGCTAAACAAGAGCTTACTCTTGCTCTAGGAAAGTCAAAATACTAAAATGGAAGAGGAAAAAGCAATTGGGAGTTGTCTTACAAAAGTGGAAGGAATTAAAAGAAAAAGCCTCTTCTGTTTAATGTTTTTAATAAAGCTAAAATATCAAAATACAAAGACACTGAGGCATTCTAGTTTGTTAGCAAAACTAACAAACTGCTTCCTCTTGGCAGAATACTGTTGCTTTTAATAATTATACAGATGTGTTAGACTCCAGAACAAGCATTTCTTTCTTGCCTGTTCTGTGGTGTGAACCATAAACTATCTTATGTGTACCATAAACTGCTCTGTGGTGAAACTCCTAATGAGTATTGAAAGCAGTGGACAGATTGGAGCGTTCCTGCAGTAAATGAAAATCTTATAGTAAACCTAATCCTGCTCTGAGTGTAAAGAAAGCGGGATTTTAGCTACACTTACTTGAAATCCCCAGTCTTCTCAGGATGCACATGTGTTTCTTGGTAAAGCTAGAAATATTCAAACACAAAGTCAAGCTGAACAAATGTGGTATTGTCTTTCACAGCATTTGAAAAACATTTAAAAGATGATGAATTGTAACTTAGAATACAATTGTTTCTACAGTTGTTTGTTAAGCTGCAAGCCTTGCCCTTGGAGAACTCAGAGCAGGGTTATAAAAGGCTTACAGTTTTCAAGGTGGTGCCTTTGCCAGTCATGTGGCACCGAATTAACAGCTGAAAATCAGTTCTCTAAGCTGAAAAGGATGAGATTTTTGTCAGTTTTCTTGATCTGAAGAAGCACATTAAAATTACAGTTTTCACTGAACGTTCACCGTGGAGATTGATAGCCTTGAAGCTTCTACTCTGGCTTCAATGATGCTCTTTAATTAGAAGAAAAAATACTGTTGCACCATATCCAGGGCCTGCTTACAGAAGCCTGAATGTTAGGAAGAGCACTGCTGCTTAGTAATACTGTGATTCATAATACTGCAGGTATGAAGGTGATTGATCAGTGAAGTCATATTTTTTTCCCCAAATTAAAGGATAGAAACCTATTTTCCCTACAGTTTCTCTTTGCCTGCCCAGCCCATGGTGAAGAGGGAGTCTAGGGGGATAATGATACCATGTTCCTTCACTGGGAGTCTTCGAGCTAACACTCAGCCGCTTGGCAACCTGCATCAAACCCAACTCAAACACTTAATACTTGGACATGTTCAGCTATCTTTTGGACTACTAAACGTCCAGATTATCTACAAGTGTCTCAGGCTGGCTGTGTGTTTGCCACGGTACATCTGACTGGCATATTTTGTGATTTTTTTTTTTGTGATCAGGAAAAGCTTGTAAAATATTTTCATTTTTCATTCTAAATTAGATGGAGTATTCTTGGAGATAAGGTATTGATGATAGGACCGAGATGCTTTCAGATATATTTTCTCTCCCATTTACCAGTTTCCCAGGCCTCAGCATAATTCATTTCACAGAAATGAAAATAATTATCTACAGCTCTTTGCATGGYTCTTGATAGTCCAATTCATCTGGACTTCCAGCTGCCCCTGAAGACTCTAGCATAGTGATATGATCTGTTTATGTAAGTTCTGAAGGCAAGATTAGGTCTTAGGTGTTAACCWGAGACTTGTTATGCAGATTAAGGAGTCTTTCCTATATTTTGATGTTTCAGATAACTTGGCTTTTTTTGAGAGGATCTGACGTTTAACTCAGATTCAAAGCTATGAAAATAACCTGAGTGAGGCCATCTAGTACCTCAGGATCCTTCATGTGGTGTTTTTCTTGGCAGAGTAGGAGGTTGTGTTCATTGAGCAGTGTGAAGGTAGTGACAAAGCCATTTCAAATTCACATCTTTATGAATGTGCTGTTGCTACCTTACCCCATATTTTTAGCAATGAAGTTGCTATATAGCAATAATAATATTTGCATAATATTAATTTACATATTGTAAAGTAAACTCGGTTATGAGCTTACTCAAAAATGGTTTTAGGTGAGCACATGGTTTATGTTGCTGGGGTTAATTTGTGTGTGGCTGTGGTATCTGCACTTGTTAAATCTTTTCATAAAGGAAATGCAGATGTTGCTTGATCAACTTCTAGGAGCTCTTGTGGGAAGTTAGGTAATGATGTTAATAACCTCTATGTGTAAAACTATCCACTCATGCTCCTCCAGGGTTTAAACTGAAGTTTCTTGTGATCCTTGGGGGAATCTTTTGGGAACTGATTTTGAAACCATAGCTGCTCTGGGTGGGCACGTGAGGCTTTTTATTTTTTTTAATGTAGTACCTGCAGAAACAGTTTGAGATAATTCCTATCACTCAGGAGAGCTTAAATTGAACCTTCTTGTGATTCTTGTGAGGATTCTCATTGGAACTGATTTGGATTGGTGTGTGTGGTTTTTGTTTTGCCTTTTTTTTTTTTTTTTTTTTTTTTTTTTTTTACTTGAAGAAACGCTTTGGGATAGGCTGTTCCCAGACACTCTTGTTCCTATCAGGCTCCGAGCACATTAAATTACCTTGGCACTTCTGCCAGAGAAAACTGGACTGTAATGCCTGGTAAGCACCAGAAAGTTACACAGGAACTTTTTGAAGTTCCACTGAAGCACGAAAAATTCCACAGGAACTTAAGGAAAAATTTCTTGACTGTGAGGGTGCCAGAGCCCTGGAAGAGGCTGCCCAGGGAGGCTGTGGAGTCTCCTTCTCTGGAGATCTTCCAAACCTGCCTGGCTGCCACCCTGTGCCCCATGCTCTGGGTGTCCCTGCTGGAGCAGGGGGTTGCACTGGCTGATCTCTAGAGGTCCCTTCCAACCTCAACCCTCCTGTGATTCTGTGATAACCAGCTCAGGGTGATATGAGATCAAAATTATGTTTGTAGTAGAGAGGGAGTGTGGGACCTCTTACTTCTCTGTAAGTGAGGGACCTCAGTTATACCTCTTGCTTTGGGAGATTACTCTAAAGTGGTAAACTGTGTAAGTTATTAGGACTGATATCATAAGATGAAGCATCAGTTGTGGTCCTAGTTGTCTGTCAACTAGTGTAAAGCATCGTTAGTGCTCAGATGTAGATCTTAAACATCTCTTCTGTCAAAGCAGGACATGACAGAGCCAGCAGCGTGTACTGCTCAAGCAAGAGCTGCCGGCTGCTTCTGCCCGAATCTCCGAGCGTGGCTGGGCTTCCAGCTGCACAGGGACGTTGAGGGGAATTTGCTTGTTTTGCCATGATCCATTTCTTGACTGGTTTGGCATGTAGGGATTGAGTTTGAATTGTATCATGTCTTTCATAAAGTTCTCAAGGATTCCTAAACTGGGAAATGCCTGTCAAAATACAACCGGGTTGTAGTTCTCTGTGAACATCCACATACTAGTACATAACTGCTTCCATTTCTGCTGATATTTGTTGGAATTTCCAGTAAGTTATCCATAACTTACTGTCATAAAGTAGTCAAATATATGCAGCTGGCGCCTGTGGATTTTAGAAAAAAAAAATCTTTTAGCGTTGGGACTAGGGAGTGTCTTTTTTGTTTCAGTTCTGTTAAAGCTAAGGATAAGATAGCCTTTTTCAAGTAATTTTTCATTTATCAAGAGATGCTAGAAAAGATCTGAGGCCGCATATCATCAGTTGTCCAGCTTAAATAAATAAATAAATAGAACTTTCAATGGGACCTCCTTTGAGGCCCTTTGTGAAGAGCAGACTTCCAAATTGCTTGGGGTTGCTGGATAGATTCATTGTATTTTTGAGGTAGCTTCACGTTGTTAGTGGCTAGGAAAGTCTGACATACAATAAAGCCTTCCCACAGAAACCTGAAATATTCAGGCAGAAAGGACATTCCTGTTTTTGAAATACAGTGGTGTTTCTTCCTTGGTTGGAAGAGATATTTCAAGGTCAGCATTTGCACATGTGCTCTTTACTGTGGAAAGCTCTTTTAGTGACTCCTGTGCCCAACAGGTGTTGCTCTAAATACTTGCATTGTGTTTCACCAGCTTTGGTTTAACCATTACTTTGTCTTGTCTTTCTGTTCATTATTCCTTTTTTCCTGTAAACTCCCTTCTGCCAGATGTTCTTATAGATCCCTCAGGTGCAGCAACTAGATGGTTTCAAGTGAAGGAGTCTGCACTTAACATATGGTGACATTTTAGGTGATAGTTATGGTACAGTGGAAAACTTAATGTGAGGTGAGGTTGGCAAATGTTGTCTTGAACGTGGTTCTGCTGTGAAGGCCTTGCTGTTCTTCAGTCCTCCATGGAAGATTTTTGATTTAAAAGACTGGGGGAGACATTAAAAGAATTGTCATATATTCACATTATCAATCTGCAGGAAGGAAATGGCAGAACTTAGAAGTAAATTCCCGTATTAGTGAAATATGTCGAGGTGGCATTCTGAGGTGTTTTGAAGCAGATTATGTGGTTTGATGTCATGACTCAGGCTGCCAGAGCAGCAGAGAAATGAATCACCATGAATCTGGCAATGGGAAAAATCCAACTGGAAAATGTTTAAGCTACTGTAGCTAGCAATGCTTTCTAGATTTATACTCAATATAGCTTGTAAATGAAGTAGGGTAATCAGTTGATAGTTTACACTTAAATTAGCAGTAGGAGCTGCTTTAGCATCACCTACAGCAGTAGCTGCTCTGTGAGAGCTGTTTGAACTCCTCCAATACAGAGGAAAACATGCAAGAGGAATGCCCAAACTATTCAGATCAGGCACGGCCAGCATGCAAGGCTAGGCTGTGGTTAATGAGAGTGTGGTTCGCAGATACAGGGGGGCACACACTCCTCTGCCCCTGCTTCTGAGGGCTTTTGTGTCTCCCTACCTTGTGCTACTTGCTGTTTAATTTTCTCGTGCCTTGTGGACCATGTTCACGCTTAGAATGAACCATGAGTGCAGTCAATGCACAAATGATGCTCCTTTTTTATTCCCTACCATCATCCTGAGTGACCTCGCAGGCTTTTCCAGGGAAATGCAGAGGGGAGGAAGGAGAAAGGGGTGATTTGGAGCTGATCGTAGTAGTGGTCCGCTTTGACTCTGGATGTTGGCTTGTTTTACACAACAAAATTGGGGAACATTTTTAGGATAACAACCATTATTTTMTGCACCCAAAGCTTTGCCATGTCCTACCAAATCATTTCTCTTCTTTGCAGGTATCAGGTACTGTCTCTGTATTGGATACCAAACCACTTTAGCCACTAATATTTGTTGCTGTACCTGTCAGAGCTTCCATCAAAGCTTCCCAAGCTCTGATGAGGCAGGAATGGGCTGTAAAATAAGAGATTGAGGTTTTTACTAGCAGCACACTGTATGRCCCATTTCTTTTTGAGGATTAGTCTAATTCCTTCTGTTTTTATTGCTGTGATGAACCAACTTAACTTGAAATCAGTGGAACTCCTTCTAACTTGCATTCCTTATCAAAATGAATTTGCAAGTCATTATATGAAACTGCTTAGTGTTCACTGTGAAGTAAATTCCAGAGCAGTAGATTTCTGGGAGTAAAATTCCTAACATTTTATTCATATCAGCCTTGTTCTTTAGGCACAAATTCAGGCATGGAAGGGTGTGGGGTGTTTTTTCTGAGCCTTTAGAAAAGCCAAACAGGCCATTAAAGATATCTTACGGATGCCCAGAATGTGACCTGGACAAAGGGCTGTGCAGGCTCTGCCTCAGCACCTGGCGTGTTCTGCCTGTCAGCAAATTCTGCTCTGCCAGGGAGACGTGCAGCCCTGTGCTGACAGTGGGGCGCAGGTGGGTGAAGCTGTTCAGGTACACCCCGAACAAGGAAAACTGGACGTTTGTTTTCTAGGGCAGTAACACAAAGTAAATCACAGAATCACAGAATCACAGAATATGATCTGCTTAGATTTTGTCTTCGTGATTGTGAAGTGTTAAAATGGGAGTAGGAAAGCAAACAGGAAAAATATATGGGGTAGCTTTCTTGTGGAGTGCATCACAATGTGAGAGCGTGTCTTGATCTTTAACTCTAGTGTTGAGACTAGAGTAAGTTTAAATGCACTTATTCGAGTCTGAATTGTTACTACTGTTTCAAGAATCAGTCACCTCCCAGTAGTGTTACACRTGCAGAAGTAAAGAATAAACCAGAACCTCATTCTGCTTCCTTCTGTACAGCCTCTTTGAGTGTAGTGCTCCAAAGCTCTAATTTACTTGGTGTAGGTGGGATCTTAAGCCAGTGTGAAACTCTAGTTATGCTGATTACATTGCTGTGATTCTGCAGACTGCTTGATGTGCTTCATGTCCTCCATAGGCTAAGGGAAAATGAGTGTTTACTAGTAGGCCTGACTCAGCAGGCTATTAAAAACTGGTGGCTTTTCGGGTGAAGCACCTTCTGAGCTCAGCACAGGATCCTATCTGTGTTTGCAGTGTTGGGGACCAATGTCCCTGGTTTGTCAGTCCTGGGAGGGCTGGTGGGCAGCACCTCCAGCTTTCCCAGGAGCAGCTGGATGCGCTGAGCTCTGCAGGAAACCTTGAGGGAGGGAAAACAAAGTTTATTATAAATAGGTGAAATCCCTTATGGTAGTCTTCCTCTCCAGAAATGGACAAACTTTCCACTTTYATGTTTATTCATGCAAAGCATTAACTTATTCTTGGTTCATGTGACTGCAATGAGAGACTTAACTCCTTGGTATCAAAAACAGAACAAAAACTGGATATAGATGCAGAGATTTCTGTTTTAGCTATCAGTAATGAGCTGCTCATGGCAGAATTGTTTTTCACCACTGTTCTTAAATGTTTGTCCCTCTGTTCACTGAGAAGGTCTTTAATATATACCCGGTAAGACTTGAGGGTATTTCAACTTTTGTTTGAATTGTGCTCACATATAGGAGGAACAATTTTTTGTTTTTTTGTTTTTTTTTTTGTTTGTTTGTTTTGTGCTTTACACTTCTCATAGCACTTGTTGCGAGTAGTTGGAACAAATGGAAAGGAGAATTAGTGCTTCTTTATTGTTTGCTTGTCTATGGATATTGGAAGAGTATAGGGAGAAGTGTGACACCCCCCAGTGCTGGACAGGAACTAAGGCAGGGACTGTCCCCTCCTGTTTCAGATAGTGAGAAGTCTTTAACAACATGAGTGGATCTGGGGGCTGAAAAGACTGATTTTTGTATTGCACAGCAAGCAAAAGGTTGGAGCAAGACTGGGGACACAGTAAAGGAAGAGAAATGGCCCTTGCTGCAGCACCCCAAGAAGAAGGGTTTATGGGCTGAAACTACTTCCTCTTCTTGATATATATTTAATTAAAGTGCACTTCAATATTGGGATTTCTATGRTTTCTTTGGTCACTACCTACTGCTGGTTTTGAAGTAGATGAAACCATTGTCCTTTCCCCAGGATACATCCTTATTTTCCCTGGATCAACTCTGCTRAAGTACAGTAATCTACTCTGCAGCAAGTTTGCAGAGAGTATAAATATAATACACATAGGAGGGCATAAAGATAATGTCACAGTTTAAGTAGGAAGGAGGGAATGACACACGTTCATTATGTGCAGAACATGAGCTGTGGCTTAAATAGCTGCCTCGTGTAGGCAGTACCCACACACAGAGAGCTCTGCAAGCTCCTCACACTCATTGCCTTCATGTGTAGCTTGGTTTCCAGTTTGAGACTAGTTTCTTCATTCAAATTAAAGAGAATTTGTTTGGAAAACCATCTCAGTGGGGCTAAGGGAAATAGATTACCAATCTGCTTTACCCCTTTTTTGTCCCTTGTGTCAGTGGCCCAGCTTATCTCCCACTGGTCTGGTGGACCCACTAAGAGTTGTTGCACAGTTGTCAACCTGGCTGCCTAATGCTCTCTCCTTGCTCATCCTTCCTTCAGTAATGCAGCCTTCACTGCTCTCATGTTCTGAGCTTCTTCCCCACCCAGATTGCCTCTAATCTCCAATGTGGTTTTTGTTCTCTTACTGTTTTCCTGCTTTCTCATCTAGGAGAACTATCCTCTGCCTAGTTAGCCTGGTGATCCTCCTGCCACAGGTCCTGGTGGGAGCTCTGCAGCAAGGATTCTTCCATAAAGGACACTCCATGTGGCTGAGCAAGACCCCAAGCCACCAATTGCTGAGTACTGAGCAGGGCCTGTGTTAGGGAAGTGCTGGTTACACCTCCTGTATTCCCATACTCATTCCTGGGTGTCTTCCTGTGGTGATGGGCAGGATAACGAGCCTCTGGTTGGGTTGAGTATTCATATTTTTGTATCACACCAAACTAGCTCTATTTGTGTAAGACTGACCTAAGTTTGTGACCTCATAAAGCAGCTGGCTTGAGAGCTGGAGTTGGTTTATAGTGAGAAGAATTTAGTGATGCATTTCAGTTTCCCTTACAAATGTATCTATTTTTGTATGGGAAACACCATCAAGGCAAGTAAAAATAAATAGCATCTGTGATGTCTTGCTGCTGAGTGTACTGTGGTAGCTGTCTGTCTTCACRGAGTCAGATCGAGTTCATTCAATATTATGAAAGAAAATAATTAACTGATAAATAGGAAGAATTTTAAACTGCAGTTTATTTTTCTCTCTACAAGTAAGGTCATTCTTACTTGAGCTAGAAATAAACAGAGGAAAATCCTTTACAGTGATCTTATGAAAACAGGTATTTAAGGATCATTGATGTAATGCTGTAACAAATCTTTTTAGGGAGACTTAAATCAACAGAAATTAGACACTTGCTGCTGTCTTTTTTTTTTTCTTTCCTAGTAATTCGTTAGTGGGAGTGATCCAAGTTCCAAGTAGTTTGGGATTCTCTCCACTGCTGCAACTGAACTTTGGATTTGTTGCGGTAGTTGATGGCTGYAATCAGGGTATTTTTAGCCTGCATGAATATCACAGGTACAAAAAATGAAAACTTTGTCATCAAAAGCAGAGTGGGGGGAAGTGAGAAGAAAAGCAAATGGTATTTTAATGTGCAAAATCCTGATTCTTCCTTGGATTACTCTAGAAACAGTGGTACCCATTAATATAACTGTGACTGTCCACATGTTTAGAAGCAAAGATGCTRGATCTTCTGATCAAGCAACTTTATTGGGCTTTAGCCTCTAGCAGGTGTGARGTATGTGTGGGTAATGAAGTGTGTAGTCTTAATGAAATATAATTTTCAGTTAAAAGGGGTCTTCTAATGTAATTTATCTGTGATGATTCTTTAGATGATGCAGAGTACTTAGTCTCTARTAAAAGACATACTGAATTTGGTTAAACAGACCTGATATTTTCATCACTTTCATCTTCTGTTTGAACATGGCAGTAGGGCCTTTAGTCTCCTTAATGAGTTTTCTTGAAAAGCGTTTGCCCGGCTTTAAAGTGTCAGTTGTATATGTAAATAGACCATCCTGTAAAATAGTTATCCAATGTTCTGCAACAGGAAGAAAAGGATCCTTCATCACTTTACTAATGGAGCAAACACTGAATGAAATTTCTGTTGTTTTACAGTGCAGCCCCTGAAAATGAAGGCAGAGGATGGAAGAAGTTGTAGTACTGGGGAAACTCTTTAGCTTGATTTTGTGCTATCTTTTCCCCATTTCTTCTTATGGTGGATGGATGCTGGAGAAATTTCTGAAGAAAATATTTTAGGAATGTAAACTTGTTTCCCACTGTGTTTGTTTTAGTAGTGGGGAATGGAGCCAAATCTATTTAACTCAGATGGATTTGACATAAAATAGATGAACTTTCTACCCTTCTCTTTTGTCATCTTCACAAGGGCTTTTATGTGTGCATATTTCTGCACATCTTGGGTAGTTTGCTTAGTCGTTTACAAAATCATCAACTCTATTCTGACCCCAATGTAGAGGGAAAAGTCCAGACTTCATTATCAGTGTTGGCCTTGGTTGAAGTAACTTGTGTTCCAGATGAGCAGATGTGTAGACTGGAGGAAATAGTTCGGCTATAAATTTTTTAAAATATCTATCTGTTAATATTTGCATCTGGAGATACAGATAGAAAATACAGTACTTGACAATAGGTTGTGGCTTTGGAATCCTCCCTGGAGAAACTTGACTCCATAAAACARTGAATAGATTGCAATGAGGCATGCATGTAATATTTTCATTTCTGACAGTTTTAATCCCCTTCTCCTCATGTAGTGGTTTTTGTTTTATATAAAGAAGAAGCTATCTATATAAAGAGGAAACGCTCTGTTTCCTGAGGGCCTGCACTGAAAGCTCACAAACTAAGTGCCTTGAAGTGTCAATAAGGAGAAGCAGGTGTAGAAGCACCATCGTATAAACCTGCATAATCTGGAGATGAACAGGAGTGCCCTTTATTTTTCCTATTTTGTCCCTCTCTCTGAGAGTAGGGAGAGCACAAGACTGGAGATGGTTTCAAGGTTTGATAGAAAGCTGTTAATTTCTGTGAATGTCACTATTTGTGTTTATTGTACAACTGTGCAAGGAAAACTGAATAATAGTATAACCCAGCAGTGAGTGAGGGCTTGGCACCTGAAAGCCAGGCTTTGAGTGGTTTTCAGTGAAGGCTTCCATGTTCTGCCATCTGATGTGTAGTGAGTCATGGAGACCGCTTTCAAAAAGTGTATTTACACTTCAGATGATACTGAAAAGCTGATTTTTGATGCCGTTTATCCCTGGATAACTCAACTAGAGCTGACTGTTAAATTAACATGAATGGCAATGGAACTGGTTGCATGGCTTTCGTTGCAGCAGGAAGGATGAGATATTTGGGATGTCAGTGAAACACCYGAGACCCTCCAAGCAGCAATTGGCAGTGAAAAAAACATTTCGAGAAGCATGGAAGAGAATTTGAGCAAGTAATAGTACTTTGAATGGCATCAGAAGCCATGAAATCATTAGGCTGTACCTGTCAGACATCTGGAAGACATCATTCAAGGGTCTGTAGTAGAGATGTCCAAGTTTACCCCYCAAAATTAATGTATATAAGGTGTCTGGTGCAGCTTTTGCTACTTTGTGATCCAAATTAATCTCTCTGCCCACATCCTGTTAAAAYACTAGCTCATGACAGTGCTTGTTTGGGTGCGGGTATATTGTGCTCCATTGATTAATCTAGAGGTGTCTTCCTGCGCTTCGGAGGTATTTTTCCTATAAGAGGAAGAAACATTATTTCTGTGTGTGTGTTTATTCTTCAGGCAACAAGGGCGGCTCTGACTCAGCACTGCAACAATTTGGGGGACTCTCTGGGCAAGGAGAACGACATCGCGCTCATTATCGATGGCCACACGCTCAAATACGCCCTTTCGTTTGAAGTCAGGCAGAGCTTTCTGCACCTGGCTCTCTCCTGCAAAGCGGTCATTTGCTGCAGGTAAGAAATTCCCGAATTCCCTCTGGTGACAAAATGGGCATGAAGCCTGTGAAACTTTGTCTCGTGTGTTAACTTTCCTTTCATGCTTACAGCACTTACAGGAAATAGGAAAGTAGGGAAAATACAGGGTAATATTGGGGAGGAAGCAAGCTGTAGTGGTGAGCCACTTAGTATAATGGATTTCTCTGCTGTGGAACTGTTACTGAAGAGCTGGAACTGTGCTGTGGCCTCCCTCTGTGAAGAGCTGTTTCTTCTGCAGCCACTTGCAGGTCTGTGAAAGTGTTCACGTGGCCAACAGGGCTTAAGGTTCTTGTTTCTTCCTGGCCTTGTACAGGTCGCTATGTGGTGCACTGGTGTTGCACACCTTCAAGATGAACATTTTATCAGCTGCACTGATTCAATCTCTCCCAATGGTAAAACTTCTGTAGTTCTTGGACACAGTCTGACAAGCACATTGAGAAGCTTCTTGGATAGAAGCTTCTCCCTCCTGCTCCTATAGAGGAGGAAGCAAGTCCTTCATATAACTGTTCTCTAACACAAGCCCTCTGCCTCCATCAGTCCCAACAGTATGATTATTTTTATGAAGTGACAAGAGGTCATGAGAAAACATGATCCCCAACCTCCTGGTTATAGTAGATACTGATGATTAGAAGCTGTAGTAGCTATATCATCATTATTTAAGAAGTAGTTAAATAACTTGTCTCTTCTGGGGCTTCTGTAATTGGTGAAGTTGCATTTTAGTTTGTGTGGCCCTTATTACGTGGCAGAACATGCAAAATCTCCTGTGACCACCTCGATCCCAATATGGTTTTGTGCCGTCTTTAATATCCCAGTTGTTAAGAAATGTGCTGTAAAATTGTATCTGTGTTCAAGAAACTTAAACTAAGCAGACCTAGAGAGGGTGGTGGTTGTAATAGCCCAGAAGACTTCAGCAATGCAGAGCATTAGCCATGTTATATCCACCTTCAGAAACAAACAAACAAACAAACATTTAATGAGTACTAGTACTTAGATTTAAGAATGAAGTAGCTGTGACTGACTGAAGCTTCTACATTTTTTGTTGGTTTATTATTTTTTTTGTTTCTGTTTTGTATATGTAGCAATCTATACAGTTTTAGCAAACTAGTTCCTGTGAGCAGACATTGGTCATCATGTGGATGTTATTTTGTTTTGTAGATAGAGGCAAAATGTAGAGGTTGTGTTTTCTTTCCAGAAGCAGCGTGTTTCAAGGAGCCTGAATTCACRGTCTGGGCCGATGACAAGGCAGTCAATAGCATGCTCAAAGCTGACCATCCCAATTTGAAATACCTTTTCAACCTCATTTGTGATGCTCTCTGGGCTTGGGCRGATCAATTACTGTTAGCAAAGAACGTGGGATTTGCTTCAATTAACAGATCAGCGTAGATGCTGTCTTTGCCAGCTTGCCAGCTATTGCTCACGTCTAGTCCCTGTTTAGTCTTCCGTTGTCTAATTTAGACTCCAAATATAATTTGTRTTCAGCTCCCTCTTTGCTAACTGGTTGCAGGAAATACTCACTTGTCTCTTTGTGAATACATGCAATGGATTCATGCGAGAATGGTGATGTTCCTGCCTTMAGAAAGACTTCCGTGCACATCAACAGAATTACTGACATTTTTAACCTTTTGTTCTGTAAAACTGATGTAGATGTGAGAGCAGCACGAGGTGCTGGGCAGCTCGTGCCTGATGCCAACGTTGTCTTCCTTGTCAGTGCTGTAACCCACAGGCAGAGCCCAGCGAGCTGGGCATGCTCGTGTGCCTGGCTGTGGTTCCTGGCAGGCAAGCCGGMCACTCTCACATCTTGTGTGAGTTGGGCAGAGAGTGCTGCTTGTGCAGATTTCCCTCGTGGTTTTACACAGCATCAGAGAGTGGCRCCTGGCTGTGTGAGCAGCCCACGCAGTCAGTGCTGGACACTGCCATCGAAGGTAAAAGCGGCGCCTCTTCCTTGCATCACGCTGTGTGGTGTTCTCCACTTCATGGTAAGTCACCTTGCGCCTAGAAAGCAGCATCCGCAAGATCCTGGCTTAGGGATTCCTGTCCCTGCTCCACGTTTATCTAGGTAAGTACCGAAACCATTGCTTTCAGACACCGTTGCATGCCCGGCCTTCAAAGGCAGCTTGCTAGCTTAGTGCTCAAAGACTGAGCTACGTCAAAGACATGCCCAGCTGAAGCAAATCATAAAATGCAAAACCTGAATTTATACTATGTTAAGTCACCTGTCTTGCTGAAGATAATGAAAGTTCCTGTTTTGTCAAGAATAATTTAATATTGGGCATCTTTTCCCACTCTTTCATGATCAAGCTAACAGCAGTTTTAATTATTAGTGGATTAGAAACCTGAAAAACAATGTGGAAAAAATGCTGTAAAGTGTAAATCAAAGGGAAAAGATGATGTAATTTTGTAGGTTTAAAAGGAGAAATAAAAATAACTGGGTTTTGAGTCCCCAGGGAAAGAGAGGAATGCTTCTAATAGCCTTTAAGGCTTTGCAGGAGCCTTCCATTTACTCGCCAGGTGCTTGAAACTAAAGAAAGCAAAACATTTTTTTTCTACTCTGGGCTGTTTTTAATAGTACTTTGTGTGTCAAATAAGACAGTGCACTTTAGAACTTCACAGGAAGAAGTTTTAAAATGTAATTGGCACAGCAAGAGGAAATTTCAAATTAAATGGAGTTAGTCTTCAAACAAAAATGTTAATTGGGATGGGGATCTGGGTCTTTAAACCCAGAGGTATGATGTTTAACCACTCTAGGAGGAGTTTTGTTGCCATTCTCAACTTAACATAGCGTAAATTCATGGGGCTTAATGYRTCATAAATTTACTATAAGCTTTTCATCCCCATTGGGGTGTTTCAGATGCATTTGCCATTGGAGGATTGTTTTTTTAATACACTTTAGGTACCCTATATATTCATTTGCTGGGCTTTAAGCATAAACTACAGTTGAACTTGTTTCTCAAGGGTAATCTCTTAAAATTAAACTAGTAAACCTGGCACCATTTCGCTCTGAGGAGGAGGGACAGTGTTTTATGATGGGATTAAGTCTTCACTGTAATGTTGTCTCCTACTGACCACTGGCAGAGTGGAGGAATAGGCTCATCCTAGGAGCCCTGGCGAAGCAAAACCAAACCAAACCATTCTTCAAGAAAAAAATCTGACTTATTACACATTCCCTAAAGACTGATGGATATTATTATTTTTTGCTCGTGCTGGCTGGGGTATCGGTATGAACCTGTCTGGAGCAAACATTTGCTTTTCAGAGGAAGTGAAGTTTTCTTGGAAGGCAGTTGAATTCATAGCTTCACATGAGAGACCTGGGGCTGTTGATTGATTATTTATCTGTAGGTTTAAAATGTTGTCTTAAATCTTTTTTACTGATATTTTGTGTCACTAGCAAAATCCTATGGGTTAGGTAGAGTGGGTTTTTTTTTGTAAGGAAGTGAAATTTGATAATTGCTCTAGTATTCTACATAAAGTTAACTTGTATTACTGGGTGACAAGATTGTTTGTCTTCTTTGAGAATAAAAGTGGCAAAGAAGAATATTACTTGTTTGATACCGCAGTATATTTAATTCCCTATTGAAGGGCCTGCCTTAAATTGAAACACTTCAAAAATACAGTGTTTCACGAACACTCTTGCATGATTGTGCTTGCTTTGAGAAAGGGTTTTTTTTTTTGGTCATTTTTGAATGAACTTTTTGCAGGCAGCAATGACTGGCTTTGTATGTCTTGAATGCCATATGAGCAACACTTCCACCAGGAAGGAGCAGTTAATTGGAATCCCTGGAAGCGACGGTGCTGAGACGTTGTTCGAGCAGTTTGGGCAGCTCTTTGCCACATATGATCTGTGGAATAAACACCATAAACTGAACCTTTGCTTCCAGACCCTGCAGCCGCCTTCAGCTCAGTGCAGGGTGTTGCTGCCCTTCCTGGGAGAGGGTTTGGGAGGTCTGCAGCTGAAGAGCCCCCTGTTTGACTTCAGAGCTGCTCTTCAGAACTTCCGTGTTCTGCAGAGATCCCTAAGGAGGCATCACAGCATGGACAGAAGTTGCAGAAATTCAGCAGCAGTGATTCCTGAAGCCTATCTGCTGTTTTCACAGACATATTTACCCTTTCATGACAGCCCGAATGGCTTCCCCAGCTCTAAAGCAACAACACTAGAGTTGTACCTTAATATGAGAGCCGGGACTGCAGGACCTCTGCCCAGCCTCACCAGATCATCTTGTTGGGCGAACCCTGAATAACTGAGGTGTCATGGTGATAAGATGATGATAAGGAGTGATAAGATGATGATAAGATGATGATGATAAGATGATGATAAGGAGTAGCTGATAGCCCTGAGGGCTGTGCTGCCATCCAGAGGGACCTGGACAGACTGGAGGACTGGGCGGTGAGAAACCTCATCAAGTTCAACAGGGGCAAGTGCAGGGTCCTGCACTTGGGGAGGAATAACCCTGGACMCCAGTACAGATTAGGGGTGGACCTGCTGGAGAGCAGYCCCGCAGAGAGGGACCTGGGTGTCATGGTGGACGACAAGYTGACCRTGAGGCAGCAGTGTGCCCTGGTGGCCAAGAAGGCCAACGGGATCCTGGGGTGCATTAAGAAGAGCGTCTCCAGCAGGTCGAGGGARGTGATCRTCCCCCTCTACWCAGCCCTGGTGAGGCCACATCTGGAGTACTGCGTCCAGTTCTGGGCTCCCCAGTACAAGAGGGATGTGGAGCTGCTGGAGAGAGTCCAGCGCAGGGCTACCAGGATGATCAGGGGCCTGGAACATCTGCCCTATGAGCAAAGGCTGAGGGAGCTGGGYCTGTTCAGCCTGGAGAAGAGGAGGCTGAGGGGGGACCTGATCAGYGTGTATAAATACCTCAAGGGAGGCAGTGAGGAGGAGGGGCCGGCCTCTTCTCAGTGGTGTCCAGCGATAGGACTAGAGGAAACGGCCACAAGCTGAGGCACCAAAAGTTCCACAGGAACTTAAAGAAACACTTTTTGACAGTGAGGGTGACAGAGCCCTGGMACAGGCTGCCCGGAGAGGTTGTGGAGTCTCCTCCTTTGGAGATCTTTAAAACCCGCTTGGACGCAGCCCTGTGCCATGACTAGATGACCTCTGAGGTCCCTTCCAACCTTAAGCATTCTATGAAGCTGGAGATGGAGGAAATACATGAACAAACTCAGAAAACTCATTCTTAAAACAGTCCTCTTCGTCCTGCAACCCTCCAAACAGCAGTACCTGTTTTCTACCTGCCCTACCATTTCAAACAGTAGTTTGCACAGTGCGGGGGTGGAAAGGGAAAAAGCACGAGTCTCACTGACAGCATGGTGCAAAGAGAGAGGAAATGTTCTAGAAGGAGCAGCCCCTTTGATGAGACTGTTTCTGCTGGAGTGTTGAAAGGGAGGGGAATTTACTGAAGAGAAAGTGGATGATGGGAGAAGGGAAGGAGAAGAGGCCTGTGAAGAGTGGCTGTTGCTAGCTGCTTGTGTCACTGTGGGATAGCTAATGGRAGAAGAGAGGAGGAGATGAGAGAACAAGGTCTCGACACTGAATTGCAAGGCCGTAGTTTGGATGCTTCTGGTCTTCTAGCATCATTCGGAGGAAATATCAATAATACAGCATGCAAAATTAACATCTGGAACACATCTTAAATATTTATGCTCTTAAGACCCATATTGTTGCTGATGTTAGTACTTGACAAAGTGATTATTCTGTGCTGCAGTTCAGAATGTATTTATTTATTAAAACAAAAAAGTGTCTTGTTGACTTTCATTAGAAGAGATCCTCGTTCTTGTGACAAGAAAATTACAACGCAGTTCTGATTTAGAATATGCAAACCAATTCCAACATTAATTGGTCCCAAAGAAAATTATGGCCGTGTTACACTTCCCTGTATATGATGTTTTCCCACATCTATCACCTCCTGAATTATCAATGCCCGTTCTGCTGYTCTGTTTCTGACAACTCCTGACAGCGCGGCGTTCATCTCGTGACTTTGAAAACCTGGAGGGGAGAGCCCGTCTGGCAGCTTTAATGTGTGCAGGTAACTGAAGTTASCGGAGGAAGTTCCCTGAGGAAGGGTTGGGGTGATGATGAAGCAGGATGCGGTGCCCTCTGGTGTAAAGAATACCCACAGATTAAGAGAAATGATTGCCTAACCTGTCCAGTGTGTAAGCTGTAAACACACGGAGTGTATGTGTAAAACAGTCTGGACTTTGTATTATGATTACTTTTTTTTTTTTTTTTAGGAAGCTATTGTGTGCTTTTTTAGGAGCTGAGTAGATGTGGAAAACAGCACCAGTTCTGTTAGAAAGCCAGTAAAGCCAAGCTGCTGAGCTTGTGCCTTGCAGGGCTCGGCAGGGTGAGCTGAGGGGGCATTTCTGCTTCTGAGTGGTTTGGCTTCTGCTGCTTCCCGTTAATCGGCTTCCTCGGTTATAACAGAGTCCCAGAGTCTCACACTTGGGTAGTTTGACACACCCAGACATGTAGCAAGTATTTAAAAGACAAAAATGTTAATTCTGGTTACGTGTTTGGTCAACTATGAACCCAGAGAAGCACTCTCTCTTTCACCCAAACGTTTCCTAAAGATGCTGCTGCATCATTTGGATGTATTGATCCTTGCAGACCAAGGTAAACATCCCAGAATTATGGTAATCCTCTTACAGGAAAATAGACACTTATCAAGTCCGAAACATCTGCAAGTCATTTATTCACTTCCCTGGGATTTATTTTTTATTTTTAGACTGAAGAAAAAAAATATTTAAAGATATCGTCTTAACCTCTCTTGGCTGTTTTTGTAAATGACTCTGGTGATACAGCTTTTGTTCCTCCCCTTGGGTAACTATTCAATTGTCTGAACTTATAGAAATGTTTCCTGTTAAAGAAACATTTCCTTTGCTTAACTCCTTCTCGTTATTATGACCACGAGTATACTTGGAATTACCTTCCTTTCCTTGGTATTTATTTGAGAGAAGGAAATAATTTAAAGCAAGTAATTCCTAAATTGAGCCACTACTCAAATTTCCAGTGCTTTCCAGTTTGACAAAATGTTTGTTTTCTTAGTTATTCACGGAATATATTTCACTAATAACTCTATCTGTGTTGTATGTCTTTTAACTTGTATTTTTCAGTTCAGATGAAATATTCTTTCACTGTTTGGTTTGTATTTATGCTGGATGACCAATTGATCGGTTTTGACTTTTTATGCCCGTAACTGTGGTTATGAATGAAACATTTGTTCCTGAAATATTCCACTACATTCACCTAAATTTCCTATTTCTTTAATGATTCTTGCTAGCAAATTCACTTGCCAGAATGTATTTGGAAAAAAAAAGTTGGAAGGCGTGAATATAGCTAGAGAAAATAACATTTTCCCCAAAATAGTAGCTCCAACGAGAGCAAAAATGTTCATGTCCTTCAAAGACCAGTAACAGCTCTATGGTTTCTACCTCAAGTGCTGTGTATCCAAACATATAGATGTTTGTTCCTTTTAGCATCATGAGTTTCATATGTGGGTGACCAGAACCGTAGTTTTAATTTGATGTATTTCCTAAAAACAAGCAAGAGGTCTCTTACCCAGCAGTGCAGCAGCTCCCTTGAACGGTTCTGAAGAGGATCGGCGCTGGTCCGTCTTCACCAGGACCTTGGGTCGTCTCCACATGGCCACCTGTCCTCAGGTCCTCAACAGCAGAACCCAGCAGTAATAATATGAGGCCTCACATTTTATTTCCTAACTTGGAAAATAAACATTCCCTACGTGCAGCCCGTGGTGAAAGCAACAGTGCTACTGAGATGCACACTATTTTAGGAGAAAGGTAAAAAGCTATGGTTTGGAAAACCTTCTGTTCCATAGGAAATTCACAGCACTGATGTGTTTCTTTCCGCACGTGTTAGTGTGTTAGCCCCCATGTGCTGGCCCCATTCCAGCTTGAACAATTGCTTTCTTCCCACCTAAATTCCCACTGCGTTCTCCGCTGGGTGCYGCCCTCTCTGCTCCCTCCTGTGCAGCCCGTTGTGAGGGTGCCAGGGTGAACCCTCACGCCTGCCAGGTTGGGGCCCAAAGGTGCTTCAGCAAGGTCCTGCTGCAGAAGTGAAACCCAGCTGATGGTTCCTTTCAACTCGGACTATTGATGCACAGTGGTCTTAGCTGTCTGGCTTGCAAAAAAATAACTTTAGAAGCATAAATGTTGTTGCTGCTGGTTTTTAGAGACAAAGTGTCTTGTATGAATGTGTGTGTGGTTTCWTTTTCATGTATTTATTTATTTTTCAACCATTAGACTCAGTGCATACRGATCCCCTAGGCTTACACCAGTGTCTCCAGTTTGCTAGTGCAGCTGAAAGCTGACAGGAGTAAAACTGAATTTGTTCAAATAGGCTTATGCTACAGATGTGACATGCAGGCACTGAGAGGGAATGCAAAAGCTTTCTTACAGTGCTTCCTGCATCTGCTAAGAGCAGTTTGCTAATATGATAAAGCACCTGAGTTAACTGTGGGTACCTGACCTGTCTCAAATGAAATCCCCCCAACCAAGCACCTTACTCTTAGACTAACCTCAGTAACATGGAATTTTTATCATTATTATGGGTACTTGTTGTGATTAGACTCTCAACACAGCTTTATTGGTCCATCTCTTCTTTCTTCCCTGCTTCTTGCTTGTCTCACCCCAAGCCCCTTTCCTGAGTCCTGGAACAATACAGAGCCTGCCCGGGAGCTATCTAAGGTTTCCTCCTCTGGAAAGCCCTGTTGTTCCATCAGGCTGCATGGAGTCCAAGTGTCTGGTGACTTTCTGCAGTCTTGTTACTGTTTCATAAAGGTGTCTGGCTACATAGAAAAGGGCCTAATTCCTTGCTCATCAAACTCCAGCTAAATGGAAATATATTTTATCTTTTCTGCCATCTTCTTGGAGAATTGCTTACCCCTCTGCCTTAATCTTTCCTGAGCACTGAATAGTTAGGCAAGTTCTTAAAACTTTTACCAGGCGGGAAGGATTTGAGAAAAGTCATGCTTGTATTTGTAAATACTTTAATTTATCCATTATTGAAAGAACAAATTATTAAATCAGAGGCAGGAACAGTCTGCTTTGCAAACCTCCTATTACTGTGGGGAGTTAACTTGATGAGGACTCGGGGCTTTGTTTTACAGAGTAGTATTGCCCAGCCTGTGAAGTGGGGAGCCAGCTCTGGATGGGGTTTCCGAAGGTGTTTAGTGTTGGAGGAAGACACTTAACAGTTAATACCTTTAACTCCAGTAGGAACACAGATGAACCCATGCTGGATACCCGGAGAAATCTGACTTTGTGCTCACTAGAATAGCTGAGCTTAAGCTCATTTCTATCTCTGAAGTCATGATAATTATAAACAAAACCTCTGAGGTGAATGCAGTAAACTTGAGTTGCTTCCTGCCCTAGCTTGCTGGATCAAACCTTCTGGTTTGGATTGGCAGCAGTGGGCTATGTATTCTCTGACAGACTTCTTGTGTGCCTGAAATGTGGCAAGATCTGTGGATGTGCAATTTCCTTGGCTGTGCTAGCGAATCCTACCACATTAATTGCCAAGCACAATCCAGGTTGACCAAAGGGCTGGACCCTTTGCTGGGTCGTTACCATCCCTAGTTGATGGTGTGGTAGCTTTTTGTTGTGATTGCTTCTCGGGGATGCTTTTACACACAATGATTCCTTTGCTTCATGGGAAGTGATGTCCTTCCCAAGCAAGGATCACACGTGTATGGCACTCTCATACTGGCTAGGMCCCCTGATAATGGTGCCATGGTGCTCATGCAGAGCAATGCTCACGTCATCCTTCAAAAAATGTACTATAGGTGTCAGTATTTCTCCTTAATATCCTCTATTTCTCAGAAGAGGCTAGATAACAAATATTCTTGGTTTTTACTGGTTTGGCAAAGAGGTAGTCCAAAACTTCAGAACTCATTTTTCTGCTCTGCTTCAGACTGTCATTCAGCCTTAAGACAAGCCAGTGTAGTGAAGGATAGCAATAGAAGACAGCACCATAGTAAAATTAGGTAAAACGTGCTAGCAGCTAGGTGTGTTGTGCTTTGGCATCTAGGCTTCTTCGGGTGCTTTATCTGAAAATTCAAGTTTACTTCGTTGCCCCTTCCTCTGGAGAAGCTCCTTTTATCTCTGCTTTTTGGTGTTTATATTGCCWTTCATTTTCTGTACTTGTAATTCAAGCAAAAAAAAGAATTCTGAGACTGATAAAAATGATAGTAAAGTATCTTTGTCTAAATAAGCATCCTAGATGAATCTTTCCTAAAGTCTTTCTTCTCCCATAGTGTCTAGAGTGGATAATACAGTAGTAGGCATCTAAACTGATCACAGAATCACAGCATCTTCAAGGTTGGAAGGGACCTCTAGAGATCGTCTAGTGCAACCTTCCTGCTCGAGCAGGCACACCCAGAGCACAGGGCACAGGGTGGCAGCCAGGCGATGATCTGTCTTTCATAGTCTTGCTCCTTCACTTTCCTCTTCTCTTATTGTTCTCCGTGTCATGTTGCACTTTAGAACTGTGAATTACACCATCTCTCACATTTTCTGACAAGTGTCTAACTTTATAAAACATGCTATTTTGTGGCATTTTCATTACTGTTGTACTTATACCCTGCATGTGCCGTCGTACGCCACATTCCTCCTGGGCGCTCTTTGGTAAGAACTTCTGAACCAGTGCAGGGTGTTAGCTGTGGTTTGTTGCTTATGTTTGGCTTTGAAAGAGCCATTACTTGTAGGCCCAAATTAGGAGGAACCCAAATGCTGTTTTTTAAGACAAACAATCAGAAAGATACCTAGCTGTGTTTGGAGTCTCAAAGCCAAGACCAGCTACTGACTAGGTACAGATAAGGTGAAAGCATCTCTTTGCCAACTCAAATGCCTCATCATCTTTTTGCAAAACAGATTTGTTGTTCAGAACCACACGTGTAGCATTTGGAGGTTCTGGGCCATTTCAGGAAAGAAATTTCTCTTGCATCTCTGAGGGACAAAATCAGGTGACATTTGTCCTGCTACCTTCACAGTTGACACCTTTTGGGGTGTCTGCTGTTCTCCTCTCCCTGGCTGCTTGTGGTGGCCTTCAGCTCTGTGCTAGTGCTGGCAGCCGCTATCTGCTTCCCTCCTTCAGTGCAACTTCTTTAACTAGTCTGGGAAAAATGCATGCAAGGCTTCTCCCTCGTGGTTTCTCACACATCTCTCTTTCTTCCGATAATCAACATGTGTGGGCTGGAAATCGAAGCTGTTCGGGGAGATTTTGTTGGGTAGGCTTTTAAAGGCAAAATACAATTGAGGTTTATGCTGCCCTAGTGTTAGAATTTAATGAATATTTTTGCTTTGATTGCTGTGCTCATGCACGTTTGCGAGATCTGTCCGTTGTGCCAAAGTAGTTGAATGGGTGAATAGTGATGATTGAGGAAGGAGAAAAACTTAACCCAGTTTAAGATGCCTCCTTTTTTACAGCCCAGAACTGGACTGTTCTGGGAGGCTGCCTGCCTGCTGCTTGCAATGGGTTAGAGTCCAACCAAACTGTTCTGTCCTTGTCTGCTTCTAATGACAGCCCCAGGTCTGGTGACGTGCTGTCCTTGCATGGACTCCTGCTGTTAATTCTGTCAGTTATGATAAGTCAGAGATAAAATAGTTTGAAATTACCCAATAGCTGTTCTGGAAAGAGCTCACCATTTTTTAAAAGCTTGGGTCCATCATGTATGACAGCTCTCTGAGAAACTCATTTTTGTCTCTCCATGACAAGGTGCCTGCTATTCATGTGTTAAACTTAAACACAGGGATTTAAGGTTAAGTAGGTTCACATTTAGCAAGAAAATATTGCATGACTATTTATCCAATAGAAGACTACTTGTGAGTCCCTGGTTTATGTGACCGGAATGTGTACGTACAAGGATGTGCACAATTCATACAGCAGGTTGCATTGCTGAGAAACTGGACCTTGCTGTTATTTGTATTTGCATCCAGTTAATCTTTTGCAAAGCTGATCCTGGCAAGCAGATGGGCAGGACCTAAGCATCCTATCCGGAAGGGCAGCCTCTGGAAGCAGGACACGTCCTCRTGGCAGCCGAGGCTCCTGGGCAGTGACGAGCTGCATGTATTCCCAAGCTAAACTGTATGTTTGTCCTCCTCTGCTCAGTTTCTCACATTTAACCAGTGCTTTGAGGAAGCACTTGAATATTTAGGGCTGTGGATTTTGGCCGGGCCTCAGGATGTTCCCCGCAGAGGAGGGAGCGCTGAGCACTGCGCGTGGCCGACGTGGCCCTTGCCGAGCGCGCCACGGGCGTCCTGGGCTTCGGCTGTCCCCYGGTAGGACTTTCTGCAGCTTTTCCGAGCACTTCTTTAACGTGCTTTCCTCATGCRCTTAAGAAGTGGCCATTCCCTCCATCAGAACTGATAACCTAAATGTATAGGGGGAAAGATTTTTGCAAAGAATTGATTTGAGCCCCTGAAGTACAGCATAGCCCTCCAGACAGGCTCTGCACCTGACTCCAACTTAAAATAGAAAAGCAAAAGCTGCTTAAACAATTATTAGCTTTTACAGAAACTTTTTTTTTTTTTTAAATGATTCCTGCTGGGGCTTTTGATCTCTTTTGTTTCTCTGATCCCGAAGAGAAATGTTCCCAGTCCTTTATAGGGTAGGGACAGGCTGTGCTTAGTACCCGCTGTGGCGGGTGGTTGGTGGGGTCCGTGCCCGCCCCACTGCCTGTTAAGAGAAGACTGATGGAGCAGTTTAAAGAGAAACTCAGTGCTCTGCTCTCCTCCGCCTTAGCCACAGCCCCCAAACCTTCACTTTAGAACAGGAGTATGGTATCTGTTTCAGATTACATGTAATAAATGAATGCACATTAAATCAGAAAACAACCATGTACAAAAGAAGTTATGAGTCTGGCTTACATGGTGAAAGTAAGGAAATTTAGAGCTAAAGCTTAAACTCTGTCCACAACACAACTTCTTACCATACCACATGTCACATGAAAGTTCTGGAGATCCTTACAATACCCAGGAACACTGTTGTGACTTAAGGGTATAGTCTCAACTGTGTTTTTTCTGTTTTCATTTCCCTTTCTTTTACATTCTCCTTTTTTACGATATCCTAGAAAATAGAGTGAGGAGGTGGGGGAGGGATGGAGTCACAGAGCAACATCAGCATACAGAGAACAGATGGCAGCAGCTTCTTTAGAGCTTTTGTGGTTTATTATATGAATATGCATTGAGGGACCTTTTAAAAACGTGTGTCCTGGACCCAATACCGTATCCTTCGCCCTGAGAGCTCTATATTAATATTTTGTTACAGTTGGGATCTATTACAGTATATAAMAAGCTCCACTGATTCTGAGCGTAGTTTTAATGTGCCTTAGCTGCTGCACATAACCGGAGTCTGGATCCTTGTGCTGAAATGGGAATAAGGATTCCAGGAGCTCTGGCTTTATCATTTTGGGGGGCAGCCTGTGCGTGGTCCCTGCTATCCCTCGCTCGAGGGTGATGCCCAGAGTCCCACACGGTGCCTGGGCGCTACTCGCTGCTGCGGAGGCCGGCACCAGTGCCAGGTTTCCAGYGGAGGGCAACAAAGATGATTAAGGGACTGGAACAKCTCTCGTATGAGGACAGACTGAGTGAGCTTGGCCTGTTTAGCCTGGAGAAGAGAAGGCTGAGAGGGGATCTGATTAACATGTATAAGGACATGAAGGGAGAATGTAGGGAGGAAGGGGCYAAACTCTTCTCAGTGGTGGCCAGTGACAGGACAAGGGGCAATGGGTATAAGATGAAACCCAGGCAGTTCCATCTTCATGTGAGGAGGAACTTCTTTCCTGTGAGGGTGCCAGAGCCCTGGAAGAGGCTGCCCAGGGAGGCTGTGGAGTCTCCTTCTCTGGAGATCTTCCAAGCCTGCCTGGCTGCCACCCTGTGCCCCGTGCTCTGGGTGTCCCTGCTGGAGCAGGGGGTTGGGCTGGATGATCCCTAGAGGTCCCTTCCAACCTTAACGATTCTCTGATTCTGTGATTCTGTTTCCCAGGACTTCTCACGTGGAGAGGGTTGGAGATGAAGTGAGGCACTTTGTGGGGAAAGGAAACCCRGAGTTTCCAGAGTCACGGCAGGAAACCTTGAGAGCTGTCAGTGCAGCGGGGGGAACGGGTGTTCACTCCTTCAGCCTGCCTTGGAGATTTGTTTTCCTCGGGTTCCTTATCCTGCCTTTCACATGGATCTTGAATCCTAGTGCCCAGCAGCTCACTCTTCTGCTCTTCAAGTTTTGCCTGCAATTTTGTGTTTCAGGAATAGGAGCATTTTTGTGGTGGGTTCCTGGCGTGGGTCGCCCGGCTGTGTGTGCCAACGTGCTGTGATGTGCAGCCAGGCTGCACAGACCTGYGCCGGGCAGAATCCTCCCTCCACCAATTTGTTGCCAATTAGTTTAGTAGCTGCAAACACAGTCAACAAATTACTTCAATGTGCCTGCCAAAATTTGGCAGGATGGATCAGTGAGATGGAATCATCCTGGCTACCACTGGCCTTTCTGTAGGAATGCYGCTAGAGCTTCGTGGTGAGGATTCTACATAACCTCTAAGTCATTGTCACTTTTGCTGCCTGCCTCTCCTCTGACACCTCACCGTTTGCCTGCTCATTCCCTCCACCTCCCTTCCCGCTTTCTCCTCAGTTCATTTTTGGATGCTAGTCTTGCACACCAAGCTGACAGGCTGATCTGTTATGTTGTTGCCAATCTGCTGTGTCTAGGGGAAAATCGATTTTTTTTTTTATTTTCCTGGTATGTGCTGCAGGAATCAATATTTTACGAGATGGTAGAGAGCAGCAGCAGCAGCAATTTAGCTGAAGTTGCAGCCAACTCAATCAGTGTGCACGCTCAGTATTCACAGACCAATTCCAGAATGGGAGAATTGGAAAGAATTTTGCTTTTGGCCCAAGAACAACAAAAAGATTAAAACACCAGTAAACTTAAAATAAATTCTCCTTCTGCGAAAAAGAAGGAGTTGAGCTCAGGATGCAGTACAGTGTGGTGTTTTATATAGTGATGACTGAAGATCATAAAGACTTTCTTCTATTGTCAGTCCTAATTGGCAGCTGGCACTGATTAGCAGGAAGAACGAAATCGTGGGGAAAAAAAAAAAAAAAGGCAAATGGGGAATTTTATTGAATGGAAAGCTGCTAAACAAAAGAGGACTTCTGTTCCTGTACACTTTAGATGTTATAAAGAAATGAGGCTTCTGACCTTCAGTCGCTTTGAATAATGGCTTGGATAGCATCATATAGGGATCATGTTTTTASAGTCCTGTTTAACATGTTTAGTTAAGCTCTTAGATCCCTTGATCCATTTTGATATCCAGGTGAGAATCCAGGATTTGTCTACAAGTTGTTGATAACTCTTCATCTCATCTGCTTAAAAAACAGTAAGGGGGGGGATGTAAGAGGGAAGAGTTTGAGACAAGTAGTTATTTTAAAGACGGCAGTGTGCTTTGTTGTTAGTTCCTACATGGTGAGCTGCTGTTGTACCACGAGAGCCCATAACGTGAATGACTCTAGAGCCTCCACCTCAGCTGCAGTGAAATGGGGGCCCCGACTTTTGGCATTTCCATGACAGCTCCGCTGAAATGCTGATCCTGGCGCTAGCAAGAAGGTGGCTGTAGTTCTGTAACATCCTGCATGCGCCTGCAGATCATCTGTATTTGTCTCTGAAGTCAGTGCAAGTAGACTCTGAAGTCAATGCAGGTAGGCATGGCCTCTTCCTGCAGGCCCATGCGAATTTACAGAGCTGGCATCTGCACATGGCTCACRGTGGGTTTTGTGGGTTTGTACCACAAAAATGAGTCCCAGCTACGATGTGAAAGTCAGTAGCGCTGAGGCTGGCAGTCTGATATGGCAGCACAGAGGCAAAACCAGTTTCTCTGTAAGGCTGTCAACTTATTTCAGGCTCTTGCCTTTCATGTAATGGAAGGTTTCTCAAGGAGCAGGTGGAGTAACTGGATGGCCAGGCTGGTATGGTGCTTGTGTGGGAGCTCAGAGTACCTGATTTGTGCTCCCAGTTTGCTATGGAGTCTTGAGCAGCTTGACCTTGCTGTGGTTCAGGTCTCTGCCTGTAAAATCAGGTTAATACCTGTGATATTGCCTGTTCCTGCACAAGAGAGGCCGTGCTCAGGGCTCGTGTCCGTTCCAGGCCCCGGGCTGGGTCTGTAGCTGCGGGAATGGGAATAGTGCCTCTCACTGTGACAATGAGAAGACAGCTGAGAAGGAGAAGTAGTTTATTTTTGAGCCTAAGGGGATTAGGGATTAACCATGAATTTACAAAATTAGCAAGATGACTTTGAAAGGCTGATGATAGTAAAAGAGGGGAAGCACAGGGTGCAGTACTGCTATCTTTAAGTGCAAGGAGCAAACTGCTGTTGGGCTGCAGTATTGGCTAAGTATCTGCCTGGCTTAAGTGCTGAAAGCAGTTTTGTGGTAGCCACCATCAGCTCTTCAGCAGGATAAAGTTCCATGTTGTGAAGTCCAGGTTTTTGTAGCCAGGATGTTCATGGGTTGCCAATTTGCCAGAGTTGCCTCTACCAAGAAGATACTGGCCATGGCATATAGGTAACATATGACTGCTCCTCAGTGCTAATCCCACTACAGTTCTCCAGTAAAATACTGGAGAACCTCGAATGGTCTTTGAAATAGAGCTGTGACCATTAAACTTGCTGGACATGTAAAGAAGACAAAAATCAAAAGCTTACTCTTCCATTTAAAAAATCAAGTTACACTATCAGGAGATAGAGGGATACTGTATGCAGTGAATACTTCAGCAAGGCATTTGGAAGAAATTCCACATTAAACTTAGAAAAAAAAAATTGGCTCAAGTATTGCAAGGCCTGGAAATTTGCTGAAGGACCATAAGCAAAAATAATAGATGTGGCAGTAATTTGAGCTGCGAGGCGAAAAACAGTGCCTGTAGGATAGGATAACTATTGGGCTCAGTTAGATTGAATATCTTTATTAATGATTTAAAGGAGGCGGCTAAACAGCTCATCAGTTAAATTCACAACTTAATACTAAATGGGGGATTTTTTGCAAGCTCAGTTGGAAGGAAAACATGGAGCACCAAGTGTGGAGTGGTTAGATCTTAGGAGACAATATGGAAACAAAATTGAAAGATGGATGTTTTTAAGTGGAGAGGAGTAGAACTGGCGTATTTTCTACATGGAAGAGGTTTGTTCAGTGTGTTTTACCTGGCTGTACGTATGCATGTGCTGTGCTGGTTCCAGAACGTGCTTTGGCAACTGTCGTTAGTGTTGAATTCTTACTTGTGGTGAAGACTCTGGGATTAGAATTAAAATTGGGCCATAGCTACTATAATAAATCTGAGGGCTTTATTGTTCAGAAGGTCTCTGAATATAGGGCCATCCTTCTCTAAACAGCATTTGGATTCTGCAGAGTTGCTGAGAGGCTTCATCCCTTATGACCTGTAAAAAATTAGAGCATTTAAGACTTTATAAATCAACCACTGTTTTTAAAAGGGTCGCTCGCAGGATAGCAGACTTTTCTGAGCTAAGCTGTGGTTTGACCTGTTGTTACACGGTGTTTATGGAAACTGCTCTCTTCCAAAGTGTTTAATAGTAAGTAATTGGGTAAAACAAGTCGCTCTCATTCTGTCTGCAGGGCCCTCGCAGCAGGAGAGAGGGAGGGAGAATCCAAAGGTTTGTTCTTTCCCCAAGCCCCTGTGTGTGGGTGGATGGGAATGGTGCCTGCGGGGGGGTTCAGGGAAGCGAGTGAGTGAGCACAGGGCGCTAGCAACACAGCAGCACCCTTGGGCTCTGTAGGCAAGAAGTGTCATCAACAGCCCCTTCTCTGCAGCTCCATGGAGAGGCAAGAGCCCTGGTGTCCTTTCAATAGGTGCTTTATTCAGAACTTCATTAGCTTTCAGGGAACAGAGCAGGTCTGGAGCTAGCAGTGTTATACTGGTCTGTTTTGCCAAAACCCCTTTTTATTAGAAGCTCTTGTAACTGATGCTTGATCTTATTACAATTGGGGGAAAACATTGTTTTATAAATGGCATTAATAACACATGCAACGTTGAAGAAAGCCAGTGTTAGCAACTTTTAAATTGGTTATGCTCATTGTAAGGGAAACAGTATAAGTTCCCTAATGGAAAACCTTGGACAATGTTTTTCTTAAAATATTCCACTAATATATTTTGCTGGATTCAGYGTAGATAACCCAGACAGACAAATGTTAAACAAATGCCTAACATTTCTCATTACTTTCTTTGAAAAATTGCTTTTTACAGTGGAAGTGACTTTGCACAGTGGCTTTTTCAAAGTCTTCCACTCCTATCAACTCAGTCAAGTATTTCTGGAACTTCTTCCTACTAAAGCTTTCATTTTTTAATTTTTTTATTCTAAGTCCTAGTATCATCAGCTTGACCTATCAAAGGTTCCTTGGATCAGATCCTTGAAACTAGTATTTCTTCATCTCTTATATTTGAATGACTGCCTACTAACTTCCATAACACTGATGCGCTTCTTTCAGGATTGAATATTCATCGACTGAAGAGAGGGTTGAACCTGGGCAAGTTTCAGCAGGGAGCTTTGCATTAGCTAATTCATAAACTTCTGACAAGAAGCCTGTCCTAGAAAAAGGGACAACCAGAGCRTGGGGTGGGTTTTGTGCTGCTTCACCGTTATTTCAAGATGACTCTGACTGTCGGAGTCTAACCTAGATGCTTTATCCAGATGTATGTCTTATCACATAGCAGTTGCTCCACGAGGGGAAAGCTTCAGATGATAAAATGGAGTGAGTAGGAAATTCTAGGAAATATGGAGAGCAATAAGGGAATAAACTCAGGAAAAGCTCAGGAAAAGTGATTCTGGGGAACTTAAAATTAGTGATCAACAGCTGAGAAAAAGGGGGAGCAATTTTGTTTTTAAGCAAGATACAGAATAGACAAGTCAGGAAGGGATAGATGAGTGGACAGGGAGGTGGATTAGGAATTGGCTCAGTGGTAGGGTGCGTAGAGTGGTAGTCAGTGGTGCGGAGTCCAGCTGGAGGCCTGTACTTAGTGGTGTCCCCCAGGGGTYRGTCCTCGGTCCAGCCCTGTTCAACTTATTCATTAACGACCTGGAKGAAGGGCTGGAGTGCTCCCTCAGCAAGTTTGCTGATGATACCGAACTGGGAGGAGTARCTGATAGCCCTGAGGGYTGTGCTGCCATCCAGAGGGACCTGGACAGACTGGACGACTGGGTGGCTAGAAACCTCATGAAGTTCAACAAGGGCAAGTGCAGGGTCCTGCACTTGGGGAGGGATAACCCTGGACACCAGTACAGATTAGGGGTGGACCTGCTGGAGAGCAGCCCCRCARAGAKGGACYTGGGYGTCATGGTGGAYGACAAGTTGACCATGAGGCAGCAGTGTGCCCTSGTGGCCAAGAAGGCCAACGGGATCCTGGGGTGCATTAAGAAGAGYGTCTCCAGCAGGTYGAGGGARGYGATCRTCCCCCTCTACTCAGCCCTGGTGAGGCCACATCTGGAGACTGYGTCCAGTTCTGGGCTCCCCCGTACAAGAGGGATGTGGAGCTGCTGGAGAGAGTCCAGCGCAGGGCCACCAGGATGATCAGAGGCCTGGAACATCTGCCCTGTGAGCAAAGGCTGAGGGAGCTGGGCCTGTTCAGCCTGGAGAAGAGGAGGCTGAGGGGGGACCTGATCAGTGTCTATAAATACCTCAAGGGAGGCAGTGAGGAGGAGGGGGCGGCCTCTTTTCAGTGGTGGCCAGCGATAGGGCTAGAGGAAACGGCCACAAGCTGAGGYACCAAAAGTTCCACAGGAACTTAAGGGAACACTTTTTGACAGTGAGGGTGACAGAGCCCTGGAACAGGCTGCCCGGAGAGGTTGTGGTGTCTCCTTCTTTGGAGATCTTTAAAACCSGCTTGGACGCAGCCCTGTGCCACGTGCTCTAGGTGACCCTGCGTGAACAGGAGGGTTGGACTAGATGACCTCTGAGGTCCCTTCCAACCTTAAGCATTTTATGATTCTATGATTCTGTGATCTTGCAAATAGAGTAGGAATTAGTTGAGACTGAAGTCTGAACCTGAAAAGTGATCTTTTTAGAAACAGCACTTTAAATTGCTGTGTGAGAAGACAAGGTTTGTAGAGCACATGAAGGTTTGCAGTAGCTGGCAGAAGATGTGGAGGATCAGGATAAGGGTTCCTGGTTTGTTTTCAGAGCTGCAGATATTTGGTATGGCGCCTATGTGAGAATCTAGAGTAGGCTTTGAGTTGAAACATGCTTCTTCTCCTGGATAACCACTTCAAGATGAATAGAAACACTCCTGAATAAACTTCCACAGGTCTKTAACTCGCATGCTGTTCCAGAGAGAGTTTTAAACAAAAACATGTGGAGGAATATTATACTGTGACCTGGAGGAATGCCATGCCCACGATCCATAAGGGAGGTACAGTTTCTCCAAGCTGGGACCTGTCATTGATGTACTTGGCYGCTGATCACTGGAAGCAACAGGAGGAACGTACAAGTGTTCATAGTAATGTATAGGTCATTCATACTAAGTGTTTTTTCTTTATGACAAGCTGTATGGACAACAGATGCTATGTTTTTCTTGACTTTTAGAATGAGCTTTTTTGGCCTAGTGGATATATTCCTCCTAACTAGTGTTTTGAAAAAACTACCATAGATTTGTAGCCAAATGTTTGTCACCTGCATATTGTTGGGTGAAAAGAATTCCTGAATCAGGTCTGAGTAGAGAACGTTTTGGAGAGAAAACTGAGTTTGAAATGGTGGATCTATCACAGCCTTAAGCCAGCTCTTCTAGAGGTTTCTATGCTGACCGCTCCTAGAAAGAGGAAATTTTATTTAGCTTCAGCAACTACAAGCTAAATTTCTCCTTATGCTTTTCCTTGCCAAAATTTAAAAAAAGTCACCAAATGCAGTAGTGATCTTCTCCCTTCATCCTTGTGTAAGGACGGTAATTGAATGAACAGTGAGATACTTAAGGATCTCAGTAGGAAGGATATACCCCAGACTTACCTCTAGTGTAACAACAACTGCATTTTCTCCAGTGTTGYTCACTTGTGCTCCTAGCTCAGCAGGGCTTGTCTCTAGAGGCCTGCATGAATACAAAGCCCTTGGCCCACAGTAATTGGATTGTCATTTTTGTGATTGCATTCTGAGATCCTTGGTTAGGTTTATTGGCTAATGAACTACCAATTTGGGTACCTGTGGTTGCACATGTAGCAATAACAAAATTAATATTCATCATTTCTGTGTCTCTTCTTTCCTGCACCGAAAGGAGCATCAGTGCAGGTGGCACAGTGAGTGTCTCTGTCTATTGAAATAGGACAGACAACTAAAAAAGAAGTGAATTAAAAAAATAAAAAGAAAAAAAAGGTCTAAAGCCCTTATGAAAGGTAATAGTCCCCTGTCTTTAAGAACAAACTAGATGTGGCTTGTGCGTGAGACAGCGTAGAACCAGGAATGACATTCCGACTGATGCAGTTCACAAAGGTAACTTGGAGGACAGTTTAAGGCATCCAGGCCCTTGGCTTCTTAGCCAGGCACCAAGGCCGGGCTTTACGGAGCCCCTCYGGGCGCTCCAGGGCCCCTGTCCCGAAGGCTGCAGCAGCTCCCGGTGCCCCTGCGGATGGCGGCGTCGGCGGGAGCAGCGCGTGGCCGGCCCGGCGCGGGGCCTGCAGCCCGGCCCGGCCTGCCCGGGCCTCGCTCTGTTTGTTTGCTTAGGATTTCCAGCCTAACCTCGCCRAAACTCAAGTGCTGGAGCTGTGTTCAGAATCCTTCTCTACTAAATATGTTTTCTAGAATAAACACCAATGCAAATCCATCTTGAAATCACTCCTGATGAACCAGGAGTTTATCAAATACTCCCGATTGATCATTTRTACTCAATATCTTAATTAACCATCCAAATGATATTAGTATTGTTGTTTAACTCTGGTAATTGAGCTGGATTTTCACAATGTATTTGTACAATGCAACTGCTTTTTTTTTTTTCTCTCTGTACTTTTACAAAATTATTTCCCAAGAGGTTTGAGATCAGAACGTTGTGATTTATATAAGTGATTTGAAAGGCTCTAAAGGAACTGTTTACTTTGCTAAGTTTCATTTTAGCTAGAGAGAGTAGCCTTAAAATACTAGAGAGAGGGAGAGAGGAAGCCGTTTGCAGAAGCCCTAGAGAACTAAACTGTGCTTTAATCTAAATGCAGTGACTGCTGCCGTAACCTCAGGCTATGCAGGTGCTACCTCCAAAGCCGCTGCAGGGGTTTGGAGGACCTGAAGCCAGGGTGACTCCCAACAAGTTACACCTGTACACAGGGATAAGAGCAGTGGGGCAGCGACTGCTTTTCTCTTTCTATCCCTGGAATGGCTGCAGAGAGCAGAGTTTGGATCCTCTCCGGGTAGGCTTCAAGCTTCCTTGGTCATAGGAATACAGTAAAGCTGTTGGAAGCATCTGAGGCGCTGCCCTGTCCTTGCTTCTCTGGAATGCCATGAGGGCAGGACTCCGGCTGTGAGTGAGGATAATGTGTTGGAGGGAATGGCTGTGATAGTGGTGACCTAGCAAGGGAGCGGGGCTACTGCACAGCAGTAAAACACCTTCTGCCTCTTCTGAACCAAGTCAAGAGAAGAAGAAAGGAAAAAGTGGCAATTGCCAGGTCAGGGAGTGTGGTTTCTTTGCCCTCCTCTGTAATCTCTGCTAGTTTTTGTGTATTCTACTTCTTTATTCTCCTTTTCCAACCAGGTGCCAAGTTGTTTCTTCTGAGAATATGAGTTTGGCCATAGATGTGGTTTAAAGACTTTCTAATAAAATTCTCTTTACAGCCTGATTCTGTGAGGTGCTAAATGCCCCTTATTAGATGCTAAGTGCTCAACACCTTGTGGGATTAAGATTTTAATTCACACGTATGTGTGATGGTCTTGTGATACTGTCACTAATAATAATGGTAAAAAGCTTCAAAGTGTTTGAAATTTTAAAAATGCAATGCTTGAGGGACAGACTACTTCAATTTAGGAGACATTTCAAGGCAGTTTACCAAGGTAAAAGGGATTTGGCTCTAATCTCAAATATATGAAGCTATTTTCAATAGCTATTATTTCAAATATTATCAAAGTTATTCATCATCTAAAATTTTACTTGGTTAGGAGTGGGCATGAAGGTAAGTTTTCAAACAGGCTGAGAGATCTGTGTAGCTTTTCATACTGTGCTTTCCTGTGCAGGGTGGCAAGCACTGAGAGCAGCATGTTCATTCTCACCTTCTCCCCAATGGCAAAAGCACATGCAGCACTTGGCTCTGATTTTAGGAGTATTTGCTAACTTATTTGTGTACTAAAGGCTAAGATAATAAGACACAATAGACTGAAATGCCAGAAGAAATGAAAAGAGAGAAAGAATGGCTTCCTGGATAAACGTTTAATAGGAACTGAAGTGTGTTTTCAGTAGTTATTGAAGAAGATTCCAAAAGGTAATTTAAAAATCACCGTATGAAACAGGAGTGCCCTCAGACAATCGTAAAATTTCATTAAATTGAGTCTGATTCAGCCAGGTACTGAGTGCTCTCAGACTGAACCTGAGCACCCCACCATGAAGACTGAGAGAACTTRGCCCTAGGAACCCACAGGCTTCAACCTGCTTCTCTTTCGCTGCAGCTTGAGCCTAGCTTATCTATTCTTGGACAACTGGCTGCTTTAAGCATCTCAGATAGCCTTAAACTTCTGCATGTGTTTATGAGATAAAGACTCACAATTTGTACTATCGGTTTTAGTGGAATTAATTATTATTATTATTATTATTATTATTACTTTAGACATCAGTAGCATGGCCCATATAACATAGAGAACTAGGCCAATGTGTTAGCCACCCAACATGAATAATACCGAAGCAAGGCCCTGCTTGGCAACTTTTTCCTTATACTAAAGGATGTTTATCAGTATTTTATGTTTGAGGTGGATATAGCATAGATGTTTGTAGTAAAAACTCCTATTACCTATTAATGAAGAAAGTCTACAGGATTTCTTAGAAATAACCTRCTGGCACAATATTCTACAGTCTGCTTTTCTATGATGCAGAAAACTGCAGTAAAATTTGATRCCTCAAGAGTAATATAGCAGTGTTTAAATATTATCTGCTTTCCACAGAAAACTTCGCTGTTATGTAAGAGTTCAACACTTTCATAGCTTTTGTCATGAGGTGTCTTAAACATTGGATTATGGTAGCTTTGTATATACCCCAGGAAAATGTCTTGTTTGAGAGCACTTGATGTTTAGATATAATATTCACTTTCAAAGTCATTAGAATCGTATGTTTTCTGGATTTAACCTTATCACCAATTCCTTATATAGTTTTGAGCTGAATTAAATCTTTAAGGTTGTAATAGGTTTCTCTTTCTGCACATGATTATGACTTAAAGCGTGTTCCATTTGAGGACTGGCCAAGAACCTGATATGGTTTTGTGTAAAAGTGATCTGAGAGCCATTACACACCTGCCTTGGACCACTTGGCTTTGTGGGTTCCAATAATGGAGTGGTTTTGTTGCTCCTGCTTTATTCCTATCTAATTAATATTATTATGGAAAACCTGTATAACCTAATGAGGCAGAATGCCATGAAATTCCTGCCTTCGTACTTGTCATCATTTGTTTCTAGAATTGGCTGTCATATTGTATTGGATTCCTGGTATGTAATAGAAGATGTTGCTAAAGCTTTTCAGCTCACTCGAGGCAATCGTGTTTTTGCTGCCCAGCCCTTCAGGATGGGAAAAATACCTTTTCTTACAGCTTCAGGCTCTTCATGTACATATGTTTTCTCGGTCCCTTTTAATTGTCTTTGCGTTATGAGTTACTGTCATTCCTAAAGCACGGCTGGGTTCTCTGGSAAGGAAGACACCGAATTCCTTCCAAATGCAGTAGGGGCAGCTGCGTGTGGCAGAGTGACACATGGAGCCCTCCTTGCAGCACTGGGAAGACACAGTGGGCTGTTTAGGTTCCTTTTAACGAGAAGTTGCAGTCCAAGGTCTCTAGCAGTGACTGTAAAGCACAAGCTGCAATTCCAGTCCATCACCCCTCTCTTCCTCCACTTGCTCAAACCCTTAAAGAGGTGGAAGCCCAAAGAAAGCCCTTGGGTTGGGCAGCAGAACCTGAACAGCAGCTGAGCTGACGAGGTGGCCAAGGCAGAATTAATTTATTGCTAGGTAGTTAACTTTGTTCTATTATCTTAATAGAAGCATTTTGCTTAGCAGTGTGACTCATTTTCCCAAAGTGGTGCCAGGCGTTTGCCCTTGCTCTGATACTTGTGCCTGCAGACGCAGAAGGTCCCACCAGTGAGGAGGAGGAGAAGGAGGGAGCTCAGCCAGGCTGGGGAGGGATGCTCAGTGCTAGTCTCTGCTTTGGAGAATCTGTCATGGATGATTCTCTTCAGGTGCTGCAGCACACAGAGCACCACAGGGCGGGATTTAGGATCGGGAATGTGCTATGGAAGAGTAACAGCCGGCTGCAAAGGCAAGCAGCCGTCCAGCAGGCACAAATGCAGTAATGGCCAAGCCTAAGGCAAAACACAGTCACGAAGGAAGGGGCAACAGGACTGTTCCCTTCTTAAGTACACTTATTAAGCCAGCTGCTGTTCTGTTGACACTGTTTCAATAAGGTAAATGGTAAAAGATAAGTTTTTGAGTTACTCCATTGATTCTTACGATATTTATATTGTCAAATTGTTTTGCTTTTGCAGTTTTTACTTTAGGTTAATCACAGATGTCTTCTCCTTATATCCTTTTTCCTTCCCACCTCAAATGTTCAACAGTTTTTTTTAGAATAACTTGCATTTTTTTTTTCTGTGTAAAAAGAGAAAGAAATGATCAATGCTTGATATTTTTCTCAGTGCTATGATAATTAGACTAAGTTAATGAAGATCAGCACAGGCCATGACCAGTTAGAAACAATGCATTTCAGAGTTTGGAAGGCATCGGAGATGAGTCAATAAATCTGTCATAAAACATCTAAGTTTATTCTTGCTTTGTACTGAAACACTCTACCAAAATGTAGTGCTATTTTCTCTCTAGTTGCCTTCCTCAAGCATGAGCATTTAAAAAGAAAAAAAAAAAGATAATTTCAATTTTAGAAAAAGATGCAAAATGTGCATGATAATAATGGACACTGATTTTGTGTTCACAGAAACAGACATGCAGTTGATTTTTTTTTTTTGCATTCTCCTGATCCTAAGCTCTAACTTAAAAAATGAACTTTTCTCTTTCTGATTGCCAAGTTTCTGAAAGTGCCCCATTTTTGAGTCCCCTGTGCCTTTGCCTCGCTGTGCTCTTGCACTATTTTGAAGAATTCCTCCACAGAGAAGATGAGTGTGTTTGTCCCCTTGATTCGCAGCAGCTCCACTGCTCTTTAGCTTTGCCTGTCTGACAAGAAAAGTTCCTTAGTTTGTCCAAAAAATGCTCAAAAAAGGGCACAAGCGGCCTCTCCCTTCTGTGAATGAAGTAAGAGGAGTATTAGTGAAGTCTTAGCTTGACAGGATCAGAGGAGAAAGTCCTATGTGGGAGGTCAAAGGAGGAGTTGAGCTGAATGGGTTTTACCTTCTCTTTGTCACCTGAATGCAGGTGCAGCTCCTGTTCTTTAAACACAAAACCTGTGGTATGCATTTTCCCCGGTAAGATTTAATTAATGAAGATGAAATTCTTCTGAGTATGTGATGCTCTTGTGCGTGTTTTTTTTWATTTTTTTCCCTGTGAATATGTCACCTGAGAAGAAAGTAGAACATCTGAAATTGGTTTTTGGATTTTGTCAGAGAACTTAACATTTCCAGAGAACATCTTTATRCTGTTCACAGCTAAGCACTTTTATAATCTGTTGTAAAGCAAGTTGGCTGCATGCTTATTGCAGATGACATGGAGCTGAGAAGGGCTGCAGGTATTTTTCAGGGTAAGTTGGTTTTGTTGTTGTTATTCTTTGGCTATGGCCTAGTTGGATGAATGATATGAATAAAGTCATGTTAGTGTGCTTTATTATGAGAGGTGGGAGGTCATATTTCTATTATCTTCAACTCAAATGTGGCCTTCGTTATGGTATTAGATGCATTTATAGGTAGGGTGGGGTTTTCTTGAGCAAGAATTTCTGCCAGGCAACATTTTTTTTCAGAAATTGTTTCTTTTCTGAGATAGAAAGTGAAAGGTGTGAAAGTTTCTTAAACTGAAATATTTACAGAACAGGAAATTAGTGCTTTTTAGGCCTCCAGTATTTGTAATATTTCTGTTCTGAGAGAATGTGTATTGGCTAATGGAGAMTAAAACCAGACAGAATTCCTGCCATCTCCACCACATCTGCAAATTTCCAGAAGAAAGGATTTTTCTAGTTGTACAGATCCACCATGTCCATGAATTACGAGCATTCACAGGATGTGACTTGATTTGGGTTTGACCGACTTGCTGAGGTCGAGCTTTTACGCCAGGTAATCTTGGAGGTGGCAGAGGGCAAGCGGAGTACAGGACTGAAGACATGAAGCCAGGACCAGGCATCCATGTTTCCTACATGAGGGATTCATGGCGCAGAGTGAGTGTCACCCAGCATGAGAGTGTGCTTCTAGAGGGAGATGGCCCCAGCACACCTCGCTTCTGTGAAGGCAAAATGCTCTTGTAGGTACATTAGATCAGGAGAAAGCAGTGAGAATCCGTTGGGTTTGTAGCGGGGATTAAAGACAGGAGCCCTAGAACTGGTAGGTGGRTGGATTGGTTCTTGTCAAGGATGTTCACAAATGTCACTTGGCTAATTGAAACAAAATAGCAGTGAGGAAAAGCAGATCTTCTTGAAGGGATTCCCCCTGCTTATGAGGCTTTGGGAGCTCTTGCAGATTGTTCAGAGGCTCCATTAGCCAGAAGACAGTCTCATAGTCTGTGTTGGCTGGTAGCAGGTACCAGTTTACGGTAGAGACGTCATACTGAAGCACTGAGAGATAAAAACATTGAGACAGTCACGGATGCCCTGATGGAAGCGCTACGTGTCCGGCCACGGGCTGCAGTGAACAGAAGACGACACTTGAGTTGGCTACGAGGCAGGTCCGTGACCATGTTTAGATGATTTGCCCCAAGGCCTGTGTTGTACGTGGGGCTAATGCTGGGKGAGGCCTTGTCTGAGGAGAGGTAACTGCGGTTACGTGTCATCCTGGTGAGGGAAGACAAAACTAGGATATGAAAGCRCTTCTTCTCTCTTCATGGCACTAGCTACCACTTAAACCTGAGATTATTCAGCAACATCTCAATGTGTGTTTCTTTGACCTGATAGGAGACCATTAAGCAAGATCCTGAGCTCCTTTGGAGGTACCTGTTGTCTAAATATGAGCGTCAGTGTTTCCACATCCTTGTGAAACYGAGGAGGGGAGACGTAATAATAATTTGTGTGAGAAACAGAGCTTTTCCGTTGGGGCTGATGTATCAAATGCTGATGAGATGCTGTYGTCCACTGAGCGGTGAAGTGATTTGTAGTGGCCAAGAAACTTGTTTGTAATAGATCTACAGTGCACTTAAAATAGCTGAGAAGAAACCTGTTATGCTGGAATAAATGAGCCTCTAGCATTGTTTCATGGAGAGAGCTGGCATGAGAAGAAAGGTGGGTAAGAAGCAGCATGGTCTTTTAGAACCTCCCAGGGGACGGGACACAATGAATTTAGTATAGAAATTTTTTTCAATGAAGAGCCTTTTTATTCTGTTTAAAATATTTTATTCTGTTTGCAAATGGGYCTAAATTGAAGGAAGGGGTACAAGAAGACTTTACACAAAACCAGAAAAGTGTTTTTTGTTTGTTTGTTTTTAAATTCCTCAGTTTCACAGGAAATGGTCTCTGGATTCAATRTGAACCCCCAGATCGGAAGGTTTCTCTTCACTTTGGCTCAGCCACCAAGTGCCCTCAGTCCCCCTTCCCAGAAAGAGAACCACTGATTCCTACTTMCATGCAAAGTTGACCGCATGAAGAAAACTAGTAAAAAAACAAACGGAAAGGCCCTTCCCCAAAAGCGAGAGCATTCCTGGCATTTCAGCTCTTGAAAAGTTTGATTTACGTTGTCCTAGATCACTCTCCGGGATATTAATCAATACTTTTTCTCAGTTTTAAAACAGGAAATAGCTTCAGTCTGTGTTTAAACCCTGCGACGTCTCGTGTCACGACCTTTTGGTAGCCGGGTCCTTCTTGTCGCCCTTCCACTGTTTTTCCTTTTCACATAGTGCTCTGGGTCTGCCTGTTCTTCCCTTCCTTCCTTTCCCCGCTCAGACCTGTCAGCAGTAGGTGTTTYGGTGCCCGCTCAGCAAGCGTGGGGGTTTTTGACTTCCATCGCCCATTTTCTCACCTTCGGTCTCTTTGGCCTTTTCCCTTCCTTTCCTTTCCTTTCCTGTCATGGAGTATTTTCCCAACTCTTCCGTTCCTTCTCACATCCACCTTGGCCTTGGGGTGGCTTCTGCTCCCCAAAAACTCCCCATCCATGTGCTGAGATAGAGGACTCCTCGGCGTGGGCCACGTAAATCATTTGTGTAGACATTGGCGTCGGGTAGGTATCCATGTGAGAGGCTAATCCTGCCGTCCAAACAGGCAGCAGAGGTATCCAAAAATCCTGCTCTAGGAAATGGAAAGCATATATTTCTCCGTGGCATTCTGCTCAGTAATTCAGTGGTGTTAAATCCGTTCCTGAAGGGGTATAGGGACACCTAGTATCTCTCCGTTGGTTTTCACTTGTTTCGTTTGGAGCTCTGACAAACCAAAAGTATTGGAGGGCTGTGAGTCTTAACCGACTAGACACGTATAGAAAGAGCAGCGTATGTAATTTAACAGACCTTGGCRTAATTAACAGGAGCTTCTAGGAGGGGCCCCTGGACCGAACCGGCCGGGATATCTGCTCAGCTTTCGCAGACAGGGATTGCTGGCAGGGCGGCTGTCTGGCGGGAAGCGGGTGGCAATCTGCCCACGCGGCCCCCGGGTAAATACCCACCCTGGGACGCTCCTGCATGGTGTAGTTCCTTTAGGTGCAGCTCCTTAACGCTCCCTGTGAATGGACAAGCAAAAAAAAATGCAGAAAAAGTAAATGTGTGCTGGCTTAATAGCTGCTTTCTGGCCTTTTTTCCTTCCCACTCCCCCACTGCCTACAAGAAATGTTTTTTTAAAGAGCTCCGTCTCCCGAGTGCTGTCCTCAAGTTCAGTTTCCTAGTTGAGAATCTGCATACGGTAAGGCAATATTCCTCTCCAGGAAAGATTTTTATGGCATATGTAAATGAAATAAGACCAGCCCCCGGTGGTATGGACAGGATGCTGGGAAGGAAGCTGGCTGTGGGTTAACGTGCTTGCAGCGCRGGTCATTCTCACCGAACCCTGCAGCTCCGCGCCGTTCAGCTGCTGGCTGGAGATGACTTCGCATTCTTTCAGTGACCCTTTCTGAAATACTGCTTCATTAATAAGATTCCTTTTTTTCCCTTTTTTTTTTTTTTTCCAGACATCTCTCTCTAACAGTAGAAAGTACAGAATCCAGTGTGGAACAGTTATGTTTATACAGTCATAATTAAAAAAATGCAAGCAGGCATCTGGCCAAAGTTTGGTGTAAACATGTTACAATGGGAATAATCACTTTCTTTCGTGATCATTCACTTCTCTGGATCAAACCGGGCTTGCCAAATGTTAATCCCCTTGGGGATGATATGGTTTCCTTTACTTATGGTTTCAGAGGAACGTTGACTTCTATCAAATTCTTTGTTTTTAAAGTCAAAAAAGATTGGTAGGATGAGATTTCAGCAGACACAGCAAACATCACTGGTACTTTGATGCTCCCTGTCCAAGCTCCTGGCTTGTGGTGGCATCAGACATATTGCCCATTTCAAAAGACTATTTGTTAAATTGGTTTGAGGAAACCTTGGAATTCTGTTTGAGGAAGAGCTGAAAAATGATCTAGGCAAAACAAATCCTCAACGTTTTACTGTGCTCTTCTTCAAAAAAAGGCATTAGCTGGTACATTTGTTGCAGGAGTCATCAAGCTGCCTTTGGCCTCTGTCTTAAAACAAAAATGCTGCTCCTTCTTCCTCTCATCTCTTAGAAGTGGTGAATCTTCCTGCATCTGATCAGGTGGAGATACTTGTCCTTGCGCTGCATGGTGCGTTCGTAACAGTAAAGACATTACTCGAGGAAATCTTGCTCTAGCTAATTAGCTCTAGTTAATCTTGATCTAGCTAATTAGCTAGAATCAGTATTTTTGGAGTTTTTTGTTTTTGTTTTTTAACATTTTGGCCATTTTTGTTTAAGATTGCTTTGCCATACTACAAGATGTCTCAAGAGTGGTTAACAGAGGGGAAAGGAGAAATTTTTGTTGCGTCCTTGTGTATATGTTGTTGGACAGTCTTTTAGTCTTTGGTTGGAGGGGTAGTGGTTGTAGTGATGTACAGTCTTGTTGCAATACAATCTCCCATTTTAGGAGAGAAATCTGCCATTTCAGGTCATCCTTTCCTGGTGAGATCTTTTTGGTCCTCTGCTCTGCATCGCTGTGTTTCCCCCCACTCTTTGGTTTGGCTTCTAGAAGTGTTTTAGTTGAATCAGGTGTGGAGGAAAACTGCCACCAAAGAAACTAAGGAACAAAAAAGACAGTAAATGCCAAAGTATGTGGATGCAGAATTTAGTTCTCATTGTTAGTTCTCTGATGTATTTTAGGAATGGTGAAAGCTCTCAGAAAGGCTCCTTMGTTTTTCCCATGTTTCTCATTCTCTAGAGGATTTCTTTAGTACTGTTGGCTGAAGCCTGTCACAAAATAGAAAGATGCTCCTTAAAATCCTGTATTCTTGTTCCATTTTTTCTACTAGTACTGAGATAAAGGAGAAGAATCTGTGGTACAGATGYTGTGAAAAGAGATTAGATCAACAAATTAGAAGAAATGAGAACCACACACCTTCTTTACAGTCAATTTTCTGATAGAAATTGCTGACTTGGGATATTTTCTTGACGATGCAGGTTATTCTGTTGGATAGTTTGGTTCTTAAAGGCTATTCAGCCATTCAGATATGTAATTTTTCACAAATGAGAGTTAAGCTTAGAACCGGACAAAAGTGAAAAGGACCTTGCGAGAGTCCCTTGTCCCCTGATACTCAGCTATATGTGGTAGATGAACCTCACTAGAGATGAGGTAGATAGAGGACAGGAGACCTAGCTATGCAAATTGCTATCAAATTAATTGAAAATCTGGAATTAAAACATGAATTGGATTCTAGTTTTTCTTTCCAAGAGATTTATCACTAGGGTATGTCCAGTTTGAGTTACTAATACTATAATATCTGCTACCTCACTGGTGATAAATCTGTACAGAAGCTTGCAGCTGTAGTTGTCAGCTAATGATTTTAAGTTCTCTTTTGTGCAGAAATGCCTGTATTGGGTCAGACCCGAATAGTGCATGTTCTTGTTTCTAACAGTGGCCAGCAGGAGCTCTCTTAGGAAAGAGTGTATTATTAGACAGTACGGAACCTCTTCTGCTAGTAGCTCTATCTGAATCTTGTTTTCGTAACCCTTGGTTTTTTTCTTTGATTTTTTTTTTTTTGAAAATGTTTACAGCAACATTTTTTTCTGTCAGAATTGTATTGCACTGAGAAAGGACTTCCTTTTGCTATTGAATCTACCTGGTGGTTTCTCCAGAGGGCAAAATGCCCCCATCTCATCTGGCAGCTTTCTGCTGTCTGTTGAGGAAGAGTCAATCATCTCTCTGCATCTGAAGGAATGRTTTGGTATTCAGTGCGTCTGGGAGAGATCCATTAAGCCTAGCCACAGAGATTCATTCTTTGCAGTTAAAATAACGTTCAATTCTATCTTAGGTTTCAGAGAAATAACAGAAATCTTGCTGAACCCAATGAGGGTAAAATGAATTACGCCGTAGTCGGCGTTTGTGTTGCTTGTGACGTGTATTTGAGAGAGTCATAGTCCATTTGTGCAGAGTTATTTCTTTACATGTTAGTGTTCCTTGCTAAATACTATGGTGGCTTTGCAGAGAGGCAGGTTTTCGGGGACCTGCTTGAAAGTCTGAATGCTTCTTGTAAAGCGATGCCAGGGAGGGTTGTCACGGGAAGCTCTCCGGTGAAAGGCTGTTGAAAGAAAGGTGAGTCRGGGAAATGGAAGAGGGAATTTTAAACAGTGTAAAAGGGAAAGAGGGAGGTCATGTTTGCTTTTTCTATTTATGATTTCAGGGAAGGAACTGAGTGCAAAATTATTTAATTATCTTGTGTTTATTGTAAACTCCTGTGCTTTTTCTGAAGATACCAGAAGTGCTTTTCTTTCATAAATCATGTTAAATCAAAGCACTTTGAGTATATTGCAGTGTTCTAGAAATTGATGGCACAACTTAAGGAAAACGCTTTTATCTGCAGGCACTTAAGAACTTACCACTTTGAGAACCATGTAAGACATTAGGAGCTGGCGTGTTCAGCTCCTTTCAGCTTTCATGCTGACATGTTCCATATTGAAGACATTGGTTGTTTGTATAATACTTGGTTTGATCTTTTTTTCTGGTGCTTTCAGTGCTGTTGAATCTATCAAAGGAAGTTATTGCTCTGGTGGGCATTAGCATACATTTAGATGTTTCTGCATTAAGGACTGTTTGCAAAGGAAAAGGCTTTTATGTCCAAAAAGAGGGGAAAAAAAAAGTAAACAGTGTGGCTACAGATGCTTTGAGGTGTGCCCTTATTTCTGACCCACGTACAGTTGAAAATGAGCCTGTTTGTACTAGCAATTATTTCAGTTTCATTACGTGGTTGTGAAAGCTGCCTCCTTAACACCCACCTTTATTTTTAATTCCTTTTGTCTCTGTAATGATCAAGTGCTACAGATGGAGAGAAGCCTCTTGGTGGCTCTCGTGGTGATCTTCTGCTTCAGTCATTGATCAYTTTGGACAGCTGGGCTGCTTATGTTTGCTTTGCTTTATTGTTTTGTTTTTATTTTTTGAATCTGCTACCACATGATGGGCTGGGAACAGTCGTGCAATGAGAGAGTTCTGTGATGCTGATAGTAAATACTCAGAGTTTGTGCRTGATACTCAGGTGACTCCCTTGGCAATATTTTTAAGGTAAATTTATTGGCAGAAACCAGGTCTGCAGAGGACTRACTAATGAGGCTTGAATAAGGTCCAGATGATCAAAGCTAGTGGAAGGATTTCTGTTTAACTTCACTGAGCTTTAGATTGGGCTCATGGTGATTACGTTTGTTCCARGTATTAAATCGGATGAAGAACTGCTAAAAATCTGTGTATCTGTGGCTTTTCTAGTAGTAGTCTATGCTGTTTTCCCAGATACTGCAGATATTTTATATAATCAGACCTAGGAAGGGATAGATGGGAATTGAGATTTGGGTCAGACCTAAAAGGCTAGGAAATTTGACTGGAGAAGTTAGCAATGTCTGTGATATTTATGGTACAACACAGCAGAGAAAAGGATTTGTTTTTCTTAGAATCTCTGTCTTCACTTGGGTCATATCTTGTCTTCCTTTTTTATTTTATTTTATCTTTTTCCCCACACAAATATGCAGGCTATAGTACTGAGGAAGCTTCCAGCTCCATAATACATATGTTTAATTTTCACAGCAGCTGTTACATAGAAACAAGGCTAATGGCCAGTTTCCTGAAACTGTTCTGCTCTTTGTTACCTATTAATTTTAATTAGGAAAATTAGATCTTATTTTCAATTTCATATTTGTCAGTAAAGAGGAGAGAAAGAAATTAGAAATATATGTTACTTTGTTTAAGGTCTGGTTTCCTCTGAAAATTATGATCAGACTTTATGCATTAATAATGAGATTAAAATGAGATTACAATGTTAATTTTTGCTAGATTCGAAAAAACATGTGGAGAGTGCTTTAAAAAAACATAGATCTTTGAAAACTGGCCACTTGGGAAGGAGTCTCTGCCCTGCAGAACCCGTATTTGCTGAATCAGAGCAATTTCTGTTGAGTCTCCGCTGAATGTCTTGCTTTTTCAAGAGATCTGTTTGCCCATAGCAATGTTAACCTATTTGTTAAGTCCAGTGCATATTACCATCTAGATTTTACCCTTTGACTTTCTGCTCGTTCCAGCTCACCTGGTTGATGTCAGTCACAGAATCACAGCCACGTTGGGTGGAAGGGATCTCTGGAGGCCTAATCCCACTTTCTGATTAAGCAGAATTATCATCCGTGATCCCATGAGCCATGCTTTAGTTAAGCCATGAAAAACTAAAGATGGAAATTCCACGAGCTGTTGTGTTCCACCTGTTCCATTACTGCACCACTTTTCCTTGTGAAAGTGTCCCTGATGTCCAACCTGGGCTCACCAATTCTGCCTTGGCCATTGGGTCTTGTTATACTGTTTGACAGTTTGGAGGAGAGTTTAAAGAGCGACTCCACTTTATGCATTGCGTGCCAGTCATGCAAGTGCAACTCACTCAACTTCTCCTTACGTGCTATGTGTTCTAGACCCTGTGTATCTTTGTAACTCTCTACTGGACTCTGAAACTTCATTTTCTCCACATTCCTTTTAGCCTTGGAGCCCAAACCTCGTTATGGCATACCAGGTGTCTTCTTGGTGCTGAGGAGAGGGGATAATAACTTCTGTCTTTGTACTGATCACACTTCTAATATACCCAGCTCATAACTTGCCTGAGTCAGAATAAGAGCGCTTTGGATCCTGTTGGATCTGATGTCTGTCCTAAGCCCCAGGCCCTTTCTAGCAGGGTTGCTACATGATCATTTCTCAGCCTGCCCCAGTGCATGGGGTCCCAGGCGCAGAGCTCTGCCCTTCTCCATGTGGACTCCAAGATTTGCCCCAGTCTCCGATTTCCTCAGGTCCTTCTGAATCGAAGCCCTGTGGTTCTTTGTTACCTGGTCCCCCTTGATGACAGTGCAGTGTCCGTCACTGCCTTGCTGAGGGAGTACTTCTTGTCAGCATCTGGGTCGCTGATAATACTGAGTTATGGGGCCCAGTTTTGACCATCACAGTGGTGTGACCACTACCATTTGGACACTGAGGGTTGATCACTGCCTTACTCCTATAAATTCCATTTAAATGAAAAAATAGAGCTATATGTGGCTCAAAAAAATACTTAAAGAGGTAGATTCTCATTTGGGCTATTCCTTCTCCCTGCTTCAGTGTGCTGGCTTATATTTGGGGTGACATTTGTACTTGGTATGAGGAGTGTAAATGAGAATAGAATCTGTATTCTTAAAAAGAACCAGCAGGGAATCTACAATATTCCTATAACCAAATGCCTTTAGAGCATAAGCAGGGTTTTTGTTCCATATAAATTGTTTGGATTTTTTTTATAGCCAGAAGATTTAGTAATTTACTTTTTTTGGCATGCCATCTGTTTTTAGAGAATTTTTTTAATCAAAAGTGTTAGCTTTGATTTTTAAGTCATAATCAAGTGCGAGTGTAAGGCTATTTGTAGACTGTAATCTTGCTGTTTTTCTAGTATACCCAGGGGAAGACTGTTCATATAATATTTCTCCCTCTCTGAACTGAGTTTTCTGACCACTTTCAAGCTAGGTTACAGTTCCCGAGTCCTCCTGGAATTGTGCAGGAGTAACCCTTGGCTGCATTGCACGTCTGTGCCAGCAAGCTGCTGCTCTACTAACTCCCCTTGGAGAAACAGTGAAATGCTGGGGAGGAGTATGGAGAATTGTACAGATTCAGCGGGAAGTGCCTTTCCAAGACACATTTTGGGAAAATATTGTGCTCTGAAGGTGGGTATGGGCTGTGCAGTGAGATGTCCAGCTGCTTGTGCAGGTAGAAAGCCAGATGTTTCTGTTAGCTTCTGTCTGTGAACTCCCAGATTCAGTTGTTACCACTAAAATAATTGGCACGTGACTTCTGGAGGCTTATGGTCAATCTCTTGGTTAGTGATGTGCCTTTCCGCTATTTTTTTCCTTCCTTCTTTAGGCCCTTTTGGGCACAGCTTATATCACAGAATGGTTGGGGTTGGAAGGGACCTCTAGAGATCATCCAGTCCAAGTCCCTGCTTCAGCAGGGACACCCAGAGCACGGGGCACAGGGTGGCAGCCAGGCGGGTTGGGAAGATCTCCAGAGAAGGAGACTCCACAGCCTCCCTGGGCAGCCTGTGCCAGGGCTCTGTCACCCTCACAGTGAAGAAGTTCCTCCTCACATGCAGATGGAACTGCCTGGGTTTCAACTTGTACCCGTTGGCCCTTGTCCTGTCACTGGCCACCACTGAGATATTGGGATGGTGTGGAACTTCATGTGCCTTCTATACCAGTTTATAGAGCTAGCAGCACCTGCAGGAAGTGTTTTACATCCGCAGATCACTTGGAAGACTTTCCACAGTGTCAAAAGACGTAGGTTGGGCTTTTGCTACATATTGTAAAAGCTTTCCAGTTGCCAGAATTGTAGAGATGTCCCACTTGAATATGGGGCTAACTTTTTGCTTCCATTAATGATGATCAGTTTGGTGACAGAATGTTTTTTAAAGGCACTTTTATTTTGAAAGTTAGTTAATCACAAAATTCAAAAATAGAAACTGATTCAGTCTGATACTACTTAGTAAACAGGTTTATGTTAGCTTACGTTTCCAAGTGTTATCTTGTATAAATTTCAGAAATACTTTTATTTCCTGTGTAAATAAAAAGATTACGAACTGCTGCAAAAGCCATTTTATAAGCTGCAGATATCCATATATTCTGACGTAGCTGGAGAGCATCCCTTCTAAACCACAAATACTCCCTCCCTGCCATTGTAGAGTCCACAGGTATTTCAGCACTGAGCATTTTAGCCTCCTTCCTCATAGATTTTCTACCCTTACTACCCATGGATGAAGCAAGACTATAATTGAATACAGTAAAACTTCTGTCAATCTCTTGTTTCCATTTCCATGGTATCTTAGCTAGCCATTCCATATRGTGTGGCTCATTTATCCCTCTGCACTTGTAGCCTCTGCTTATGGGTGTTTCAAGTTACCTTGGCAATAAGAAGGTAGTTCTGTCTGATGCTTTAATTTACACTGGTGCCAATACCCTGGACTTCCTAAAATTCTGTGTTACTGTGGCACTATCAGCCTGAAGCTGTGTTAAAATCACTGAAACAGTGAGAGATTTGTCTCCTATAGAGCAATTTGATATAAAAATGGCCATAGACTTCTGCTCTCCTCTGTCCCCAGTGTTGGGCTTGGGCTTTATGCTGCCTCTGAGTTGCCCAGCAGTTCAGCAGAGAAGTGGATGAGCCACAAGGAAAGGGCTCATCAGGCTGCTTTCTGTCTGAAACTTTTCCAAGCTGGTTTCCCCTCAGGAGGTAGGTCCTTCAAGCAGTGTCCTTGTGTCTACTTTCAAGAAGAAATGAACTCTATTGAACCTGTCTTCTCTCTCCTGTTCTAGAAATGYTTATGGATTTCTAGATTCTGGTAGATTCTAGATTCTAGAAGAATACCCTCTACTTGGGTATCTTGTTCTGTCCTCCTTAACTGAAAGGGGTGGGTGGAAGGGGCAGCCTGACCTGGCACCTATTGCTTAGCACTAGCTCAGGGAAGCTTGGACATACACGTTACCAAACCAGAACTGCAACATTTTTTATCCTTTCTATATAGGTGCAAAGGTTTGACAGAGTGAAGACTTGGCTCCTAGATCTGTGTTCTCCTATAACCTAATTTAGGGAGGAAAGTTATTGGCCTGGTTTGAGCTATTAAGCAAAATATTTGTGCTTTTTTCGACTGTCCCTGCTGGAAAGCTCTTTTCCAATGAATTTTAGTAGAGTTACAAGGCATGTCTTTTTCTGGCCTGAGCAGGTATTAGAATTATCAAATGTTGGCAGGTTGGTATGGCTTTTAAATTACACAAAAGTGAAATAATTTCAGACTTCTTGGAAACTATCTCAGGCATTTTGAAGACAATATGCTTTTGTACTAAGTTTTTTTTTTTCTCTTTTTAATAAATACAGTATTGCAGTCTGTAGCATCATTATTCCCAGAACTCTGTCCTGTCTTTACTGCTATGGCTGCTTCTGTGATCAGAAACATGGATGAGACTAGAACTAAAAATCATATGTGCAGGAGAGGAGCAGTTGTGGGAAGTGCGAGCTGCACGCAGAGGAAGAAAAGTGATTTTATGGCATTTTTTCCAAAACCTCTGAAGAGTCCATTTGTAATAATATCTTGGTGGTGTGCTTGGATTTTTCAAAAGTCCCTACAAACTTAATTCTCAAGTCAATGTAAAGTCAAGTCTTTTGAAAGAAGAAAAGGGAGCAGAAATTTGCTTTTTACCTGGGATTTACCTGTATGTGAAACGCCTTAAACTATGGCTATCATGTTAAAYAAGAGGGGTGAGGAGCAAGTGTGGGTGCTGGGCCATGGCTGTCCATCCTGTGATGATGGTGGCTTTGAATGGGGTGGACTGGACCCAGGAGCGTGAGGTCCTGCATGCCTGGAGGAGCGTTCCCACAGTATCCTGGAAATATTCCCCCAAGGCAGTGATCCACTGCCTTTGCCAGATGCAGGGATGCTTTTCTCCAGGRCAAGATGGTCACTGGCCAGTGCATACCTGTGTGGAGACAGAATATAGAGGGGGTAGGTGCCCTAGCAAAGTGCCAATGCTACTRGGTGGCCTTGGGCACAAAGACAATTGCTAAAATCTCTGGTACATGTGTTCGAGTGTAAGTGCTGAGTGAACCTAACAAAAATACTCCTGAACCCCTGATTATTTGTGGCCAAGAAGGCCAATGGGATCCTGGCTGCATCAGGAGGATGTTGCCAGCAGGTCAAGGGAGGGGATCCTGCCCCTCTGCTCAGCTCTGGTGAGGCCGCACCTGGAGTATTGGGGGCAGTTCTGGGCTCCCCAGGACCAGGGGAATGTGGAAGTCCTACAGAGGGTCCAGCAGAGGGCAACAAAGATGATTAAGGGACTGGAACATCTSTCGTATGAGGAGAGATTAAGTGAGTCGGGCCTGTTTTCTGTGGAGAAGAGAAGGCTGAGAGGGGATCTGATTAACACGTACAAGTACATGAAGGGAGAATGCAGGGAGGAAGGGGCCAAGCTCTTCTCAGTGGTGGCCAGTGATAGGASAGTGGGTCAATGGGTATAAGTTGAAATACCAGAAGTTCCACCTGCATGTGAGGAAGAACTTCTTGACTGTGAGGGTGCCAGAGCCCTGGCACAGGCTGCCCAGGGAGGCTGTGGAGTCTCCTTCTCTGGAGATCTTCCAAAGCCACCTGGCTGCCACCCTGTACCCTGTGCTCTGGGTGTCCCTGCTGGAACAGTCCCCTGTTGGACTGGATGATCTCTAGAGGTCCCTTCCAACCTCAACCATTCTGTGGTTCTGTGATTTTTTTTTTTTTTTGAGGATTCAATATAATCATTTATTTATTCTTATCTTGCTACTAGAATACTAGTACTTTCTTTCTCCCTCCTTTCCTTCCTCACCMTCATCCATTTCTTACCTTTTTGCTTGTGTTAAGCCTCTAAAGGTTTGATGTAAACATTTTGGGTTGAGTCTTTGGTATGTGGAGTACACATTATGCTTTAAATGAATGCCTAATCTGCCTATGATCAGACTGAAGATTTGTTTCTCAGTCTCAGTCAATTATTAAAAGCTTCAAGTAGTTTCCAACATTGGCCTGAACACCCTGGTGCTCAAATTTCTGTAGCGGCTGAGAGCTTTAAAAACTGGAAGTTCAGTTTTCTAACTGCCTAAGGTTTTTAGAGACTTCACCTCAAGGATTTTGTTCATGTTAAAGAGAGACTGAACTTCAGGAAAGCATTACAAATGCCTTGGGGTTTTGTGCTGTTGTGTAAAGGATTTTACTTCAGGCTCACCTTTCTGCAGTAAGACAACAGCAAGCTGGTATTTGAGCTACACTGATAATTCTCAGGTTGAAAACCCGACGGTTTCTGGATCAGGCAGTTCTTCAGTTTGGGTAATGAGACCTCAGCATGATAAACTCACAGGCAGCTCGTCCCTCTGATGGTAATTATTGGGTAAATTAACCTGCTTGGGATTGTGTCTGTCTGCCTGCTCCTGGAGCGTGTAATTCGGAGATTGTGTGTTTTCCTGCAGTAATAGGCAGTTGCAAATTGACCATTTATGCATGTTCTTATTTTCAACTGCAGGAGGTTCCCCCTTTTYCCACCTCCCCACCACACGAGAGGAGGAAAACAAGGCCCACTGAGTAATTAAAACAGAATAAAGCGACAGGGACCTGTCCAGTACTCACGGCGGCCCATGTGTAACCTGTTAGCTACATCTCCCATCATTTCCCTTTGCCGTCAGTGTGGTTTTTTTCCTGTTTTTTAGGTATAGGGCTGGTGCTGAGGGAAGCAGCTGTGGCGCTGTGGGGAGGAGCGGAGGGCCCGGCCGCRAGGCGGCCGCACGGCCCGCGGGCCGGGCTGGCTGCGGCCTGCACGCACGGGCGGCCACTCCCCGGGCCCGGCGCCCTTAGCCCTTGGCCCCTTAGCCCCTTCACCCCGGCACAGAACCTCCCTCAGGGGGCTACGGGGCTCGTTAAGGGCTACGGTGGCGATGATCACTTAATTCCACCATGTGCTGCAAAATTCCATAAACATCTCTGCTCTGCAAACCACCTCCCTCGCTCCCATCCATGCTCTCAAGGCTATGAAGACACCAAGTTGTCTTCACGTGTTTTAGAGATTGGATTTTTTTTCTTTTTTTTTTCCTTTTGTTTTTCTTTTTTTTCTCTCTTTTTTTTTTTGTTTTGTTTTGTTTTGTTTGCTCTGTTATTAAAAATGACATTTCTGTTGCATGCAAACTGCTCCGGCTGATTAGCATGGAAATGAATGTGCCTTAATCAGCTTGGGGTGAGGGAAGCTCAAAATTAATTTGATACAGTAGTTTCACTTTAAAAACGCATTATAGCCGTTGCCGCTAGCAACCATTTTTAGTTAAATATGAAAAATAGGCTCCTATATAGCACTGTGTTTACGCCAGCTCATCACTTTCCAAATGATTCCTTTTCCAAACTGTTTTCTCGTTTTATCTTTGCCCAATAAAGCAGGTTGGGGGAAGGGCAATCAAGAGAGAAATATGCAGCAAGGGCTATCAAAGGGGGAAAACGTGCTGACTTGAAACTTAACCCTGTATTTACTGTGGCACCATGTTGCCATCGTATAGGGAATACACTGAATTCAGCTTATAGAGAGATTTATCTCATAGGCCTTGCCCTGAGGAGATCATTTCAGTGGCAACTGAGAATGACAAGAGAGTTAAAAAGATATTGCAAAGCAAATTACAGATTCTGTGATGATACAATAGAAGAATGCATGTAATAAAAAAAAAAAACCCAGTTTTTATAACAAATAGGTACTAACTGAGTTCCTTCTGGAGGAACAAATAGGTACTAACTGGGTTCCTTCTCCCCAGAAGCCTGGATATGATTCAGTAGTTTTATAATTTACTTGAGAGCTTTACATTAGAAAGACATTTCTATTACACCTAAAGCAAAGAAGGAACTATTTGGGGAACTGTTAAATTAAAAAGAACTGCCAACTGTTATGTGAGCATATAGATAGGGGATGTGCCTGTATTTAGTTTTATAGCTGAGCATTAAACTGTCCTGGCTAATCTGGAATTTACAGAGATAATGTATGTTGTTCAGAAAACCAAACCAAGAGTGTGACCAGCAAGTCAACTAGTCTGAAAAACTAAAGGAAGATTTTTGGAGGTATGTGGAGATAAAATGAGATTTGTGATAAATGAAATGGAATATAAGTTTTTAATGCTTAAAAAAGTATTATTACAATGGATATGGTGAGTTGCATAGACTTATGATACTCTGGAGGATGGTTTGCCCTGGAAAAAAATGGGCAGAGTGTAGRGAAGGGAGATTGCATCTGAAATAACAAAGGGTGTTGAAGTTGTTGGCTGTACAGCAGAGTCTGGTGAGATTAACAGTCTTCTGTGTAAAGCGGAGGTGACTTCTAGAAAATGTAGTAGAAAAGAACTAGTTAATGTTGGGAGCACTGTCAAGAGGTGAGAATTGCAGTAGGAGGAAAGGAAGATGTTTTATAGCAGTTTGTTTGACTCTATAGAGTGAAAAATAGCTACTCCACTTTCCCTAAAACCAAGTGAAAAGCATTTCCTTCCCTGGAAGGATACCTGTTTATTTTGAAACCACTGAGTTAACACAAGAGTGGGTTCATCTCGTGTTAGTTCACGTGACCATGGCAGATATTTTCATGTGAAGCAGTTACCTTTAGCCCTCGTTACGTTCCCTCTTTGTGGGGGGGAAGAAGCACAGCAGAAGGAGGTGAACTAACTCTACCCTTAAATTACATGTCTAAAGTAGGCCAGATGAATTGCACTCAAGAAGTGCCTGTTTCTTACCATTGACTATATAAGGAGTGTGCTCTGAGTAGGGCGGATAGAGATATCTCCATTGGAGACACTTAAATTTATTCAGATGAATTCCTTTGGTGCTTTTTGCGAACATTAAACTGTCCATCAGTTCATTTAGTGCTCTCTCCAAAGTTTTAAGTACTACAGCAGAGCCCAGTGCTTTGAAGTCTTGGCTGTCAGCTGGAGAGGTAGATACAGAGCACTCTCTAAATGAAAAGCAGTCAGCACAATGCACRTCGAGGCAACAAGATGCACGTTTGTTTGTTCTCAGTTGCTTCTGCTCATTATTCTTCTGTGTGGAGGACTGTGTGATTGTGTCTGTGCAAGCTACATTGGAGGATCCTTAATGTAATTCAAGATTAGCCCTTGTCTGGATGACACATGGTGGAAATTTGCACCCTGTTGTGTGTTGGGAGAAACCACTGCCTAATTGGAAGCTAAATACCATGTCATGGTAACAATCCTTGATTTCTGAGTATTGCCTTTAGTGGTGTCTTAACTTATCTTGCATCATTTTGGGGGTGATCGGTGTATGTACTTTAACGTCRGTGGCATTTATACCTCTTGGCTATTTTTTTTCTTTTTTGAGCTGTTGTCCATTCCAGCTTTCCTGAAGATGAGGTCACTTGCGCTGTTTTGAAGTGCTGGTGTATTTTATGATAGAACAGGGTAAATTCATGTTCACTTCAACACAGGTAGGCCCTTGAGAACCCTTTTATTGCATTACCAAGGCACTTCAAGGAAGCAGAATATCAAATTAATGTTGTATGTTCAACACATTAATGTCTTTGTGTTTAATCTGTACTACAGCATGGAAGCAGGAGGAATTTAATACTGCGAACAGCTTCCTTTCTYGCCTTCCTCTTTTTCACAATGAACATTTTAAAATTAGAAAGTGTGGTTGAAAATGCCTTGCATATATTTCAGTGAATTGGGGATCAGAGTATAATATTTTTAATAGAAATGCTCTAATCTCCTAATAAAAAGTTGGTAGAGAGAGCAGAGGAGATTGTGCTGTAKAGCGTGTAAGAGCTTATGGGGCTCTATCCTCTCGAAGTAGGAGGAGGACACAGCCTTGTAATAAAGTGGGCATAAAGTGATCTTCCATAAAACATCTAATCTTTCTCTGCCTCACTATCTTTTATGTAAAGGGCTTCAATAACATTTATTTCTCTTGTTCTTTATTAAGTCTTCTCTTTTAATATAATAAGGTCTAATAGAGCAGACCCTGTCTAAATGTAGATAGGGTCTACCCTAGTATGACCCAACTRTTATTGGGTCCTTTAGAACTGAATGCAATAAATGAAACTAGTCATCTCCTGAAATACTGCGTTTTATTTCACATTTATCGCTTGTGTCTCTACAGTTTGAAGCATCCAACATGATGCAGCTGTAGTTTTAGGGTCCATAGGAGAAGTACTGTCTACAGTTACCCTCAATTGCTTTTGTATGTGTCTGTAGCTGTTTAATGTATAGCCCTGTGTAGAGAGAAAGGTAAGAAATGCTACTCTTAGCATCCCATCAGCACTATCTTGTGGAAACAAGATAGTCCATGTGACAAGATGTATGTGACCCAGGATGGGTTGTGCTGACTGTGTCCTTCCCGTCACATTTGTGACTACCTCAGTCCTAAATACCTTGGTGGTGTTTGGGAATAGGAGAGAGAGAGAGAGAAGGCACGAGCAAGCTTCCCTGCCACAAGGGAAAAATGCAGTAAAGCAGTTGACTGATTTAAATCCACTGTAATACATAAAAAGTTGAAGTTAAAGCTCTCTAGGGTATCTTGCTCTATTAAAACGAGTGTTTTTATATATGATGTGTTTTCTTTTCAAGGTTTTAAGAACATTGTTAGTCTTGATAAAACTGAAATGCATTTCTGAGTAAAGCATTTCAGAATCTTGGTTTTGAAAGTGTCACCACTTCCCTATTTTCAGGGACAACTTTGCAGTGAAAAGTAATTGAACTGATAGGAACTGATGAATTGGGTTTTTTTGTCCTAAAAGTACTTCAAGGGGGAAAAAAAGTTGACTGAAAGTGTCCTCACATGTGCCTGAAATATCTTTTCGAAGGATGTTACAAACCTTCCAGCAAAATGTTGTGTACTTATTTTCTGAAGAGGCCAAGCGTCAGCGAAGGTGTCTCCAGATGAGCATTTGTCCCCAGACTGAAGAAGCAACCGCCAAGGGAAGGTTTAATGCTGCCAGGCTCCGGTCTGCACAGGTCCATGGGCAGCCACCTGCACCACCCGCCGCAGGAACCGGCTGTGCTGCTGCTCGCCGTGTCCCGAGCTCCTTTTTCACAGGCTGTCGTTCAGCACAAGGCAGGTGTTAGCAAAGCTCTCACTGGCAGGAAACATCCAGCGGTGCCTGTTACCTGCAGCCACTGCTTCCTTGGGGATTGAAGGGGGTTCCCAGCAGTTGGGCCTCCCATTGCTCTGCGGCTCCCTGGCTCCGGGCTGCGCTTCCCTCCTGCTTCCTCGCAGGGCTCCGGGTGCCATCCCCTTCCCCGGCTGCTGCCACCCTCCCATGTGGCCTGAGGGCACCAGTGGCCTCGCACGGAATAGGGATTGCTTTCCCATTGACCTGGAGAAGATGCAGCAAGAAACTGAGCAGCTTTGGCGCTGACTGGGCAGGTTTGAGACCCTTCCATTTTCCGGTATCGGGTTTTGCTGTCCCAGGAGCCAGGCTGCATGGAGAGGCACCCAAGCGGGGTAAGGAGCAGCTCTGCTGTTCGGCAGGCACTGACTCTCTCTGCCCTCGTGTGTTTCGTATTGCTTTTATCTTGTACTGCCAAGTACTGAATCAAAAGAAAAGATTTTCTAAAGGCATGGGCCTGACCCCAGGCACTCTGCAGCTTAAATTGCCTAAATCCAGATTCCCAGAGAAACAGCTTAGGCAGAAATAACAAATCTTGATCCTGTGACTGTATCACTGTAACAGCGTTATATGAAGCGCAACTTTTTTTTCTTTTTCTTTTAACCAGCAGTATGTTTTGAAGACAGCATCAGTCTGGACTAACTTCATCGTCTCTGTTTGTAAAACTATTTTTGAGAAGTAGAGGTGTAAATGTTGTGTGTATAAATGGATATATCAGTATGTCCAGGGAGCCCGTTGAGTTGCCCGTGAAGAAGCTCTGTGAGCTGCTGATGGACGAACAACCACATGTGAGCGAGCGACGGGTTTTGATGAACCCAGCAYGTTGCTGGCTTTGTAGCTTGTCCTGGACACTGCTTGGGGCAGGACTTACCCCCTCGTACTGCTGCAGTGAGCCCTGCAGCTCAGGTCCACCAGGGATGTTCCACCAGATGGTAATTGCCAAGACTTACACATCACTGCAAAATGTTTCTCCAAAGTAGTTTGTTCCTTCCAAGTGCTTTTTACTTTGAACTGCTCATTTGTCCAAGCATCTTTGTGAACTTGGCTACCTCTCACCCCCTTCCAAGACAGCACGTGGAGGAGACTTCAGGTCAATAGTGTCCTGGGCTGTGATCTTCCTGATACTCACGTAGGAGCCTGTCAGCTGTGTGAAAATGAGCTGTGGCCCTGGTCAGCTTGCTGAGGGGATTCGTGTCAGCTAGTGCRGTGCATTGGTACCAAGCAGATCACAAGGAGCAGAAGAGGTTTGGAAGCTGGGGCGAGGTCGGGTCTGGGAAGCCCCTCAGGAAATCAGAAGCCATCTCAAGTTGCAAGTTCTCCAGCTCACACAGTGTGTGTGCGCAGCAAAAGGTCTCTGGAGTCTGAGAAAGAGCTTCGTGGAAGGGAGGGCAGCAAGGAAGAGGGCTCTTGCTATAAAACTTCCATTTATAATAAATAATCTAATAATGAAGTAACATTTCATGCTGACATCTTATTTTTGGTTTCATTTTATTAGCTCAAATGCTCAAAAAGTAGACTTTTTTTCTGTGATTTCTTTGGGTTTTTGATTAGAAATGTATAAATATATATATTATATAAAGTATATATATTGGAAAAAGCTTCTATTTTTTTAAATATAAATATATATATTTATATAGGAACAGGYTGCCCAGGGAGGCTGTGGAGTCTCCTTCTCTGGAGATCTTCCAGACCCGCCTGGCTGYCACCCTGTGCCCCGTGCTCTGGGTGTCCCTGCTGGAGCAGGGGGTTGCACTGGATGATCCCTAGAGGTCCCTTCCAACCCCAGCCATGCTGTGATTCTGTGATGCTGTAAATATTAGGCTTCAGCCTGGATGCTATTTCTGGACAACTTTATCTGGGCAGGGCAATAAAGCATCCTCCGTGTACACTGGCTATTATTTCAGGACCTCCCCTTTGCTTGATGGCTCGGTCCAGCACGCCGGGACTTTTGAGAGATGATTTTGCTGGAGGAGAAAGTCAGCAGGTCTGCGTGCTGCTCAGCACTGCGGAACACCCTGCGCGACCGCGACAGGCTCACGTCCCTGCGCCCCCGAGCRCCCGTGGGGCTGTCCCCTCGTGGGTCCCGTCCCACCGGAGGAAGCCCCAAGGCTCTCTGGACTTGGTGGCTTAAGTTAGAAGCTGGTGCTGATTCCGTACTCTGTTATTCAGTCTTTCATTATGTAGAGTTGACGTGTGGGGGTGGCAAGTGCATATGCATGTAGACACAGCTATATACAAACACACCCACATATATGTGTATCTACACGTGGTACGTGTGAGAGGACGGGATTTGCAGGCCGTGTTTAGACCTGGCTCATAATGAGCAGCTGCCACCTTCGTAGGCTGGCGCTTTACGCTGGTCCTTCACTGGGCCCCTGCAGTGCAAAGTGCTGCTGCCCTCCCTGCCCGCCAGCTGAGTGCTAAATAAATCTACCCAGTGGTACAGTGCTATTAAGTGCATTTTATGGCCAACTTCTTTTTTTTTCAACTTTAAGGAACAGGACAGCTGCTTTTTTTTTTTCTTTTTTTTTTTTTATTAGTTTACATGTGAATTTTGAGCCCAGCAATGTTTAATCCTAGGAACTTCTTTTCCATACTTGCTTCTCAAGTCTGGGCTTAAGAGGTGGGCAGCACGAACAAGAGCAAGGTCATAAAGCAACAGGCATGGCAAGATAGCCCTGCTGGTTTCTGATCAGCAGTAATCTGGCCAGCTGTATGAAAAAGCTGTGAAAGTTGCTCCCATAGGATGTGGAGTCTGGAAAAAAATGTTGTGTAAAAAAAAACTCCCGTCTCTTCCCCCCTCTTCCCTTCCCAGCCTTCTCCCTATTTTAACAGTAAAGCTTTTGGATATCAGTTACATGGGTTTTTTTTTTTTTATATTGAACGTATGTGGCTGACTTGAGATGTCGAAAAGTTTTGTCTAAAGCTTTATTTAAGGGAATATAAAATGATTGGGAGCTTTGACTAAAATTGATGGGGAAAGGAATTAAAGTTGTTTGTACAGATGGGCTTAGAATGGAAATATTTAATCTACTTGTGGGTATTTCCAGAATACCTCATGTGATTTGGAAACCTGATCCACCTTTTTCATGAATAAAAGGCATTTGGGGTGTCTCATCCAATTTGGTTCCCTAGTCCTGAGTATTTTTCCACTTCTCCTTGGTTTAAAACACTGCAGCTCTTTTGAATGTCATGAATTTATGTCAGACTTGTGTAAAATGAGCGAAAGATTGGGTTAAAATAACTATGAAAAAAAAAGATAAGAATACAGATGTGTGGGGGGGTTCATAGTCAGTGTTTTTCTATGGGATTTGAGTAATATTGTTGAAATTGGTGATGATACTCCAGCCTGTAACGAGAACGGGAGGTTAGATGTCTTACTTCTCAACCCAGCTGCACACGTGATCCCAGRCTGGTGTGAGGGTGGAAAGAAGGGCTGCAGAAACCTAGGGAGGGAGAAGGTAAGTCCACAACCTCTTTGCCAAGCCACTGAAATCAGGAATGCCTCCAAATGAATTATGCTCCAAACCTTTTAGTGRTTTTCCTGCTCTGGATGGACACGTGCTGCAGCAGCAGCCAGGGAAGACTGTGTCCTTAAGCTGTATATGGTTGTGGTTGAAGAGGATACTCTGTTTTCTGCTGTCCATGTAACATCAGTGGTAAATGTCAAAGTGTATCAGACAGGAGGGGAAGGTTTTAAAACTTTTCACATCTATTTGATCTTCTATTTTATTATTATATGCTCATATTTTATGAAAATGTGATTTTATTTTGTTTTTTTAAGCTGCTTTCTTTCACCAATGGTCTGGCACAGGTTTGAATGTTTCTAGTAAATGCTCTTTTAATATTTCTAAATCTGGATTACAGCTGTCCTTCTTGAAGAAACATATATGTTTTCCCAGCATGTGAAATAAGTGACACGTTTCTCTCTCCTTTCCAGAGTGTCTCCTCTCCAGAAGTCTGAAATCGTAGACATGGTCAAGAAACACGTCAACGCCATAACACTCGCCATTGGGGACGGTGCCAACGACGTGGGAATGATCCAGACGGCTCACGTTGGCGTTGGGATCAGTGGGAATGAGGGCATGCAGGCAACCAATTGCTCGGATTATGCCATCGCACAGGTTAGAGGCACTGAAGTGTGGCTGCTGGGCAGCCTTCAACTAGGAGCTGTCCTGCTTTCTTGAGACATATGTCTCAAGAAATCTCCATGTGAGGAGGAACTTCTTTCCTGTGAGGGTGMCAGAGCCCTGGAAGAGGCTGCCCAGGGAGGCTGTGGAGKCTCCTTCTCTGCAGATCTTCCAAAGCCGCCTGGCTGCCACCCTGTGCCCCGTGCTCTGGGTGTCCCTGCTGGAGCAGGGGGTTGCACTGGGTGATCTCTAGAGGTCCCTTCCAACCTCAACCAGTCTGTGATTCTGTAAATCAGATAGTTTGAATGCACTTGGAGTGCTTTTTTTTGAGTCTGTATTCCCTGAGGAAAAGCCTCATGCTCCCTCCAAAGCTTCGGTTCCTTCTGGCAGCTGTAGAACATCTCAGCCCTTCAGCAAGCAGCATGTTTAGTGAGGCTGATGTCTAGGCACTTCTCAGTGTCATTTATCTCCCTCAGAGCATGCTCTTGTCTCCTACCATGAACAGGCATTGCCAACAGGTGTGTACAAGTTCATTGAATTGCTGGGAGTGTTTTATTCTGAGCTGTTCTTTTCTCCCTTTGCATATCCAAGAATTAGATCAAGTTCTAAAGAGCTGGCCGAGATTTCCATTCCAGTGTGTCTTTTAGAGTGTGAGTCGGCCGAGTGCTCCCGAACTATCCCAACAAATCCCAGCACTGATTACTTCAGCTAAGAGCCAAGAGCCCTTTTCCTTTGTTCCAGCATGCAGAATATAGACATTAAAAGAGACCAGAAAAAGAAAGGAAACGCTTCAGCTGCTGGACATGCTCTGCATACTGTTTGCAGCTCAGGTGCCATCATGTGTTTTTGATCACAGGGCAGGAACAGATGGGAGGTGGCAGGATGGAGACGTGGTCCCCTGCCCCTTGYGATGTGTGAGCTGCCAGCTCATGTTTCTTTCTGCATAGACAGGCAGATTGGTGATGCCAGCTGAAGCAAATTGATGTTTTTTTGGTGGTTTCTGCGAGGAGTGAAGCTTTGAAAAGACATAAATACTCCTGTTCTTGGGATGGGTGGCTGCTYGTTGTGTTAACCCCGCTGTGCAGCTAAGTGCCAGTCTTACCTGGCAGCTCTGCCTGACCACACAGCACACTGGGTTTCAGGCTTGAAGAACTTGGGTCTTTCCCCAAACACATGCTGAAGATTTTAGGCTGTTTCATCAAAAACCTTGGTATATTCCAGATATATAGCATTATAGGAACTGCCATGATSACAAACTCCACAATAACTTTTTCCTTAGCTTCCATAGACTACCTGTTGCTTCTTGAATTGAATATACCTTAATTAGAGACTTCCTCAGATCACTTACTACTTTCACTTTAGTAAAGAGATGAAGCAGTGAGTTCTATACTTTGAGGGTCCTACACGTTTAATTTCTCTGGCATTCGTTTCAATAGCATTAAACCTGGGGAAGTTCCTTCACATTCATGTGATACTCTTGATTTAACAACAAAAAYGAAAAAAAATGTTTTTTTTCATTTTATGTTAGAATGTGGGAAACGAGTTGCTCTTGTTTTAGATTCCAGTCTGGGAATTACTGATAATAGTAAGGGGAAATACTAATTTAATATGAAATAAAAGCTGGTGACAAGTAGCATGGGGTTCTGACTTCGAAAAATTAGTAAAACACCGTGGAACTTTTTCTTATTTTTTTCTCCCTTTCTTATTTTTTTCTCTTTCTCCCAAAGATCTCCCGGCAGATCTTTGTACTACTTAGAAAAGATACAAGGGAGCCCCTCCTTTGCAGGAAATTAATAGTGTATGGCAATATATGGTTCAAAAAGTGTTCAAAAGAAAAACTTGATCTCTGTGGTGTGTGTTTCTTTGAGTAAGGGCATACAACTCCCACTAAAATGTTACTGTATATCCATGCCTTGAAGGAGGCATGAAGAGTATGCTCTTATTGAGTAATTTAAGATGACCAACGTAATTTAGCATMCCCGGTTCAAATGATACTTGCCATGCAGCAGCGTCAGGAGGAGGCACTTACAGAAAAGTAAGTCCCTATAGGATTCCAGGACGCATTAAGGATTCCAGTGGGAATCAAAGAATAAAACAGAACTCAAAAAGGAAACGTGCACTGAGTTTGTGCTGAATAACTGGCACAAGTGCAAAAGCTTTTGTGTAAGTCATCAGTGAATTTTCGGGAGAAAAGCTCTGGTTTGTGCCATGCACTTAACGGAGGGGGCACCAGGTGCCTGCTGGTCTAACTGCCCCCTTGTGAGTGTCCCCCGCTCAGTCCTGCCCCAAGCCAGGCACACGCGGAGCCGTGAAGCTTCCTTCACTTCTGTTTTCCCTTGCTCTTCCTCACCGCCATATCCCGACACATCCGAGCTGCCGAGGCATGTCAGAAATCCCTTTCTTGCACGATTTGTGCTTCCAAGAGTTTCAAATAATATTTGGCTAAAATAACCAAGATGGAATCTAAATTCAGAAGCCGCRTTTTCCCAGCAAGTTGCTTCATGCAAACAGCAGCAAAGCAAATAATAGTCTCGTCCAAGAGCCCTTCAGGAATGGCCAGGCCAGGCAGTAAATCTAAGCCCCAGTTTGAGCTGTCTGCAACTGGACCGAGCGGGAATGTTGTGGGCTGTAAAGGGGCTCCCTGACAGAGGCAGTGCTAGAAAATGATGCATTTCCTGGGCTGCCCTGCAAGAGGGCTGCTAGGAGGGCTGTTGAATCCCCTTGCAAAACTCTACTGGGATAAAATGAAGTAGGACTGAGCTGTATCTCTGGTTTAAGTGAGAATTATAAGGTAGCAATTTTTGTAAGTATTGCAGATTTATTTATTTGGCATTTTTTGACATTTCTTTAGAGTTTCTAGGTACTGTGCATAACACTTGTGCTATCATATATTCAGTTGGGTGCAAATGTTAATGTAAGTGTTTATGTGCCAGAAAAGGCTGTTTGTGGCCTTTTCTCACTTGAGTGTCCCCTCGCTTGGGCGCTTCCTTTCAGCTCGAGACAGTTCTGTGAATTAAAAAAGCAATTTGAAAATTAAGGGAAAGCCTCATGTCTTGGGCTCTCAGACATACTCATCTTGTTTGGCCCTGAAATGAAGAGTTCACTTTCATATTTAATCCAGAAGACTGTATTATGTTAACCTTGYCTCCTTTCTCTGTCAGGATAGTAATAATAATTGAAAACTTAGTCTCTTAAGTGGCCTTCACCAGCTTGAAATGGCAGAAACATGCAAAGAAAATAACGTTTTTGTATTTTTGCATTTGCACACTGCTGAGCAATTTACTACTTTTGAAGAGCAGCTTTCATAGCTCATCTCATGTTTGGCCTATTTGTTACATTAAAAAAATCCATTTCTACGCTTATAAACAACTTGTTTTTATTTTTTCTTTCAGTTTTCCTACTTGGAAAAGCTGTTGTTGGTCCATGGAGCTTGGAGTTACAACCGAGTTACGAAATGCATACTCTATTGCTTCTACAAGAATGTGGTTTTGTATATTATTGAGGTAAGAGTAGCTGCCTGCATGGGCTTTGGCAACGCTTCTTCTCTGCTCATCCTACAYAGCAGGAAAATCTCCACGTGGGTTGTCCTAAAGGAACTGAGACCCATGTTTCACTTTTAACAACTTAGAACTGTGTTCCCCTTTCCAAATTACATTAGATTCAATTTAGTAAAGATTCAGTTTACTTGAATCTTTAGTGTTTGCAAAAGGAAAACTGTTGCAGAGCAGCTTCACCTTCACCTTTCAGTACAGTAAAAAATGAGAGATGTATCAGAGATGAGTGTCATTTCAATACAAGTATTCTTACTGAAAGCTTCTTTTTAATCATGGAAACATTTCCAATCTAAATAAAGCTTTTATATATAATATTTGAATGTGGGAATAAACTTAAATTGAATGGGCATTTAATAGAATTGGGAAGAACTCACAAGGCAATTTAGTAAGGGAAAAATATTACTACTGTTACTTTCCAGTTAAAAATACTGTGGCTTAGCAGAAACTGTAATTATTTGCTCTTGTATTTAAAAAAGAAAAAAAAGGGAGATTTTTTTTCCYGMTGCCCTTTTGTAATCTGTTTTATTGCTSTACAATACTGGGGAGTTTAGTAAATGAGATAAATTGAGTATCCTGATGAACTTCACATCTAAAATATTTCTAGTATTTTGTAAAAAGTCATTGCCTGAAGATGTTAAATAGTGAAACTGGATTTTAAAGGAGGCCAGATAACGTTATGAATGCTGTGTTTCTGTCTGCTTAGCTGGGAATGTAATCCTATGCTTCAGGATATAGTCTGAACTTAGGAAAGCCAGGAAGCAGTATTTAAATGTGCTTTGCCATTTGGAAAACCTCAGTAAATTGGACTCAGTAGATCGGTCATGTGAGCTAGCAAATAGGACAGCAAATTCTGCATTGTTCCTCAGTTTGATTTATATRTGCTTATATATATGTACATATTTTTCTATTTTTATTACTATTATACAGACATGAAGGAGGCTGGTAAGAAAATTAGAACACTTAYAATTAGCCAGGCAATTACTGTAGATTATAGGAGAAAATAGTGAGTAGGAAATATTTTAATATTCAGTAAATCATACCATGGTCAGAGTGTGTATACCTGACTCCCTCAGGGTCTCATCATCTTTTATGCATGGTGTTAGGCTCTCAGAGAATAGATATTCGCCACTAATATGCTCCATTTTTTTTCCTGTTAACTATTTCTGAATTAGCTGCAGTTTGGGAGGTTATAATTCCCGATACAGATTAGTCATTTACTGCAGAAGAGGCAACTCTGCCACTAAAATAACAGCAAGGTTTTGCAGCGGCGGTTGGCAGCATCATGCAGTAATTCTACATTTGCACAGCAAAACATAGAGTTGCCTTCTTTATATTTTATGTATCCCCTCCTTTATTGTAAAGCAAATCTCTGTTGTGTTCTAACTCTTCAGCTGGGTTATTTTGGACAAGCTTAAAATCCATGTTCCTAACACTTCACATTTATTTATCCTAGTATAGAAGTTGCTTTCATAGCTCTGAAGCAAATTCAATCACACTTATGGTGATAATGAAGATTGGTTTCATATTTGACTTTCTGAAACAGTCCCTTAACTTGATTTTAGTTTGTCGTAATTTATGTTTGCAGGAAAGGTTTTTAAGTGTTGTTGGAAATGACAATAGTGTTCCCTATTGTGAAAGAGGAATATAAATAATGTAGAAGGGTCTTGTCCATGGGCTTCTTATTGAGCATGGGAATTCATATGGTTTTATTTTTTTCCCAATTGTTTAAAAGATGGTTAGCCCCTTCATGGTTGCCATGTTCCTCTTTTCCTTTTTGGATTCCTTTTCCCTTTGAACATGAGGTTTGGAAGCCCTGCTTCTCATATGTTATTGCATAGTGTGGCCTTGCTTCATTGAATGTACTTGCAGCCCATAGCTCTATATCAAATATTGTATGGCAAAATTGCACCCTCCYATTGTCGTGGAAGGAACTGAAGAGCGGTGAAGAAATCTGGTACCTTCAGCCCCGTGTAGTTTRATCATCCCTTGTTGTAGTCACATGTCACTAGGTGATGCACAAACAGAGAAGGTGAGGTCAGATTTTCTCTCTTCTTTTCTCTTGGCTGTGTTACTCTGTGCTGGGCTCTTTCTGCACACTGTCCTGATGCAAAGGAGCCTTATGTTGTTTTACCTCCATAAATCAGCGTATAATTAAATAAGTCCTTTTCATTAATTCTGAAGCTCTGCAGGCAGTAGGGATTAGCTGCGACCCTCCATTGTGAGTGACCCTCTGTGTCCCCCCTGTGCAGCCCAGGACCTGGCAGGAGGGGATGGTTGGCTCAGGGCAGGTGGGAACAAGTTGAAAACTTCGAGGGATGCAGTAACCACAAGGAGCAGTCTTTTAGACTGGCACTAATGAACACAGCAGAGCCCAACTTGTTCTCAGCTTCCATGGTCACTTTGTTTCAATAGTGGCCTAAGGAGTTTTTCCTCTGCAAAACTACAGAAAACTGGCTAAATTGATCTGGAAGCTGAAGAGACACCAGGTTTCAGTATCCTGGAGGCGTGGGGGAGAGGGGGAAGAGGTCCCCAATTCCCTTTTTAGCTTTACACAAAGAAAGCAGAGTTATTCTGTGTGTCTGCCGTGAGGCCCTGGGGTGCTGATCAGTTTTTGGTATGGAGCGAGGCTTATGGAATGGGGAAGCTCCACAAGGGAGCAAATGCTGCAACTCGTGCGAGTGGTGGTTGGCTGCCCAGCAGCAGAGCACTGCTGGTTGTGCCTGCAGCCGCTTCCTGATGGTTTCCCAAAGCTGGGCATAAGCTTAGTGCTTACCTGCACTTCCTGCTTGGATATGAGCTGTGCTGGGAATATTCCTTTAACATCATCACAAAACCAGGATTTGCACCTGAACTACATTCTCAGCTAATCTTCTGAAGGGTTGTGCTGAGTAAATATTTATAGAGCTGAATCAAAAAAGCACCTYGGTCAATACGACGGGCTGTCAGTTATACCTTTGTTGCTCTGTCTGTTTTATTTCAATGGAGCTTTCACACCTGAGGAATAACTCTAGCCAGTCCTATGTAAATGAATGTTGCTGCACTGAAGCTCTGGGGCCCACCATAAATTTTCTCTGATTCTTTGCAAGTATCACGGAGTAGAAATGAGATGGTGCTGAAGTTTCATCACACAGAATATCTAGACATGAGAGGCACAGGGACATGCACTTACCGGAAGAATAAACTGGAGTTAATCAGTGATAAATGAGAAGAATCCTTTGCTGTCTCCCTTCCCAGCAGTGCAGGATTTGTATTTCCCACTCTGCTTGGGGCTGCTGGGTGCATCTTAGCAATGGTAAGAGAATCTACTTACTTAGAAAATCATCAAAATAGCTGCAGGGATGAGCTACAGATAAAAACCACCCACCTGTGTGGATTTTGTTCCTGTCTGTTGTCTCTCTGGCTGCAGCAGGCACTGAAGCCACTGCTGTGGAGTGCCCAACTTTCAGGATTGTCCCAAAACAGAAGGTTGGAAATACGGTGTTGGCTTTTAAACACTTTGTGGAAAGATATCTGAGCACCATTGTAAAACACCACCCAGTTCAGTTCTTATGTAGCTGGCTTTAAACTGGCTAGAAAAACAAAAGATCTGTTTCACATCTGTTGAGCAGATATATTTCGCAGGAGATGATATAAAGTTGTCCTTAGGACATCAGAACTTTGAAATATAGCCGATTTCAAATGTAAAAGAATACGGGAATGTTGTTTTCATGTCATGCTTGGGGAAGAAGGCACCCAGCAAGATCAAAGGAGATAATGAGAAATTTCAGGTAGGTGTTTAAGGCATTTGGGAATGGTTCTGTGGAAACGGAAGCGTTTCTGGTCGACACAGGGTGTGAGGAAAAGTAAAATCCAACACTTCACTGGAGCATGTTGTTTATCTGAGACCTACTTAGGTGTGAAGCACCATTTGTGTAATATATTGAAGAATAAGTTTTAAAAAAAGAAAAAAAACAAGATGGTCCCTGTTTCAAGCTCTGGCAGTGCTGGGCCAGGAGACCCCGACTGAAGCTGAAATGAGTGGCAAGTAGGAGCGAGAGGATATGCTGTGCATACCTTGCACTGCATCCTTTTCTTTTCTGCCTTAAGCATCCAGAAATAAGCTGGAAACCTAGATTTGGAAACTTCAGCTGCTTGGAGGTTGAAGAGCAGTTTTTATTTAACAGCAAGCGGTGTTAAGGCGAAAGGTATCACAGAACAAAGCAGTAGGGTCGTATATATTGTTTTCCTTTTGGAGCTCAGTTTTCAAGTCTCAGAAGCTCTAGGTAAGTTCCTTACTGCCCAGATAAACRTGGTTTTAAATACATGGTGATTCTATGAGTGTGGCGAGGGTCGGCCTGTGATGAGTGGGAAGTGCTCCACGTGCTTTTGTGGACTTGCAGGCTGGCTGATCCACCAAGATGTGAAAGCATGTATAGCAAACGCTGCTGCAGGAGATCTTGTGGGTGTTTTTATTTTATTTTATATTATTTGGGTTTRATTTCATGCTTTGCTCTCCAATGCAACAAGTATCTTAAAAGTATGGAAAGTTATTATGGAAATTTTAGCCCTTTTATCCAAATAGTTTGCAGAATGGAGTGCATCTGATAGGATACTAAAAATATACAGCTACAACACTTCAATGCACTTATCCCTTGACTTATATAATCAGACTTCTACCTACAGGCCTGTGCCTTCTGTTTCCAATTGGCTTTGCAGCTCTGAGGGTATGGRCAGGCAATAGAAAATGTTGAGCGTGGGGATTATTGGAATGAGTTGAGGACTGAAGTGCAATAACTGTTGTCATAAAAAGCAACTTGGTTAAAAGATAACGGAGTAGTATTTTTTCCCCCACGTTAGACTAAAATTAAAAACATCTGGATGTAAAATTATTGACTGGGGTAACACTAATACAGGCAGCAGTGTGTACAAATTACTCATCTGCCTATTCAAATAAWTCAATGGACACATAATAGTCATTACTTTATGTACATGTATACAATTAATGTTAAATGTGTAACAATTTTATATGATAATGAAACAAAACAGAAATACGTTTATGCATGTGATTTTTTGTGCTTTGAAAATCTGACTTTTCTAACTTCTCACCAATTTGTGTGTATCCGTAAGTTATTCTTGTTGGACATGTGCTTGCAGATGCACAAAAAGTGGAATTCGGTGCCTCTGAGATAGGCAAGAGGTGTGACCTTAACCAGGTGAAGGAAACCGATGGAGTCTCCATTTAGGTGGCCTTTGGGAAGCCCCCGTGTCCAGTGGCAGATGTGCTAAGGCCGGCAGAGGTCCTGGGCACGGGACCTGCACGAGACCCTCAYCTGGCTGGAGCAGCAGCATTTCTAGTACTCAGGGGTCTATGTTTAGACAACTGAATCCTATCCAGAGTCCAGGAGAGTGTGTGTTTTTGAAACAAGGAAGGAAGGAATCCAAGTTCTCCGATTGGATGACGTCCATCAGCTTAAAAAGTGCAAAATGCCTGTGGAGGTCGTAGAGCTGAGCCCCAGGAGCTGCAGGGATGGCACACAGCCTGGGAGGCAAAACGTGCGAGCCTCAACACTGCCTCTATTGAGAATTTGGGGAAAGAAGGGTCTCGTGTGCTTGGTTTTTGTCTGTGTTCCCTATCAGCTTCATACATAGGATTAAGATACTGACGTAGAAGACCTGGGGCAATACAGAGCATGACTTTTCCTCCTCTGCCTTCCTCCCTTCTCTTCCCTGGAAAGCTAATCACAGGCTTCAATTCAATAAATATTTTTTTTTTAGTAGCAATAGTTACAAAAAGCGGATCCTGCAAACAGCCTGACAAAYGTCTTGCAATATTATAAAATGTAGCTGGCCAACCTAATCCCAAACAGTCTAGATAATGGCTGAAGATGCTTTGATTTTTTTTTCTTTGAAAATAGATCCTAATTCCTTCTCAGCTGATTTATGGAGCCTAGTTTATATTGCTGYCGTTGACAGTGTATTCCATATTTCAACCCCCTGTTGTGCAGAGAAATTGTCAGACTTGCTTATAGGCTGGTCTCATCAACTTTAATCCATGATTGACTTCTTGTTTTTGGATTCCTAATTGAGTATGTTAATCCCAAGAGTTTCCAACGAATCGGTCACAAAGATAAATCCATGCTAATTTTCCCTAATATATACTGCACAGTGAATCATTAGAGCGGAGTCAATCTTTACTGAAAATCAAATTGTCTCAACTAGTAAATGGCTGTTTTAATGTGTTTTCCAACCATTTAAGAGTGAGGAAATGAGTGCTAGGATTGTTTGGGCTTTTTTTTTTTTTTTTTTTCTTATGAACACTATCTCAAATGCACCTTACAAAAACCTGAAGCTGTAATTTTCCAATATTCCAAATATCATTTATATTGATCATTTCTTTTTAAAACTCATGCCCATGCATATGTATGCCCAAGATGGAGCGTGCATGACAGGCACAGTGATTCTTCCTCTGTACAATTTTTATTTAGTATGAAAAATGTTAATTTCTTATTTGGAGGGCTTAAGGCAAAACAATAGAGGGCTGTTCTCTAAGTCTGATGAGGTCATTAAATATGAAACATTATCCATCTCCTGAGCAGAGGGATCATCAAAGTAGGAATGCCATTATCCTTAGATGCTTTTCCTGTTTGTCACTAGTGTAAGTGCAGCCTAATATTTGCAAAGGGGAATTATGAAGTCCAAGTAATCTAAATGTGAGGAAGTTTTTGAGAGAGAAGTTACATCTGCATTATGGAAGTGACTGACTTTTTTTTGAAGACAAAGGTATATGTGGTATATACTTTATAAAGTGTATATATATATTTGTAAACTCGAAATTTAGCCCCTCATGAAAGAAAAATAGCTTTAAAAACTCAAGAGTTACTAGTTTTGAATTTTGATTTCAATCTTTCTTTGTTTCTAGGAGTTACAACTTTTCATAGCTAATACAACCCATACAACTTTCTATATTCTATTGAAAAACTTCTTTTTATTGAAAAGTCCTTTCTGACTTGGTAATATTTGGTAGCCTGTCATTTCAGTAAAAATAAAGGGAAATTGATCCTGCTTTCCTATCGAGCTCAGCCCATATGGCATAACCTTGTGGGCACAAAGGAGAATGAGGCCAAATAGGAAATTCATATCAGTGCTGGAAAGTGCAGGAAAGCCTTATCAGGGAATAACTTGTGCTCAATGGGCTCATGCTGAATTTAACAATGTATGTGCTACTGCACCAAGGGGGCTAATTGTGAGAAAGCTATTGGAAAATCCAATACCATATATATGGTAATACAGCTTATTACACATATATCCTTTGGTCCTCTGCTGGTTTTCTTCATGCTTGGTCTATGTCAGTGTAAAAAGACTTCCTTTAGTAGAGACATTCCTGATGTATGTAGGAATAACTATTAACGACAGTGTAAGATCCTTTACGTGCTGTGTGTTTTATAGCAGTTTTGCTTTTATTAGGCTGAAAAAATGTGCCTGACGTCTTGAAGGTGTGAGTGTTTCTCATCTTGTTACCTGTGACTCGTTACTGTATCTTCAAAATGCTTTTCTTGGGCAATTTACTTCTCTTTGGAAATGGTAACACAGGTGATGGTAAATGAGGTTACAGTTTGCCAAATAGGACYTGGTGATAGACTATAGCTAAAATGACTAATTGGCACGTTGAAACAATTAGTTTCTAAACCAGAGGCTCTGGTTTAGAAGTTCTGAGATGAAAATATTAGAAATTGCCCTAAGATCATGAATGTTCTGTAATTTAATGCAACTTGGATGATTGTAGTATTCTAGGAGATGAGGAAAAGACAAATTAGTTTTATTCAATTAGCTGTATTAGCTGCAAATARAAATACAGACACTACACTGATATTCATAAATAGTCCTTAGCTTAGGTATAAGGAGGAGTGTGAAGTTCTTTTGCACAGTTCTCAGTAAAGCATTTTTCAAGTAGGGACAGGGGAGTTTGGCAGATCATACATCGTTCAGYGTGGCAGCTATTCACAAGTCACGCTTTTCTGCAATTTTGTGCAAGCTTTTAACTTTGTTTAATCCTGAAATACTTCAAAAATTATCTCGGAGACTGATCTTGGAAAGGTATCGCCAGTATTTTTGCATATTACCAGTGAACAGACCTACTGAAGTCAGTAAAAAGTAATTGAAGACATTTTCTACTTCACTGGTGGCTCTTCAAAGGCAATATGACTTTTAGTCCCAGGCCATGTGATAGGATATTGTGGGCCCTTGAACTAAAACAGTGCTAGTCAGTGTGGGCTGCMTTTCACTTGTGCAAAATGAATGGGATTATGCTTGGCTGCAAACTTCGTGCCTCGTAATAAGATCAGGCTTTTCTACTTGATGTTTCTTGAATATAAGATAACTTAATGATAACAACAACAAATTGTGCTGTAGCATTCCTTTTTACTCGCTTGAAGCATTTTACCTCTTCTGTCTTGTGAAGCCCAATGAAAATTATATCCTTATCTGAATTCTTGTCAAGCATTGATCGGATTCTTTTTTCAACTTCTTTCTTTCTAGTTATTGATGCGGGAATTTCTGTGGCACATTTGGAGGCACCATTATCGTACACTGAAATCTTTCAACCATCACATTTTCTAGTTCATCCAGTAGCATCAACACATGCTACTGAGTTCATAAACGTTTGTATGTTAAGTAGCTGCTAATTGTTAACTACTTCACAGGCAATTACAAGAGCCTCCTGAAGCCTGGCATCCAAAAACAGTGTATTATCACCATTTCTTTGAATTAGGAAGGACTTAAGCTCACAGCCCAGGTATACAGAATTACTTTGTCTCCAACATCTCCATAATGAACTGAGTGATTTTGAGGCTTTTGGAGATGTTTTCGAGGGTGAGAGGGAAGGGATGTAGGATGATGACCCAAAGTGGCTAAGGCAGAAAACACAAGTCAGGAAAGTAAATAGAGGCTCCAAATTTGAAGTATTACTAGAAAACTTTTTTTTTCCGTTTCAAGTGAATGAGCACTAATGATAAAAACACCTCTATCCAGTTTCACTAATTAGCCACTAGAGAGATTTATTTTATTTGGGGATTTATAAAAGGAGCCTGTAACCTAGTTTAAGTACATGTATGGAATTCARAATAAAATTCATAGCTAATGTATTTGGAGGAAAGAATGTGAAATATAATTGTAGTTAAAATGTTCCACGTCCTCCATGATCGATGCAGTCCCCAGTGTAAATCTGGAGCAGCGCTGCCCTTGCTCTCAAATGTTGTTTACAGGCACGACCCCTAAAGAGCCATTCTTAAAGAATATAACCCTAGGGATACCTCCTCTACRAGGAGGGATCTTAAGGGCTTGTGGTTTGGGATGGGAGAAGARGGATGGCTGTTGCTGAGAGCCCCAAGTGCCTTTTCCTATGAGGGAATCCYGCAGCAGTTGCTTGAACTGGCACTAGGTGCCCGGGACTGCTGTAATGGTGCACGGAGGATATAAATACCCAGAGCAACCTGTCCCAAACAACAGCGGACTTTGTTTCACTCTGTATTGAATGGCTGAGTACCAGGCAGTGGATTTTTGGCTATTTCTATGCCCTTGGTTATTTATTTATATGTGCTAGGAATATGTGGTTGCCTTATACACTTCCTTGCTAAKAAAGTATTTTAAAACACATTAAAATGCAATAGAAATAGCAAATAATGCTACCTACTAATAGCATTGTTTTTTGAGTTATTCAGTATATTTTTCTAAAAAGGTTTCAAAGATAAGTGAGTTCCATCTTTTTTGCAGTATATTAATTCCATTGTTATTTTCACTGGTGTCTTTTAGTTCTTCCCAAGTACTCTGGACCTGATTTTCTTCTTTCATCAGTGCAATCAGAATGCAGCTCCACTGAGATGAGGGCCTCTCGGACTGAGGCACTTTTGGGCATTTCTGTAGCACAGATTACTGTAACTGGATGTGTATCAGAAAAGCAAGACAACTAGGATCAGTATTAAAGGTTGAGATTGTTATTCTCGTCATGTGTTTGTGCACATGCCTGCACAAGGCATATAAATACAGTCAGTAAGCATGGGCTTGCTCAAAAACCCCAGAACTATATCCCAAATGGCACCAGGGACCATGCCCTGGAAAAGCAAGGGATATATTGACTTGATGTGTGTTCCTTGTGCGTTGCAAGTCCTATCTTGCCCCAGCAAGTAGAAGACACTGATCCCCACTGAAAACTTCMTGCTTCTTTGCAACAGTGGAAGAGGTCAAGATTTACTCTGCCACATTTTACACTTGACCAAGTTATTTTATTTTCCATCTTCTTGCTGCTTGTCTTTGTCTTTCGCATTCATGCAAAAGTAACTGAGAGTTTGGAAAGTGAGGAGGCAGAATATTTCAGCCTCAGCTGTACCATAGTTCTTCACTGATTCAGGTAAAGTGTGTGTGCGCACACATATAGCTTGCCTGTGTATATATGCATAAGCAACTGTGTAGCAATATCCATATTATCTTTTATCATAAAGGCTTCACTCCCAAACCGAAAGATGATACTATCTTTACTAACAAATGATGGTGCAGGTTGATGTTATTGATTTTAACTGGCGAAAATATGTAGCCGGCTGAGCAGCAGCCRAAGTGCAAGCCATCAGTAACCAGTAACACCTGAGCCTCTGGGCGTTATTTGTGGTGATGGTTCCTGTCAAGTCCAATTTGGACAGAGAAGTGAGTCTCCCCTTTGGGTTTTCCAGCAGCATCTTGACCTTTTGTACCTGTGGTTGCTGAGGAGTGACAGGTGCCTGGAGTGGCTGAGCAGTGTGACAGCCCAGCCTGTGCTTTGTGTCACCTGGCATTCTTTACCACCACGAACTGCACGTGGTTTGTACTGCAGGGGAGCGTCCTCGCGCCTCCATCCTGCTTCATGGGCAAGTGGGCACATGTTACCAAGTTGCTTTACTTCCCCCTTTTAATTTTTCCCTATTTTTTTTTTCTAATAGAGTTGAGACTGAAAAATTTAAATTGTGCAATTGAGAAGAACAAAAGGTGTTCTTCTCACAGTGGCACCACTGATCCCTGCATTAGTCTGTCCAGATGGAGCAGCACCGTGTTGTGGTGGTGGTTCCCCCAGCGTGGCGCCCTCGTGAGGCAGCGCTCACCTCAGGGCGGCCGCTTCTGTGCATGCCATGGCTCGTGCTGACCATGGACGCCATCTCCATTCCCCTCGATGAGCCTCAGGGCTGACGCTCCTGTGTGCGCCATGGCTCCTGCCCACTGTAGCCACCATCTCCCTTCCTCCCGATGAGCCTCATGCTGCCACTCCTGTGCACGCCGTGGCTCATGCCACCATGGCTGCCATCATCTTTCCTCCCGATGAGCCTCATGCTGCCGCTCCTGTGTGCGCCATGGCTCGTGCCATCTTGGTCGCTATCTTCCTTTTCTCGAGGCACCTCAGGCTGCCGCTCCTGTGCATGCCATGGCTCATGCCATCTTCTGTCTTCCCGGGGCGCCTTGTGCTGCAGCTCCTGCACGTGCCATGGCTCATGCCACCATGGCCGCCACCTCCCTTCCTCCTGAGGCACCTCAGGGCTGCTGCTCCTGTGTGCGCCATGGCTTGTGCTGACCATCGATGCCATCTCCATTCCCTCCGATGAGCCTCAGGCTGCTGCTCCCGTGCACACCATGGTTCATGTCCACCATTGCCACCATCTCCCTTCCTCCCAGTGAGCCTCAGGGCTGCCGCTCCTGTGTGCGCCATGGCTCGTGCCCACCATGGCCGCCATTTACCTCATGATGTTTGTGCAGCTGCATGATGGCCGCACAGGGTTGGAGTTCAGCCAGGATGGGTCCCAATGCTCATGCGAGTCCCTGCACGATGGGGAGAAGGGCTGCGGGAGGCGCAGCCCTCCCTTCTGGCAGCACTGGAGGCTTTTGTTGCACTGAAGCGCCTGTTATTTTAGTAAGCAAAAATCAGCGCTCTTGCTTGTGATCTACAGGAAAGACCCAAACATCTGGAGGTAGAACACGTGAGGGAGAGAATTGGTGCTCATTATATTCCTAGTAATCTTCTGGCATTGCTGCTTGGGGACCTGTAATCAACCTGACTTGTGSTCTTGGCCTGTCTGGGTATCTGTGACTCAAAGGCATCCCAAGCACGAAGCTGGGAAGAGGGAAGGAAGTGGAGAAGTGATAGCTGATCCCAGAGGCCCACGTGAGCAAAAGGCCCTTTCCCCCTGTCTGTCATGTGCTGCTCYGCGGCGCGGAGAAGCTGCGATCGCTCTAAAGCTGAGAATACATCGGAGACCCTAATCTTCACAGAGAGCCTGTACAGTTACTGGGTTTTATGGCCTGGGATTTGTGGGATATGGAGGGGGRAAAAAAAGACTTAAAGAATGTGGGTTAGGCCATCTGGGCAGCGAAGAGGAGTTGGTGTGTGCTAAAATACAAGGTATTTCTTCAAGGGAGGAATGATAAAATGATGGCAGTGGAACTGAACCCCTGGCAGACTGCTTATCTGGCAGCTGTTACTACTATTTTTCAAGCAATGCTTAATTTACACTGAGTCAAAATAAGAAGGTGGGAGCTGTAAATCCAAGCAGAAGAAGCAGGAATATATTATTGAAAAACAAGATAGTGCTTTAAGKTGCTTGAGACACATGGATTACTGTTCTCCTCCTCAAGTCGTCTGATACCCTGCAGAAAGCTTTCAAGGGGAGACATGGGAAGAGTCTAGGACAATTTAAAATAAGGGTCAGGATTGGAAACCTTGTGTGTGTTTGGCTTCTGACTGCGTGAAAGGCTGCAAGTGAGCCCGGAGAATCCTGCCTTCGTGGCCTTGGCAGGGAGCTGCACATGGGAGTGCAGGGGTGTGTTTTGAAAGACACAAGGCTTCTCTGCTCCTCTGCGACACAGCAGCAATGTCCATGCAGCAAAGATGTCACATCAGGCTGCTTACTTTTTTAAAAAAGCTAATAGGCAAAAAGAAATCACTTTTAGCCTTTGTTTATTTAAATTAAATTAGTTACTTAAATATATTTTCAGCACTAGTTAGTGGCACACTTTTTTTCTGACTTTCTGCCTTTAGCTTCACTTTTTCTTTTTCTTTTTTTTTTTTTTTTTTCAGTCTGGTGGCCTTTGTTTTGTATAGGGCAGGTTGTTTGCTCAGTAAATGATCCTCTCCTGAGACCCATGCGCTTCAAAAACTCAGGTCAGAACCCTGGTGGTGGCCTATCGCTCCTCAAGAAGCTGAGAGTCTTGTAGAGAGCATCTGGTTGTGTTGACCAAGTCTGTCTTTCTAYCTAGTTTATTTTGTGGAGTAGGAGGGAAATCAGGAGAAGTTAACCAAAGTGGTGCTCAGTATTCGGTTAATCACTTAGTTTTTTCTTTTTTTATGAAGAAGCAAATCTATAGGTGTCGTTTGCAGCCCCAAAGCAGTGGTAAATGCTAGGCACTGGGTAGTACTCCAGCATTGTGATCATATATCTGATTAAACTTTCCATTTCCAGGGAAAGTTGTTGCATAGTGACATCTATAATGTAAAATCCAACAATATTCCCACACCTACTGTCACATTAAAAATAATGAAGATCGCTGAAACTTAATTATTGTATTCTTCCATTTGGAGATATAGCTGGAAGCCATTCTGGTGGGCAGGAAATGTCCACTCTGTCACTGGCTGAACAAAGGTAACTACTACATAATTTGAGTAAACAGTCAAAACAGACTTTCAGCTGCCTGGCATAAATTAACATTATTTTTCCTGCTACTGGCATCAGTCACAGTAAATTCTACAGTAAGTATGTGTTCTAATAAAAAGAAACTGTGGCAGGTGACTTCCCATTTAGTGGTATATAAAGAATGATATCCTGAAATGATGTCAAAAAGAAGCTTTTGTCTCGCATTTAAATAACTCCTCCTTCCACTGCAATTCCTAAGTCATTCTAGACTGATCTTATGGGCTTTGTTACTGAACAGTGAGAGAAGAAATATTTTGAGTCATCATTTGATGAACTAGCATSAATTCCTGGCAACAGTTCTGGGACTGGCACCGTTTGAGTCCTGCCATGTCCTCTCCCGGGGGCCTGTGTCCAGCAGCAGTGTTATCTTTGTGAAGACATGAGCTCRTTGCTAGTTGGTGTTTTCATGTGTCTGGCCCTGTGCTAGGACTTCTAACACTTGCAACACTGTCACCTTTAAATCTTTTTTCCTTGAACTGCTACACAGTCAGCAAAATAGAGAATCCTTTTTTATCCCTCATCTCAGCCTTGCTGCTGAATTTACTGTGATAAAAAATACTATTTAATCTCTATTAAAAATTATTAACAGAGAAGTAAATTATGTGAAGTCTGTTTTAAAAAAGCTAAGTTAGTCATGATTGTTCATTGATAAGAACAATAATCCAAATGTTCCAGTGCTAAGAGGAGCAATAATMCATCTGATTATAGTGTTTGGCAGTAATTCATATACTGGATTTGTTTGCAGCACTGGATAAAATATCCAACCTGATCAATTATATCATTAGAAAAACAAGTACTACAAAAAGTAAAACTATCTTTCACATTAAAAATATTTCTCTGTGTTCCCCCAAATCATTAATCATTTGGTTTGCCAAGCTGTTCTAATGTCTGTTTCTGAAAAAGCATTCAGGCTAACACCAGTGATGTCCAAGGGCTCACCACTGCATAATGTAGTCGTCTCTAAATTAGTTGCAATTCAAGTTCTTAAGACTTTTTCCTAAAAATGTGCAAGTTTTTCTATAATGCACTTTTTTTTTTTTCCCCTTTCAGTTCAGGAAAGGCTTCCTTCTAAACCAAATGTGCATGTTTGCATATGCACCACCTTAAGCTATTTTGCTTTACCATCTAAAAATGTTTCCTGCCTGCTGTAAAGCAGACAAAGTAGCTTGGTAAAAGTTAGCAGCATTTCCAGTATGTTGGGGGAGAAGGGGAGGGCAGAAGAGGAGATAAAAATTAAAACTGTTGTAATATCAAAATAGAAACACACAGGTTTCTCTTTAGCATTTCAAACAGCTCTAAGTCCAGCACAGTTTCACTGGAGAATGAGTAGCTTAAAATATTCTACTAATGATCAACCAAAATAAATGTGTCCAAAATATTTAATAGCTCCAGTTACTTTCTGAGAAGGATTTTGGACTCACTCATTTGGGTATGTATATCCCATTTTATCCCTGATGTATCTCGAATAGGAGATATTTCTGTGTTTGCATTATTCCTGCCTCATCCCATTTCTCAKATTATTTTGAAATCCCTTTTGTATGTACAGCAGGAGACCATGTAGTTGCAGTTTGTCAAACTTCATAATTCCCAATATTCCTTATCTTTAAAACAGATTAATTGCKAATGAAAATCTAAAAGGAATAGAGTAGAACTCTACTATTGCAGTCAATGTCTTCAGTATTTAAATTTGTGGTGGCTTTTTCCCAAAAACTACATCTACAAATTGAATTTATTCTGAACTTTGCATTTTGTGATAAGAATAAATTCTTTTGAAAGACTATCTGCCACCTTAGGAAAACAAATTTAATGGAAGCAAATCATTTGTCTCTGTGATTATATATATAACATTAAAATATTCTCACTTTGTGTTACTGAAAATAAAAGCAAAAAAAAACTATAAAAAGACTAGAAAATTAAATTACAGTTTCTTGTTTTGTCTAGAATGATAAGTTCTTTTGTAGCAACAAGTCATTAGTGGACACGAGTGGTACCAGTATCTGCTTTATGTAGTAACATAAAGTTTAAATAAATAGCTGACATTTTTTTAAAACTCAAACACTCAAGGTATTACATTTGTATTTTCTAAGACAAATGTTCATGTGAGTAGAATGCCTGGGATGACATTAATTTACGGTAGGATATCAAGCTTTCTGGAAAGGCTGTGCTGTAGGTAAAAGCAAGAAGATATGCCTTCAGCGCCTGCCTGTTTCTGTGATCACTCTTAAACTTCCCCTTGGAGCTGCTCCAATAGGGAAGATCTAGGGCATGCAACTTATACCTAGAAGCCAAAATGGGCAATTTGGTAGTTTAAATCATTCTTTTCTGCCCCATTTTCCACTCCTTCCATCTGGGTGGTCTCAGGTGATCATGGCTGAGAAGGCAGAAATCTCCCAAGGGGCCCTAAGGGTGGGAGTAGCGGTGGATCCACTGCCACTGTGAAGCAGCAGCTCTGAGCTCCAGTCTAATCTTCTCATTCCATGACCCAGCTTTGTATGAAGTGTGAAATCTCCACATTCTCTTAAAAGGACAGCTTGAATTTACCTTGACTTGTATTTAAATAATTTTTTTAAAATATATTTAAATAAATTAGTTTAAGTCCTTTTCTTCAGCATCAGTGTAGGTACTTTCTTGCAGCCAGGAGTCAGTCAAGTGAGCTTTCTTTGACTTTCTTTCCACTTTTTTTCTGTTGACTAATTTTCCAACCCTGCTCTTCAGAGTTCTGGCTGCTGTGAAAAGCTCTCCAAGGTGCGTAGCAGGCAGAGCAGAAAGGGTGGCAATGTGCATGGAGTGATCTTAGTAGGCTCTCACTGTCCTGGTGGTAAACTCAATGCCAAAACAGAACCACTCCAGTCATTAACTCCTACGGCTCTTTAGGAGTGTGTGCATCCCATGGGACTGCCCCATCCTATGTGCATACAACAGCTTCTTGGGGTTCCATCTCTGTTTCTTTGAAATAATTCATATTTTCTTGGAGGAAAATTCCAGTTAATTGCCCACTGGCTGATACTCTGAAATGAAAATGGCTAGAAAGTGATAACAAATTAAAAGAAGTCTTGAAATTCTACCTGCATGTACTTGACCTGTAGTATGATAAGCCAGACATCAGCTGCTGTCCCGTGAGTAACTGGCCATACCCTTAGGAGGAAAAAAAATTGGAACTCAAAATCCTGTAAGGAGTCGGTGCTGTAATCAGGCCCCTTACTGCTCTCCTAGAAGTGCATCCATACCCTGAGGTCCTTCCTGAGCTGGAATGGCAGAGTTGGAGAATGATGTGGCTTATTAACCTCAGCAGTGGTCTCTGCCAACCCTCTGCAAAAGACTTTGCCAGGAGATAGCGAGGGCAAGATGTGAATGACTTTACGATTGCAGCAGCTGATGTCATCAGAGCTGCTCTGTAGTCAGCGTGASGAGGGACTTTTGTCTTCCCATTGTAATTGCTGAGATGCCGCWTATCTGGTCAAGTGCTGTATAAGGGCTCGAGCCTGGTTTATAATCAGGAAAATGTTTATATGTTGGCTTTATAAGTGCTAGTTTCTCACACGTACATGTGGTTTTCATTCTGGCAGAACAAATCACTCAGCAAAAGATGTGTGTCCAAGATGCTGGTATTTTTGCTTCCAAAGATGAGCTAGAACAGACAGCTGGCTCTTTGGCTGTTAGACTGTGTTTGGTGTAAGGGTGGACTTTTCTGTTGAACTCCTTCCTCTCCACCACCAGTAACTTGGAACTAGTGGTTCTACAGCTGTACTACTTGCACTGTTTATTTTGATTTGCCATTAATTGTGATTTAGCACTTTGCACTGAGAGTATGGAACCCCTCGCTGTCATTTACTCCCAGACTTAGGTTACATCTATGTTCTTACAGGCTTTGGTTCCRAAGAGTTGTCCTTGGCTCCTTGAGCGGAGTGTGACACGGTCTGTGACACTCCTCATGGCTGGCATCTAGAAGAGACCGGTTTATCCACAGTGCCTAGGTTGTGCTCACATCCCATATGGGCATTTCACAACTCCAAGAAGCATTCCTTGGGATATTTTTTAGATAAAGATGTCTGAAATAACTGGAGTGCTATATCACTGTTGTCAATACAGAGATTTTAGTATCATTAGAGGTATGTGTTGCAAGAAATGGGATCAGATTGAATGTTCAGTGTCACGGATACTGGAACGGTGTTAGATAGAACTGAATTGGGTTTGGCTTTTCCTGTACTACCAATGAATAGTAATAGTGGAAGCAAATTATCCATGGAAATGACACCTGAGTTCAGACTTAGAGGGAGCAAATTGCTGCTTCTGAAAGAAAACCTTTTGTTGGGATTTCTCCCTGTAGCTTACCTGGCTGAGAACCAAGAATCAGGACTGGACTAGAGCTGAGTTTTTGACTGTCTAGAAATCCTTGCCCACTTACTTACCCAGGCATGTTCACCATGTATGAAACTGCCACGAGTCTGATAGTGACAATTAGGACCATGGTGACTTTGAGATGTGCCTGCCTGGTTCCTAACTAGAATCCTGACTGGTGTCTTCCCTGCCCCAAAATGTACTCAGTTCCCTTGAATGGTCTCTGAACAGATGGGTGCCTCTTAAATGGAAGCTAAATTTCCTTTTTTGTTGTTCTTTTCTTGGGTGCGGTGCAGCTCTCTGTCTCACAAAGACTTGCCCCTTTGACTGCTGAGGTCCAGTTTTGACAGGAGTTTATTGTACATCACTAAGCATCTTCCTTTCTGATATTGGACTCTCACTTCCTGGGGTCAGCAGCTTGGATCATGAGACAGTGCTTACTGGTGTCCTGAGAAAGCTTCCCTTCCAGCTCTGATCTGGTCCCAAAGCTCCAAGATGGAATTTCAAGTTTGGCGGAATAATCATTTATATGAYGAGTCAGATCCATCTCCACTCTGTATCCAAAATACAAGGACTGCAGCCAACAGCTGCAAGATAATCCTTGCAGCATAACACTTGTTCTCTCCAGAAATGTAGTAGCGGTGTTTAGGGAAAGAACAAGCTGATTCGGAGCGGAAAAGATCATTTTTAATGGTTTCTTGTTTGCATTTTTGGGTGAGAGGGAGAGTTTTACCTCTTCTGAACTGCTGGGTACAGAGATGTTATGTCTCAGGGCTGTCTGCCTGTCTGTTTCTGCACCATTTCTAAATATTTACTTAAAAACAAAAATCCCTTTAGCAAAGAGTGTAAAAACCTAATGCATTTGATGAGAATATCTTACCACCTAATGCGTTTTGGTGTGTGAAAGTATTTAGCCAGTACTGTGCGTAACTGACAGCTGGGGAATGTCTCAAGAATGACAGATTGTCACCAGAGTGACACAGGAGGTTTTTCACACGTATTTTTAGTTGGAATGAGTCCCTTTAGAGCTCAGGGTCCTTGAGCAAGGGGAATTTGAGAAGGAGCTGTCATGCTGGCGAGCCCCCCAGGAATGGAGGCACATTGAGGTCTCCTTGGTAGTGCCTGTCACGGGCCTGCTCAGCATGAGAAGAATCTCTGAACTTCAGGAGGGTGTTTTCTGGAAGGTCAAGGCTTGCCGTGTGCACCAGTCTCTTCTTCCCTCTCTCCCAGATAGAGACATCTTTGTGCAGCCCTTGGTTTTCTTTGGAAGATTGCCCATGGGTGATCCATGGCCCATCAGGGGTGATCCTTTTTTCTTCACTGTAGTTGGCTTTTCTGCTGTGGTCTTGTGTGTGTTGCTTCCTCTATCTCTCAAAATTTGATATAAAGTAGATAAGGATTTACATGGTGTCTTGTATCACTTCATTGTATAAAATAAAAGCACTGAAAACAGAAAAGTAGGCATTTTTCTGCTCTCCTTTATGCTGCTTCTGTTGTATGCGTTGAAAGGTTGGAGGACTGAGTTATCTTTCTCAGAGAGCTTGTTGGGAACTGAAGGTGGGAATTCCACCATCTCATTCCACCTTCCATCTCACGGTGGGCACAGGTGTTTTAATGGGGGATTGGAGGCTTAGAATAGGCAAAAATAGCCCTTAATGAAAGTATATTTTGAAATGTTCTAAAAGATGAGAATACAGTGAAATGCTTCTTACAGCTTCTCAAAAGAAATACAGCAAAATGAATTTTGAAATAAACTGTAAGCAAATAGTCTGGTACATGTGATACAGTCCTCTCCTCCTTAATTTGTTAGTTAATGCATGGCTTTCCAATAGAGATTTATGTGTGGTGTTTAATATATTCTATATCCTGCATTTTGATTTGAACCTGAATAATCTATATTAAGTTTGATCATATGTGTGAGTACTAAAATGGTTTACAGTAAGTAGCAATCAATCATAATAGAGGATATATGTTGATACTGAGTTATAATTCCTCAGTACCCAGAGCAGTAATCTGATTTGGAGCGAGCTCTTGCAGGCTGCACGGCCTGTCAAATTGAGCACAGTCGCCTGCCTTTCACTGACCGGGTATTTACCGTTGGGTTTCACGGTATCACACAGGTCTTTGAATGTGTAATGAACAAGACTGAAAAATAAAGTGTCCAAAGTTTTCCGCTATTTACAGAATCACAGACTGGTTGAGGTTGGCAGGGACCTCTAGGGAKCATCCAGTCCAATCCCCTGCTCCAGCAGGGACACCCAGAGCACGGGGCACAGGGTGGCAGCCAGGCGGGTTTGGAAGATCTCCAGAGAAGGAGACTCCACAGCCTCCCTGGGCAGCCTGTTCCAGGGCTCTGCCCCCTCACAGGAAACAAGTTCTTCCTCACCTGGAGATGGAACTGCCTGGGTTTCAACTTGTACCTACTGCCCCTTGTCCTGTCACTGGCCACTACGGAGAAGAGTTTGGCCCTCTCCTCTCTACATTCCCTCCTTCAGGTACTTATACATATTAATCATATCCTCTCTCAGCCTTCTCAAGCTCAAGAGAGAAGCTCAAGCTTCTCTTAGCTGCAGCCAGCTTGGCGATGTGAAGTACAGAAGACCTTTAGAGAAAAGGCTGACAGGAAAAAAACAGCTTTAAATCACGCCAGGGAGAGCTTCAGAAAGACCAAACCCCAAACAGCACCTCTGCCTTTTCAAAGCGRCGTGTGCAGGCAGAGCCGCAGGACTCCCATTAAATTCATGTGGGTCGTGCAGCTAAAGCCCCATGCAATGTTTTGAAAGAGCAGGAAATAAAAATGGACTTAAACCAGACATATGGGCTTCTGTGGAGTTTTCTGGTGCTACCTTCTGATGCATGCCGGTAAGGTATCATCCGTGAGCTAAATTATTTAACTAGAACCCTTTGCAGAAGGTTGATATTAAGTTAGGAACTTTATCCATAAATCTCTATGCGTTCTTCAGCAACCACTGGTAATCATTCAATTTGCCTTTGAAATTTGTTACCTTTATATTTTTCCCCCCACTTTTCCCTTGTCTTGTCAAATGCATCTTTTGAGGGGTGAGTATACTGCTGTGGTGATTATTTCATCCTCTTTTGTRTATTGATACTGACAGGAAAGTAGTGCTGTCAGTAACCTTTACCAATTTAATATTAAAGTTTCTCATTAGCAAGGGAGATGATCTAATTTATTTTTACTAAAGAGGTCTTTCTTCTATGAGTCTTTAAATACCAACAAGTAAAAGCATTCATAGTTAACAGGTTATTTTAAGAATTCTAGAAATGTAAGTCAGTCATCTAGTGACTACTATACTGTAGTTTGAATCACTGCTTCATGTATCTTATACATTTGAAAAGATTTTTTTTTCCTCAGAAATCTTGAGTAAATGTGGGAGGAATTCCTAAAAATGCAATAATGAAAAGATGAGCTGCTTGTTCTACTTAAATAAATGTTTTCTGTGGCTTCTTGGAACACTGCAATCTAGCAGCTTGCCATTAATATTTGTAGTTTTGGCAAGCTGACTGCAGTGCATGCAGAGCAATCTAAGAAACAAATCTTGCTAATGACCTTTGGCAGGTGGGTATATCAGGAACAGCGTCAGGCACAAGAGCAAACTTGCAAAAAGTCACGACTTTTTTTTAAGGTAGCCAAGTTATAATTTATTTTTCAGCACTAGATTTTCTTCAAGACATGGTTAATCTTTGTAAAATATTGAAGTTGTTGGTAGTGTCTCGAAGTGTAGTGCAGAGAAGTTCTGTGCTGTATTAGAAGGAACCTTCATATGTTTTTAACATCTGCATACAAAGCCAAGAAACTTTTCCATAGGCTGCATCTTAYTGGAGAGAACTTGATACTGACTTTTGGAGTATAAATTAAAAACTGTAATCTTTTTTAAATTCTCTTCTGTTAATTGGGAAAACTAACAGCTGTTTTGAGGATGACATTTTGTTCTGAAAGTAATTAAACGTGCAGATTCATCCATAAGAATGGATACAAGTTAATTTATAGTTCAATAATATGAGTAAATATACCATACCATAAACTTGCCATATAAAATATGTCTTCTCTATTTGCTGTACAGGTTTGTTACTTTGTTCTTCATTCAGGATAGCTCAGGGTTCCTTAATACTCAGAAATATTCATATAAACAGTTCTTCAGGGAGTCACCCTTGCTATGAAAAAAATACCTATACCAATAGCCCTCGTAACCCCTCTCTTTTTTAAAAAAATCTGCTTGTTGATATTCATTGCATCTTTAACACGGGGCAGAAGCTAAAAGCCCTTACAGAATATAGTAACTTGTCTTCTCGTGCGTGTGTGGTCTGCTTGTTGGTGTCTGAGCCCGGAGTCCRGACACGTAAGGGAGCTCCTGGACCAGGCTGGGACCTTTCAGCTGCAGGTTGAAATAATGTGAGCTCTGTTTCAGCAACGTGAAAAATATTTTGACCCCACGCAAAGAGGGCAGGTTGATCACAGGGTAATTGAGATGGCTAAAGCCCAGCTGGTATCACTTTGATTTTAGAAAATTGTCAGATTTTCAGACAAATTCAGGATTGTCAGATCCTCTTCCCCTCAAGAAGAAAATACTTAGTAGTCTTCAAAATGGGCACTGTAGTGTCTGAGCAAAAGGAACATGTGTTCATGAGGCAACCTAACACAAGAAAGATACTGAAGGTAGAGCAGAGCTCCCTGGGAATGACGAAGGAGCCAAGAATCAACTCCTCTAAGGTCAGTCCCTTGTGATGGATGTTCAGCCCAGGARTTAGCTATATCATACATACGGCAGGCCTGAGGCTAGAGCTTTCCTTCTCTTCTCGGCATTGACAGAGGAAAAAGCACCTGAATGCCAAGATGACTGATGGAAGCAGCCATTCATCCTCTTTTTAAATTACTACAATGTTAAAACTCTGATAATGAGAAAGTATTGGGTAGCATTTCTGGGATTTATTGAGTAAAATGAAAAGCTTGAAATYGAAAGCATTAATTTTATTTGATAATTTACATGAAAAAAATCTTGAGTTCCTAAGGCCAGAAGTGCCTATTTGTAAAATTCTGGGCATTTGTAGAAGTGCAAGGATCTGCGGTTGTAACACTTAGCCACTGAGGCAGATGGTAGGGGTAAAGTGGTTTTAAGGTGTTTTTCTAGTATTTGCAGAGTGTAAGCAAAATAATAAGCTTTTCCCCCACCTTTCAACCTTTCAGTGCTGAAATCCCCAAGCAGCAAAGCAAAGGCTACTTCTGACATCCTTTTTCTCCTCATACAGTCATCCAAACTATAAACAAATATTCACTTGCCTGCCATATGAGGTTGCCTACATGAGGAAGTTACAGTGGTTTAACTGTGATGTGATTGTAAATCCACTTAAATTAGTTCCAAATGTTCTGGGAGTGCTCTAAGCCTGATTTAAACTGAAATGATAGGCTGGGTAGTTTGTTCTGCAAGCTTAAAAATTGCGTTTTAAATTAATGTAGTTGATTGTTGGGCTCCAGCATGGAAGACATGGTCTTAAATGAAACATTAAATCAGTGTCTGTTGTAATATCCTGTTTGGAGTTGAAATGATTATTTTCAAGAAAGTGTTCTTGAGTGACTGGGGGTTTGGAGAGCCACATGCAATAAACAGGATTGTTTCTATTCTTTATTTCCAGATGGGGCTCCAGTGTCTTTTGGGGAGCAAGGGACACACTGTATTTCTTGATTATCTTAGAGAGAAAGGTTTGGAAGCCTGTGCTTCCATGTTGCTCACTGTTAGGAGCAGCCCTAGGAAMTGACGTTGACTGTCTTGCAGCCCTTTGTACATGGGGCCAAATACAAGACCAAATAGACTAAATTTTGCTTTTTTAAAGATTTTTAAGTGCCAAAAGAAGAGGTCTGTATTTATAACATTACTGAGGGTCCATGCTGTAGATACAGGACAGGGCAAGAGATTATTTGAGGATACAAAGCCTGCCAAGATAGCTTGAAGGACAGCCTGGGCACAAAAGTACCAAATTTCAGTCTAGCTGTGGGCCATATGCAATGAAATATGCCTCATAGCTTCAGCATTTCTGCTGTCAGAGAAATCTTTCTGATGTTTGGATTAAGACTTTCACTCTTATCTCTTAGCAGCATTGTTTAGAGCAAGCATTTTTTTTCTTTCCTTGCCTTTGCATCTCAAGACATCTGTAAATGACAAGGGATGGCACTATATAGCTCAGATATGTCGGTCACCAGCCCTTGGCTCTAGAAAGGGCCAGTTAACATCTGTTTGTGAGCCAAGTTGGCTCCTCAATATTGCTTGTTAATCGGTTGGCAGAGTTGTTCCTGCTTGAGGAGAGTCAGTCCCTCAACCTTGTTGACTCACTAGGGTCCTGTTTATAGTGTTCATTCCTCCTGTTAGTCAGGAAGATCCAAAAGAATAAAAAAGCACTAATTTTAAAGTCTGTCAACTCAACTGCTGTACTAGCTTTCTGCTTCATGCAGAGGCTAGCTTGAGTTTGCTCTTTCAACCTTACCAGTACCTTTGTCAAAGGGCCTTGTGTTGCAGGAGGTTTACATGGCCATATGAAGAAACAGGAAAAACTCCAAGAATCAAAGCCGTTGCAAATAAGACAAGGCACAAGTGGCTTGGGAAATCCCTGAAGCTGGATGTTTGCAATTACTGAATTACTGGTTTCGTTTGTGGAAACTGCACAGTTTGTACTGTTTCTGAGGTGCTGACATGTGCKTAATGTTCAAGATGGACAACTGGGTGAATGATCCAGTGGCCTGAATAGGTAAGACTGTCCTGATATTCTTATGCAGAACTAGCAAATCTGCCTCTTCTGGAAGGTCTTCTGGAAGCTGAGGCACTCCTGCARGACAGCAGTTTCCCTAGTAAACCGGAGCTTAGCGGGAGGTCTCCCCCACACTTACAAGGAGAAAAGAAASTGCAGATGACTGAACATAAGTCTTCCCAGGCTGCCTGTTATTCTGGATATTTCCTTGAATATTTCAGCCTGGTTCCTTTCATTTTACAGCATGTCCTATGCTAATTCTTTAAAAGATCTTAGAGTGTCTCACCTCAGATTTTTAATACTACATTCTGAGCCACGGAGATGACTACTTTTCTCAACAAGTACACTGTTCCTATATAGAAATGTGGTGACAGTGCACTAGYGTGAAAAAACCCTATATGATTTAGTTTAGCCTATTTTCATATAATGTGTAGCCTTCCTAGAGAACAATGTTTTCTGGAAATTTTGCTGTGTTTTGAGAAACTCACTGTCCTAAGAATGCATTAAGAGGAATTCAGTATTCGTTCATACACATTCAATTCAACTGGCTTGCAAACAGCAACTCATTTATGCCCCTTTCTTGCACTCTTTAGGTGGTGTTCACGTATGAATGTAGTTCTGAAACAGGGCTGCTGCTGGGGGACGAGAAGGGACTTATATGGTACCTAGAACCCCGCTCTTCCACCAAGACCAAGTAAAGTCCTGTGGTAGTGCCCTGAGCCTAGACAGGGCTGTCATTCCTAGAAGCCTAACCTCAGATGTCACTGGGGATGTTCCTGGTGCCTAGTCACATAGTCTAGCAAGTTTTTTGTGAAACTTTTTTTTCAAAACAAAACAAAAGAAAAGAAACACCCTATGGAAACTAGAGGGCATGTCCCTGACCCAAGCTTGCCTCCTTGGTATAGTTGGTCATACTATGCAACACAATAAACACTATACAAAGCCACCTAATGAAGTCTTGTAGATTTGGACTAACTAGTACAAATCATGTGACTGCATTTCTATTTGTGAGCTTCTAGGTTTTCTCCTCTAAAATGCTTTTTTTCTAAATATTTTAATTTTCTTTGTACACGGCTCTCAGAAGACACATCACCCAGTTTAAAAGTCCACTAAAAATTTCTTCGTATGTGTTGCAGTGAAAGAAAGCTAACCTCTTCCTGAAAGTTCAAACATTATTTCTTTATAGTGAGAAATACATCAATATGTATTTTGCCAATGAAATGATTGCATGTGCTTACAGTGTGCTGCATATTTTGGCAAAAGATATATTTAAGATGTAAGTCTTTTAGCTTTTGCCAGCACATAAAGAAAAAAAACATCAGATTTAATTTACCAATATTGCATATGCTTTTGGCATAGTAGGAGTGGCAAGGAGAGCAGAAGAGATGCTGTGTTASCAAGTCTTGGAACAGTTTGGGTAGAAATTGCATGTTTAAAAACAACCKTTTTAAAAATGAAAATGGGGAGACGATATTTTATATTATGCCCAATCTACCAAGAAAATGGTTGTATCAATAAATAAAAGTAGAGCAAATGTAAGACAATAGGTGCCAGGCAGCTTTTCAAATCGCATCGTGTGACCTTGGAGTTSCCAGCTCGAGCGTTGTCTCGGTGCTGCAGTGCTAATGGGGCGGTGGGTAATGAGAAACACGGGCTGCTCTTGGGATTTCCACTGTAAAGCTTTATTATTGTCAGTGCGACACRAGATGAGCTGCAGTTTCGTTAGTGGCCTGGCTTTTCCGTCACAAATTTTGCCATTTTCCTTGGGTTCCAAGCCGTCAGAAAACTTTATGTAAACTTCCTGGAAAAGCGGCTTAATCTAAGGGTTACACAGACTGAATTTTATTTCACAGGGAGGAGGGGGGGAAACTGAGACTTGCGAAAGGAAACTGGCAGTTTGCGTAGCCATAATAGGGAATCCCATGGGGGCTGCTTTTCCAGACCTAAAATGACCTTGCTACAGTGCTGCTCCTACAGACGTCATTCAGCAGCTCTGCAGAAGGGTTCCTTTATGTGATGGCAAGAAATACAAGACCTGTGAACCTGCATTTTTGAGTACAGCATAAGGGGCATCTGCAAATAAAGGTGAGGAGGGAAACTGTCCTGTAGAACAGGGCTGAATCTTCTCAGAATACTGCACAGGCCTTTTTGAGGCAGCGTATGAAAATTGAGATTGTCTTAAAGAATTTGGCCAAGAGAGGAGAGTATATAGTGGTAATTTTCTTTTAACTTAGGTGTCACTTGGCCTGCTGAAAGCACACAGTGTAGTTCACAGAAAAGTGAAATCACAAATCCCAATATATTCTTTGGATTTCTTTATCCATCAGCTGTTCCCTGGTCATTGTTAATTACTGGATCTGCTGCAGTCTTGCCACATTACTTTGGCTCGCGATAGTCCTTCAAGTCTGTCCTTGCTGTCCCCCAAACCACAGCCCAAGTCTCAGTTATCAGTAAATTGACTTCAGTTCAAGTGGGGCCAGGTCGAGCCCAGCACTGGGTCTCACTGAGTTAGAGCCTCGCAGGGCTGTGGGGGCCCAGTGCAGATATTTAGTGGGGTGGAGRGTTTGGATTTTTGTCTGATGGGGTGGGTCTTTTTTGTTTGTTTTGGTTTGTTTATATATATTTATTGTTTTTATTTTACTTTGCTTTTTTTACAATTTCCCCTTCCAATCACAGTCTTTTGCACCTTGTGGTTGAGTTTTTGTAGCTGCAATTGTATTAACACTTACTGGTCCTCATGTATTTTAGTTTCTGAATGAAACACTGAAATATGTTGTCCTGTACAGTTCAGGGGTGATTGTCTTTATACAGGCTGCAGTGGGTCTTTAGTGTACACCCCATGTGTAGAATAATTTTGGTGGTTTTACCCCCACTTTTAATGGGTATTGTGACTGTGATTCGGTCATGGAGCTGTATTTTTGATGGCTTTCCTTCTCTTTATACATCCAGCACTAGACTTGCTGGCCTGTTGATCTTTTCTAGAGAAAATTATAATCATCTGCCCCCTTGTTGCCTTTACTAGGTTAGCGATCTTGTCTTTGTTTTCAGCTAATTCCCTGATTTTCTATTTCAGATACTGCTTTGAACATAGGCCTTTTTTTAGCCATTTCAGCAACAGAGAACAGACTGAAATAATCTAAAGCCCTTCTGTCATTTTATCATTGGCTAAAAACACTGCTTCGCTTCAGAGAAGCCAGCAAGTCATTTAATACTGTGTAAAAACATGTCCCTAGCTTTTCATGCGACRTGTGGGTCAATTATGCAGTTGTGGAAGTTGCCAGGAATGACTGAGCGCTGAGGAGGTGCAGCAGGACCTCGTTAATATGTAGCGAGCTCTTCATAGCACCAYGCTGTGCTTCAGCCTTCCACGGCCATGTGCTGGTGGACAAGGATAGTTAGGAAAACGGATCAGGCAAATTTGGGGGGAAGAAGGTGGTTTGTGTTCCCATGCGAGCCAGAGGACCCCCCYGCCCCACAGCTGCATGGGTGGAGGTGGCAGCGAAGGGATCCAGGGATGTCCCCTCTGCCACGGTCAGGCCTCGGGCCTGGGTGTGGCGCCATGTTGGCTTTTGCGCCATGGAAGTCGCAGCACAGGACAACTTTTCCTATACCCAAGGAAAGTGAGAAAAGGATGGATAACGCAGAATAAAGCTSGCTCCATTTGCACAGAGGAAATGTGAGGGGTAGGTGGGTTTGGCCCCGACTTTTGGCAGGGTTGTATGTCCTTTGGCCACACCAGCCATCTCTGATCTTGTACCCTAGCTTTGCTTCTAACAACGATGACAGTGCTGGAGAAGGGCAAATTCCTGAAGCTCTTCTCACCAAGAGATGGAGAAATATCCCACTCTCTCTGTGCTCAGTTTCATAAGGTAAAAAAAAGCCAAATTAGAACAAAACCAAGCAGAGAGCTGTAAGGAGTTGCGGTGGCATGAATATTAAAGGTTTGATTTGATATACTCAGTAAATGTCTGTAACCTAAACACCAGAAAACATCAGGAAATTACACCCTGTTTTGAAGAAACTGGGTTCTGTGCTGGATAGGTCCAGTGTGTCCTGCTATGTTCTTCTATTAGCTTGATGGCCAGTATATTAGGGCCAAAGGATGAGGAAAGAGGGAATCTTTTCAGGCCTTACGGGCTACATCCTCCAATGTGTACCACATAGTTATATGTCAGCATGGTATCTTTCCACAGTGCTCAAATCTTTTTATTTTATTACTTGATAGTACAAAAGATTTATTTATTTATTTATTTATTTATTTATTTAATCTAGTGGCAACCACTGAGGAAGAACAACTTGAGAGGATCACTAGTTCATGCTAGATTTAAAAGTCAAAAGAATTATTCAGAGGATTTAAGCTGTACAAATCCCTAATCTGTATCGCCATAGGATCATACTTCTCTTGCCTTTCCTGCCCCTCTCCGTTCTGTAGTAAGGCACTTTGCTTCATGTTATATGTGCTTTTGAGGAGGGATGGACAGTTGTGTAGTTGGGAAAGAAAAGCATGGAAATGTGTATGAGGAGGAAAATTTTCTGCATATGCCTCTTGTATAAGCAGGGAAAGATGAAACTGATAAATCYCCATGTTTTAGAATGCTGAAACTATGTATTTATAGTCAGCGGTAGAAATAACAGCTGCTCAGGGTTATTTAATAAATTAGTGTTTAAAAGCAGGAAACCTCTGCTGCATTGGTTGCTTTGATCACAGTCACGGAATGATGGAGGTTGGAAGGGAACTCTAGGGATCATCYAGTCCAACCCCCTGCTGCAGCAGGGACACCCAGAGCACGGGGCACAGGGTGGCAGCCCTTGGAAGATCTCCAGAGAAGGAGACTCCACAGCCTCCCTGGGCAGCCTCTTCCTGTGCTTGATATCCCTGTGCTTGATATTTTATCTAAGCAACTTTGCAGTAAATACATAGTTGTGTGTGTGTGTGKGGGGGGGGGGGGGGCTGTGCAATTAAAGCACCATGAAACTTTAAAAATGATTACTGTTAGCACAGAAAATTAGAGATGATTTTAAGCTTAAACATATGCTTGTTTGGGGTGCATAGGCCTGGAAAAAATCTTTTTTTTATATAAAAAGAGAAATGTAGATTACTTTTCAACAAACAGTTAATAAATAAGAGGGAGGGAGTGGAATTAAGAGTCAGGGAAATATTCTTTGCCAGGTAAGTGAGTCTCAGGCAGCCAGGTCTACTCTTCAAATCTTATTACTAAGGCTCTCTGCCTATATGATGGAATTGGTGCCGGGCAYACTCTAATGAAGGGATTATTTCCAGATTGTGTGCATTTGAGCAGGAATAAGAGCCTTGCGCTGAGAGAGACATCCGCAAGAAGAGGTTTTTAATCAGGATACATTATTAATGAACTGCATAGTAAATGTGTAAATCTGCTTTATTAGGCAAACTGTAAATGAGCATATTTGGTAAAAGCGTGCAAAATGTGTGTGCTGAGAGAGGATATTTCGAGAATTTAACTCGTTTCTGAATAGTAAAGGCATCCCGTCTGGCTGTAATTGGTGCCTGTGGCGGTTGTTGATACCCTGACTACATTAGCTCTCTGTGCCCTGTAGCGGAATTGGGAAAACATTTCTAGTACTCGTTAAGCTGTCTATTATCAAGACATCATAAATATACACATTTAGAATGGATGGTTTGCTATCCCAGTGCCTTAGAGCACTTAAATAAATTAGTTCCTACTATTTCAAACATTAATATTGCAGTAATTGTATGAAGCAAAAATGCAATTAAAAATGCCTTCGAACTTACTCAAGTGCAGATTTTTTTTTTTTTTTTTTGAAAATAATACTTGTTCTCTTCTCAAAACACACTCCAATCAGGTGGATGGACTGCACAGTCCTGAGTAATGTCAGCATGAGGCTGTTTTACCTCCAGATCCTGCATTTGCCTGCAGCYCAAGCCGGTACCAAGCAAGAATTAGCATCTGCTCACTGCTGTTGACCTCTGGAAGGAGGCAGAAGTCTGTGCTGGGTGGTTTTGTTCTGGTTTTTGTTCTCTTTTTCCCTCTCTCCAGTGCTGAAGTGTCACATGGCGTCTGGCACCGACTCCTGCAGTAGTGGGGTTTCCTATTCACAAAACGCTGCCACGCTTGAAGGCAGGAAACAGGGGCTGTTTCTCAGCTTGCAAACATGTTGAGCTTTCTCAGTGTACAACAGATAGCTGCTGGTTTCAGGCCTTCACAATATCAGCTCTGCTGAAGGGTAGGAATATGTCAGCCCAGGAGTCAGACTTAGGCCTGAACTACTTGGTGTTTAAGTTGGACAGCCTGTGTTCCTTTGGAGAAAAAACCCACATATTTTGTTGCTGAGTTACAAATAAGCTAGTCCAGCTTTTTGGCAGCCAGGTAATAGTTAAAACGAAAAGAAAGTTTCTTTTTTCCAGCCCGGGGAAGCAGTTTAATAACTTTGGGTGCGTTGGTTCGTAGCAGCGCTGCAGTCGAGCCCGCGTCCCCTGGAGCTTGGCAGGCCCAGCAGACTTGGCAGGGGCTCCCGGCTCACCCGTCGGGCCCAGCCCGGCTGCCGCAGCTTCTCCTGCATTTAGTGCCTCTCATTAACAGGATTAATTCAAGGGGAGGCTTTTTTCCCTCTTTTTTTTGCCTCACTGACCTCAAATAATAACGTGCGCTGTCCACAAATGACTGAGGCTTAAACTAAGCGTGACGATTTATGGCCTGTGTTAAATGCAAAATAAATGTGTTTGTGTACTTTGCGCAGCGTTTCTGGATTGTTGCTCTTGGTATTAAGATATTAAGGAAGTGCTCGACAAATTCTTCCTCTTGAGTGGCGTCTGATAATGGGAATCTCTGGGAAAAGCCAAGMAGAACTGTAACTTTCTTCAGTGCCTCAGAACCGCCCCAGCTTTTGTCCCCTGCTTCCAGTTTGTCTCACAAGCAGATTTGTGTCAGCATTTGCACTATGTTCACCTCCAGTTTTTACCTGCATGGATAACAGCAAAAGAAAATCTAGTCTAACTACGTATTTTTAAATAGCAGAATGTTTTATGTTTCTGACTGCTTCCTCTTGCCTAGCTAATCTTAGCCTTGAAATAAGGAGAATATATCAGTAGGACACCGAGAAGAGCATTAGGGAGATGTTGTGGTCTCACACCAGGGATGAGGTTTGCAGCTAGACAGACAAGCTCCTAGCTTATTTTCTGGGATTATTGCCCTCTTCCATGGCTGTGGTGGACTGCAAGAAGCCAGGAGATGACAACTGCTCCTTTGCCATCATTGCTACATGTCTGGGAGTCTGCTTGCTTGAATCTCTATGTCCTCTTAAAAGCAGCTCTCAAATTCCCTGTCTGAAATGCCCAAATCAGTTGTGTTTTCCTTTCTGGGGCCTCAGTTTCTTTMGGATGTACTGGTATGTTTTATTTAAGGAGTTTGGCTGGTTGCTCAAAGTGTGAGAGTGAGGCAGGGTAGTGGGCTGCTTTGGGTCATTAATTGGGGCCTAAGGGTGAGATTTGGAGAGTAGTGACCGCTCCAAATGTTGATCTAGTTGAAGTGCTGACAAAGAGTGAGGAGGTAGCATGTGGTTTTCTCTTGTCCTTTTTCTTTTTCGACAGAACCGAAGGGATAAGCATTTAATCCTGCTTATTTGAGTTGAATTCATGCATGATTGACGAAACATGACGGAAAGAGGAATTTAGGTTTATTAGGAACTGGGGAAATTTGGGGAGCTTATACAAGATGACGCATTTCAGCTGAATGAAAAGTGACCGAGGTTGCTGGCACTTTAGAAGAGCTATAAGTTAGGACACTTAAACTACAGGYTGGAAGAAGGACAGCAGGTGCAGAAGAGCACAAACCTCAGGATCGTGTAAGGTGAAGTGAATAAATTCTTGCCATTAAAAGAAGTTCAGCCAAAAGCTGAAAAAACGTTGTAGTCTAAATAGCCTACCGGGCAAGGCGTATTTATAAGCAAATAAACTGAGTTCAGTATCACTGTTGCATCTCTAGCTAAACAGTGAGAGCTTAAATGATATATTGATATAGTAGATTTAAGAGCAGGTGTAGATGGACAGAAGAAGGGTTCAGCTAAGCTGATGTCCAACTCCTGGGAGCTCCTGGGAGCCATGGCAGCTCTCTGGAATTTCTCTTCGGGTCTCCAGCTTTTATTCCACAGTATTTTCAAACTGTTTCTTGAATCCTTGGCATCTTCGTGAGGGAATTCCATAGATGAACCACATGCTGCTTGAAAACATTTCACCTTTTCTTTTTTATAGCCTCCAAATCTCCTTCTTCTCTCAGTGACAGACCAGCTATTCTCTATTATTAATGTTATTTTTGTCAGTCTTGTAACTGGATCTTCCCCGAAGTTGTCCCTGTTCCTTGCTGGTCTGTTTAGATATTCTACCCACGAAAACAGCTGCAGGGCTTCATGCAGTCTTGTTCTTTGTTCTTGTCCTCCTTCCGAGTTACTCTGTGCTATTTTGGGGGGGGATCAGGGAGGAGACCAGGGGAGACCTACTTGACTAACCTTAAAGTAAAAGCAATGCAAAAACATTAAATTTGGGTTGGTTAGGGAAAGGAAACATGCTTTTTTTTCCCTCCATGCAACATTGAATTACAATGTGGAGCTAATTGCCATGGAGCCGTGTGGAACACCAAATTATAAGTGAATTCAAAAAGGGTCACAAATTCATAGAAGTTCTGTGGTGTCTGTTCAACATAGTGGTTCAAATAGAGCCTGTTGCCGGAAGTCCATGCTAATCTTTTCAGTTTCAAATTTACTTGGAAAAAAAAGATAATTCTTTCCCTTCTTTCCTATATTCTTTCCGAAGCCTCTTTCAGAGCCCAGTGACTGAGAAAGAAAGTTAGTTCTGACCTAGTAAAGCCATTAGTACCTCAAAAAGATGCTATAAGAATGTAGGGGAGGTAAAAACAGACTCTGCCTAAGGAAACTCCGAGTGAAGTTTACCTACTCCAACGTAACATGGTGGTACTATATACAGCCAGCTCCTGTTATCCCAGCACAAATCCAACCACCTAATCCAACCTCCTGCACAAGGTAGGGTCAGCCCTCAGGGCTTGTCCATTGAGTTTTCAAACCTTGGAAAAGGATGGAGGCTCCTCAGTCTCTTTGGGCAATGTTTGTTATTTAATAATTATAGTTATGTCATTCGGATAACAAAGTTGTTATATAATTATGTAGTTGATAATCGGTACCGCTGTAATTAGGGGACTGTAGAACAGGACACAAGTCAAACACAGCATCCATCAGAACATGCTCACCTTGAAAATGTTAGCCTTTGCCAGCTGTGATGGAAACTAGGTTAGCTTCTGGCTTCAGGCACATTAATTTGCCAGCAGTCAGACTTTGGAAATTGTTTGAGGCCTTTTTTTCTGTTAGAGTAATGGTGCAAATACAGCAAATTGCTCCATCACCTCAGTATTTTAATTTAAATAAGCAGTACTCTGGCAGTATTTAAAATGTAAGCCTTTAAAAGAGAATAACTGCCTGTCACTGCTGATAATTATTTTTAGAGCATGACAAGCAGCTGTCTCCAGATGGTGGCCTGTGTTCCACATCCTTCTCCTCTGCTGCAAATGGAAAAATTTAGTGCCATAGTGAATTAAGTCTCCATGTAACTTGTCTGTCTTTGTTTCAGCTTTGGTTTGCTTTCGTTAATGGATTTTCTGGGCAGATCTTATTTGAGCGGTGGTGCATTGGTCTGTATAATGTGGTAAGTAAGTGCTGCATCTTGTGATTCAGAACCTGTGTGTCATTTTGTTGTGTCTGTGCCATTCATTTCTCATAGGCAGCCACCTGGATGTGTGTCAGAAAAGGTGAGCCCATTTATGAAATGCCATTTTAGTCCAGCCTGGGTTACAGAAAAAGACTTTGAACTGTTCCTTTTTTCAGAAATAAATAAGACATTGGGCAAGTGCCTCAAAAATACACCTGTTTGTCCTAATACTCTTTGATGAAATTCTTTCTATTTTAGACAATTCTGTAGATTTWGTTCTTTAGACTTCATCTTCAAAAATACCTTTCAGGTGCTGAAATTGAATCAGCAGTTCATCAGTCTGATGAACTAGCCATTCATCATTTGCTGATTGTTCGTGCTTAAAAATATGTACCAAATTGTAATCACTATTTTTTTTTAAGTAGTATTTTACAATCCCTATGATTTTGAGTCCATGGAGAAACATCTGGAAGCATTTGTTTCTATACGATTAATAAATAGTAAAGCTTCCTTCTCTTCTCTGACCCTATAACCAKTAGATGCTCAGGGAACTGTGGCAGAAAGCTGGCGTTGACTGAGCAGTGCCAGAACTGGAAGCTGTGTCACTGTGTCACCAGCTGCCATCACTTGAACCGACAGCAGGATGTTTTAGCCCAGGACTGTGTTCAGGTTTTAGCTGTGCCTTGCATGGTGCCACTCTGTGCCATGCAGTTGCTTTTAATCAGTCCCGGCTTRGAGGGTGTCTGGGGCTGTGTTTCATTGCATGCAGTAGACCTTAGTTGGTCTTTTCAATACACTGTTATCTTTGTAATGTTGCTACTGATAACTGGCCTGGTGTCTGGATTTATAAGCCATTAGGACACTTTGGCAGTGTGAAGAAAAATCCATTGCATTTCTCTTTGGAGGGAGGAAATTTAATTTTTTTCCTTTAAGCAGACTCATTCCAAATGTATGAAAACACAGAAGAAGACAGCAAATTATCTCTGTCACTCAGTAGTATTAATGGAAACATTCAACTTCTGTCACATTTCTTCTAATCTTAAAAATGATGACACAACCCTTCGCAGTCCGTAGAATTTTATATTCTTTGTGAAAGATATTAATTCAGGGATTTTCCACTCCCTTGATTCTTTTCACCCTCATTTCCTGACTGTTACGCAGTCTCTGTCATTCATGTTCAGATATTTGCATCTAATATCTTTAAACCTGATTTGATGGATCCACCTAACCTGCATAAAGCTCACGGATGAGACTCGTCTTTTAGAATCWGTGAGGTAGAAATTAACCCCTATTTTATAAGGTCAGTACTTTCCAAAATTAGAACAGGYCCCATAGAATCATGGAGAATCAAATTTCTGGTAGGATATTAGGGGCTCCCAGAAGTTGAAAAGTTAGGTTTTTTTGAGGGTTTAGTTCTGCCATTGTCTCCGACGCTGATTAGCCTTCAGTTCATGAGCAGCCTCATTAAAATGCTGCGTGCAGGAGCAYGTAGCAGCACTGCAGCTCCTGCATCTGCACTGCTTCGCACTGGAGGTTCAGCTTCATCATCAAGAATAGTACAAGATTTACTTCAAGTGCAAATATAAATGCTGCAGGATGCATAGGAACCCCTAAATTTCTGTGAAAGCATCTCATGCCATAAAAGAATATCCCTTTTTCTGGAATATATTGGACCAGCTGTCTTTTAAGTCTGCTTGTTTTCTGTCCCCACACGAGACTGCTGCCTTTTTAGTGATCAGGTAAAGCATTTGGTGAACAAATGAAGAATTTTCCTAGTTGGACCAAGGGTTGTAGCTACTGATTTCCATTAACATCTAGGCCTTTGCATTGCTGAATGTATACTCTTCAGCATATATTCTTCAGCCTATATTCTCCAGCTGCCAACTCGTTGCTCTTTGGGGCCGAGGCCTAATTTTTGCAAAAAAAAAAGATATAAAAGTTAAAAACAGTTCTTAATTCAAAGCTGCTGACTGAACGCTTCTCAAACTGCTCCAAAAAAAAGATTGGATTAAAAATGGTTTTTCCAATACGAGCCATAAATAGAGAGGAAGTGGCTGGAGGTTGGGAGGCAGACACGCACGCTGGTGTCGCTGCCCGCTGTGCCTGCAGACAAGCGTGGATGCTCCCGCCAGCACCAAATGAGCTACCACAGGTCCTGGAAACACTTAGGAGCAGCAGAGCRGGGCTCAGCAGAGGGTAATTTGCTGTGCTTCTGGCAAAGCATCCTGCTGCCTCTCCTGGCAGGCTGCCGAGGCTTGGTCATCCGAGTGSCAGCCCGGGGCACAGACCCTTTGCTGTCCTTAATTTGTTCCTATGGGTCCTGCCTGCCCGGAGAATCCCCAAAGTGACGAGACAGTCACTTTTTCCTTCCTTTTTCAGTAGGTCTTTTAAATGTCATTGCCACATTTGCTTTGCCTGTAAACTTAGCCTTAGTTAATCATATTATATATTTAATTATGGCTACAATAGCAGCTATATTTGAACCAATTCCTACAAGGCTTTTTCCAAAATGCACGTGTTGTCTCTCCTCTGCAGCCTGCACTTTGCCCTGACCAGATTAGCTTGTACATCACGACCTACCGATGCGTAACTGCTTGTGCTCAAGCTAATTGCTTAGGAGCAGGATTTCGTTTTCATGCCTCTTTGTCCTTAAGTCAATATTGAGAGTTACGAATTGCTGAAATTCATGTTTGAACTTGTTTGGACATTGGAAAAATTATGGCAAATAGCATACAAGTTGGTAGTACGTCTTCACTGAAGTCTCTGGGAATTTTGCTGTTGTCTCCGGCCTGAAACATTATCTGAGATCCACTTAAAACTAATAGCTGCTTTTAATTAGCATTTGCTTTCTTTGCAGATTTTCACAGCATTGCCACCCTTCACTCTGGGAATTTTTGAGCGATCGTGTACTCAAGATAGCATGCTTAGATTTCCACAGCTATACAAAATTACTCAAAATGCAGATGGGTTCAACACAAGGGTAAGGGAAAGTATTTCTTTAACAGTAAATACCATCTTTTTTTTATATTCTGGGTCTTTTTCTGTCTCRAAAGTTCTTATTTCCCACCGTTACTCCTGCTTTGCACTAGGATAATGCCATTGAGGTCAGGATTGTTCTGTCTGCCATTTTTTTGAAGGGTTTATATTTTAAAAAATAATTGGTTATAAATGAGCATTGCCAGGTATGGCTTGAACTGGTACGGAAATACTCATAAACTTTGATTCACAATAAGATTTGTATCCGAATATGAATTTTCAATTCCCAACTTTCCATTTTGAAAGGAGCTAGATAATCTCCCAGGATTTTATTTAATACAGAAGCTGTCATAACCCTCTCTCCTTGAGGACCTTTTCACAATTAGGCTTACTATTTCTATGGCTCTTTTAGGAAATAAAATTTGAATCGGATTATTTTGCCCTTCAGTTTTTAAGASCACGTTTTATTTCATTTCAGTCTTTAAATGGGAGAAAACACCAGCACTTGGCGCTCCGTTCTTTCCATAAAAGGCACAGAAATAAGAAGCAGTGAGATTGCTTTGATTAGAGAGGAAGGAGGAGGAAATCATAGATTATGCAAAGCTCTGGCTCGTGCAAAACTGCTTTATCTATAAGTTTAGAATTGCAGAACATAGCAAGTATTTCTCCATTAAAAGAAAATATAGCATTTCATGGCACTAAATTATTCTTTTTAAATCCTTCTTGGAGGTAATTAAAGAAAGGTGACTCCATCTGTTTGCTGTGCTCTGATAAAGATCTGAAATTRCAAGTATGCCTGCCCGTTACATTTTAACTTGTTCAAATAAAACTGGGCAATTGAGCTAATGTTTTCTTGTGCGAGAGCCGAAATTGTAGGAGGAAATACATCTTGAGGAAGCCGAGGCATTTCACTTTGGGAAAAACATTATGTCTGCCTCGGAGCTACACAATGAAGCGCTTGTTGGGAGTTAGAAAGAGGTCAAGAGTTTTGGACGTTACTGACTTCTTGGTTTGTTTTCCCTTAGGTTTTCTGGGGTCACTGCATCAATGCCCTGATCCATTCCATCATTCTCTTCTGGTTTCCACTGAAAGTGCTGGAGCATGGTAACTGCTTCATTATTTCCTACGGCAGCCACCGGTGGTCAGGCAGAGTAGAGCCCATGTGTTTGCAGAGCTGGAGGTCGTGACAAGTTCCAAGAAAATCACGATGACAGACGGGCCGATASGTTGTAGCTGCTGAACTTGGCTAGTCGGGGAGGGACTTTCAGAATTTGCACTTATTTAAAATAATTTTTGTTCATCTAGTGACTTCAATCCCGAAGACTTCTGGCAAAGCTGCAAATTATTTATTTGAACACTGAGTGGTGTTCTATCCAAAGCMTATATTTTTTTCTGCAGTGTGTTAAATTCTATAATTTTTATTGTATAATGTTTTTATAGTGGTTCTTACGGTACCTGCATTACAACAGTTTGCTTTATATCTTGTTGGATCTTTCCCACATAATGATGGCATGCTCTAAAAAGCAGCATAAAATAGAGAGTTTTCACTTTTGAAGTTTTTTCACTTTTTGAAGTTTGTTGAAAGCTGAATTGGTCGGAATGGAAGCAGACCAGATTGCACTATTAGGAAAACAGGATTTTATTTGTACAAACTGAGTTCATTATGTCTCGCTTTCTGTAGAAGGTAACRTAACTGAGTGGTATAGCAAGAGACAGTAAATCCCAGTATAGTGTTGTGGGGTAGGAAAACTCCTTGGAAATCTTTTGGATTTTACTTTGGGATTTTACTGTCCAAGAAATGTGACTTAATCAGATCAGTAATTTTAAGGGGCAGGAGGAAAGAAGACTGTTTATCTAAAAAGACAGACTTGTCAAAACTGAAACTCTTTCCAAGAAAATAACCATTTCAACAAAACTTTCTCAGCTCCAGGATGGATTAGGGAGGGCTGGAAAGGCAGGAAGAGGAGGGAAGGATGGACAATGATATGTCAAAGCACCATGGTGGTGGTGATGATAGTTGTGTGGGAGGCAGGCTCACGTTTCTCTGTACCTGGCTGAGGAAAACATCAGTATCATATCCCTGGTGACAGCTTCACACGCTGTGTGACAGAGCGTGCGAGGAGAGGGACCCTCCCTCTCCCCTGCGTGGCCTTTGAGCTGTTTGCTCAGTTTGGCAGGGAGGCTTTTTGGTTCGTTGGCCTCTGCTTGTTTTTTTCTGGGGGTGAGGAGTTGTTCTATTTCAGTTTTAATGGAAAATGTCCACCTTGAGTAGCTTTTCTTTAAATTCTGCTTCAGTTGTTTTAGCATATCTGTAGTGGTTACAGTTAAAAAAAAATGTTTTTAAACTAGGTTTTTTTTTAATGTTTTACTGTTTGTGCTTTAGTCTTCCAAAAATATTTTTCTAACTATTTAATTTCTTCAATAAATTGTGCACTCACAATTTCACTGAGGAAATGGTCAGAGTCACCCACTCAAACCATAACTAACTGTCTGAGATGATTTGAGTAGGTAGCTTAGTTTGCTTTCCACATAGAAAGGAATATTGAATTTCCYAGGTTCTTTGTATTTCCTAGTGCAAAAGGGTTTCAGTGCCACAGACAAAAACATGTCATTCACCCGGGGATGTTCTTTAACCTCTCCCGTTCCTTAGGAAGGGAAGTGCATATATGCAATGAATGGGCACTTGTATAGTTTGGGAATTGAATGCTCACTGGACATCCTGCTGTCCTCATTAACAGTATTGCTGTCCTTGCTGGCCTCCCAAAGTGCAAGGTCATGGAGATCATTGCACAAAATACATTAAGCCACTGCATTAAAACATAACTTTAAAAATCTGAGGCTTGCACTGAAAAATTACTTGATTACTTGAGTGGACCCCCTGACGTTGTACTAAGGTAGAGTTATTAAGTCAGGTTATTCTAGATCCATCAGAAGTYCTGTGTATTTAGCTGTGCCTCTTTATAAGCCCAGACTTCTGAGGTCAGCAGGATTCACTGGACATGCAAGGCCTGATTCTCTAGTGCTCTTCACCTTATTGAGCAGTGCTATGGGCAGGAGGKCAAAGTGAGTGATGAAGCATTACTTGGTAACGATGTGGTAAATGGCAGAGGCCGCAAAATGCCAGAGGAAGACTTGGCCTAATGGAGACAAATCGGATTAGTTCTCAACTCAGCTGGCTCAGGATTTAGGTCCTGTTGCCCTGTTAGTGACCAGTTTGTTGACTAACAGTAGTCTGGCTTGAAAAGACAAGCAAATGTGCAGATACAGGTCTGGCGACTGCAGGTAAATATTGTGTGTCTGTCAGTTCTTCAGTGACAATCCTGAGATGCAGTCACAGCAGCAAGTCTTAACACGTAGCATGGGGTGACTGCACGGGCTCATTTTATAGTCTTTTTTACCTGTGTGTTGGACAGCATCTTTACGTGGAAGTCAGGCCACCACAGAGAGCTGTTAGACACGACAGACTGTCGCCTGTCCTGGGACCTGTTTTACAGGAACAGTTACATAGGTAGATGGCTCCACTGTAACAGTGTCAGGTCCAGCTTTGCAAATAAACCTGCCAGAGTGGTTTGCTAATAGTAGAAGCACTGTACCGGGCAATGTGTGTTTAGGACCACGGCCAAGGTTTTATCTTAAGTCATTTGCATCCTCGCTGTTTGTGTATTTGCCTAGCAGTTGTCTTAAAACTTGTGAAAAGAGCAGTAGTGCCCAGGCCTGAGCACTGCCTGAAAGCTGCTGAGTTGGTGGCACTGCCGAGCGAGTTGTCACAGGGTTCCCCGTCTGTTCAGCACCGACTGCCCAGACATCTCAACTATTGCCAAGGTTGGCACTTGGAGATGATAGATTAATGTGTACTTACCCTTCTGCACACTTGCCTTGAAGAAAGGGCCTTTGGAAGCCTGCATGCTGCTCAGTCGATGCATTAGCATCGAGACGGATCATTTAGGCCTTATGTGTCCTTTATGATTAATCTGCTGGGGCCGCCGTTTAGTTCAGCTCTGTGTCGCCACAACCCAGCTGCTGTTCCATGGATTTACTTCCTAGGAACTGCAAATACTGCAGTATTTTGGAGATGTCAGTGAGTAGTTTGGGGCGGATAGGCACAGAAACTGCCACAGCTCACCTCTYGAGGATGATTTTTATGTTAGTGCCTGGCAGGCCTTTCTGTGCACGAGCAGTGTCAAAGGCCTCGCTTAGCACAGCCTCCGTATTGCCAATAGCTCCTAGCTTTTAACAGCACTTTTAGACATGCTGCACATTCAAGATTGGGACTGGTTGTTGTTTCATGGTCTTCCCAAAACCTCTACCTTGTTATCCCATCTGTTCCGTTGATAAACGCTTTATCAAACAGGATCATTTTTCTCTCTTTCAGATGCAGTATTCACAAATGGCCAGGGAATTGACTATTTATTTGTTGGAAATATAGTTTACACGGTAAGTTTGCTTTTGTAACCTAGTAATCTTTGAGTGGTAGAATTGTTTGACAGTTGGTTTTTATTTAATGCTCTCAGAAAGATGTATATCAGTGTACAAGTGAAAGCAAAATCAGATCCATGTTGTGTGCATAGTATTTTACCCTTTCTTTTTTGCTTCCTTTCTGCCAATGTAAACCACAGATATCTTCTGCTCTGCCCTTTCTCCCATGCTTGCCAGGGCCCCAGGGCTGGGTTGGTGCCTGAATGACAGGACTTCCTTAGGTGGAGGGAGGAGGTTGGGCATGGGTTTCAGTGGGTTTCAGGGGGCCAGCACTGGAGTCACTCTTATTTTCTTTTCCTCCTTGCAGTATGTTGTAGTTACTGTTTGTTTGAAGGCCGGCTTGGAAACAACTGCATGGACTAGAGTAAGTACTGCTGAATATCTTTTAATTTAACAGCGTAGCTCTCTCCCCAAAGAATGTTAGTATGGAAAAGGAGTATCAGTTGGGGAGGCAGTGTTTTAGTTGCATCTCCCTTTTAAGGAATAACCCGTTAAGTTCTCTAGGTACAGGATGAGAGAGGGGATAAACACTAGTTAAATGATATGACATAAATGATAYAAAGAGCAGCCTCTCTGAAGCAGAAAGAGGAAAAGCTTAGAAGGATTTTGGCAACTATTCAAATTTAAGAATGGCTACCCTCAATATAATGCCATCAACAGGAGAAAACCCAGTATAAAATCAGCATGCTAGTATAATCACTTGAGTAAAAAGCACAAGAGCAACATCTTTGAAAGCAGTTAATGCAATACTGAGTGCAAGGTGGCTGCCCACAAATAACCAACTGCTCTTGAGGAGCTCTTTTAAAGCTAGTGAGAAGCTGGCTTGACACTGAGTGAGACTTTTGCTTAGGAACTTTCAAAACCAACTAAGTAAAAGATGTTGGTTAAACCGTTGTTGATTCCCAGCTTTGAGTGGCTTGCTTGCAGTGAGGGAGCGCTGTGTTGCTGCTCGGTGTCAGGACACCGTACAGGAGGGGTGACCTTCCTGCACTGGTGGCTCTTGAGCACATTGGCCTCGCTCCTTCCCTCCAGCCCCTCTGAAAACACTGACCTCTTGATTTGAGTGGAGTCTCTTTCTCCAGCACCTCCGAGACACTTTACTGACCTCTCATTTTCACCACATATTATGACACTCTGTCCTCCAACCAAGATCTGTTGAGGAGTCCCATATCATTCCACAGGTTTCCTGAAAAAGCCTGGTGAAATCTTGTAACTTCATTGCTTCTATTACTTGTAATATATGTCTTTTGCTCCTCACAGAGGAATTCTTAAGATTAATGAGCTGGTGTCTGCTCTGAATTTTAAAGATGAAATGCTATCTGTATGGATTATTTACTGAGAGATGCTAATATTTGCTGCCTCAGTCTCTCATGATTTTTTTTTTTTGCTATTACTTTCACATAAGTTTTATGTTGAGTACCAACACTTTAAAATGAAAAAGGGTTTAAAAGCAAATGAGTTCTCTGTGCACTAGAGGAGGACATGCCTAATTCTGCCATAGAGRCATATGAGTCTCTTTAGATTCTGTTACAGTTTTTAATATGATGCTTCCCACTCACTGGAAAGTTAATGTCTTTTCAGTCATTAGGGGTAGTTATGACCCCCTCCTCTTAAAAAAAAAAAAAAAAAAAAGAAAAGGTACCATATTACCAAAAGTTTTGTATATCCTAGTGTTGTCTAGCACTGAAATTCTGTGGATGAAATATTGTTATGCGCAGAAAATCTCTGTGTCTAGAGTCAATCTTTTTCTAATTCCTGTCCCATTACTTGGGCCAATGACTCACTTCATCTTGGAATCCGATGTTGGTTACATTTATTGTTTCAGCTGTGAGTGGATCAACACACAATCTTTAGGTTACTTGAAGAGTATTAAATGTACAACATTGAGTTAAGCCCCTTTTCCATCATCAAGTGGATTGGTTACATGCAATTTGTTCTTAACAGTGAGAAGGACACTTTGCCACTTGGGAGAACGTGATGGGTTTAACTGAAAGCCTTAAATAAATAAGGCAGCCTGAAAGGGGTGAGGAGCCCAGTRTATCCAGAAGGGAGTGTGGAAAGAATGGTTTTGGTAGGTGATAACATGAGGCATAACAAAATCTGCACATTGGAGCTGTGCAGAGCAGCTTGCTCTTACATGTTGCTTATCTGGAGCACTGCAGGAAGCTTCTTCTATAATGCTTGCAGCTTGCTTCGTTGCCTTCCCATATCTTGTGAGCTATTTTAGATAAATAGGCCACCAGGGATAGCCRTGCAGTGTGTCCAGCTTTTATGTATGAGAGCCTCGATATTTTTTTCTCTGTCATTGATTTAACACTTCTGAAAGGCTCCTGCATTGCACATGGGTTCTGCAGGAGTGAGGGACAGATATTTCAGTGGGGAATCAACAGTGCACAGCTCGGTGGGGTGAGRTACGAGTTCAAGCAGGACAAGGAAAGCAGAGGCTCTGCTAATGGGGGAGAATTTTGCCTGTGCAAAGGGACATGACTACAGCAATCATGAGAAACAGGGGAAGATACAAAAAGAGCAAAATCTTTGAGTTAGGGCAAGAGCTGAGAAGCTCAAGAGCCTCCCAAGTGCTTGTTTTTTGTGGGGAGCTGAGCACAACTTTACATTTTGGCAGGGCTTTTTCCCAGCCAGAATCTTGGTTTGGTTTGTTGCTTTTTTACATTGATAATCAGACTAAAAGAATCTTCCCCACGCCAAAATACTGCAAGAAAAAAAAAAACCTAAAAAGTCTTTTCCAGCTCTGAGTTTTATTCACATTTAAATTGGAAGGGAGGAGGGAAAGGAAGGGAAAAAGGAAAGGGAAAAGAAAAGGAAGGGAAAAAGGGAAGGCAAGGGAAGGAACCCATAGTCAGGTTTCCTGAGTGAAACAGATTAAGCAACGAAGTTTGCAGCCCTTCCTGTCCACTGCACTTCTCCACGAAGGGGCATAACTCTCTTGCCTATTAGTCAGCACAGAACAAAATTCCAGCTTTCTGCGAGTGCCTGGGAGTGCCCTTTCCCTCCTCTTTGGAGTTTTGCGGTATGAATGCTTCTACTGTAAGACAGCCGCCAGTTGCTCCCTGATACCTGCCAGTCTGCACTGGTACTTCACATCTCCCWCTTTTTGTATGTACTTTTCCCCACCACGGCCTGTGCTCAAGAAAACTCTCCTTGMTAAGGACACTCAGCTGCCTCTAGGGAAGGCGCAATCTACCCTTCCAGAAGTTTGTGTCTAACTTGCAGCAGGCATAACATAGTAAACACACTCAATTATACATTTTTATGCTTTTCAGACATAATATCTAAAACTAAAAAAGAAAAATGAGCAAATAAAAGGCATAAAGGTGAGAACTAAATGATGCTATGTCCACTACAGGCACAAATGCACAAATTCTTTGCTATGCTTCTATATCCATCTGCAATTAGTAATTAAGATTTATGCAGGTACTTCTCTGAATTGGAGCCAAAGTCATCAGCGATGGGAGTTTCCAGCCACCAAAAAGTTAGCGCCAATAGTGAGCTCAGTTGCTTGCTGCAACTGAAATTACTGATTCCATCCACTGCACTGTGAAAGTCAAACAGATTAAATCATCTTGAATAGCAAAATATTTTGTGCGTGCAGACAAGCTGCCCTCCCTTAATGCAGCTGAAAGGAACAATCTCTTTGCTGGAGGTGTGCTCAACCATTTTGATACAACTTCCACTAATTCCAAGGGAATCTACAGCTGAAAGAACCAGCAAAGATGTAAATTGTCTTGCATATGTGTAAATCACTTAGAAAAATTGAGAAAAAAAAAATAGAAAAGTGACTCAGGAGATGCTGGTGGCTGAAGTGGTGTGGTGCACAGCACTGAATCTTCCTCAGTGACAGCTCTGAGAGGGGAGCACACGGCCTCTCCGCGGCCACTCCGACATGGAGGATTTCTTGGCCTGAACTTTAACCCAGGCCTTTGAGAAATCCCACCTTGACGCGTGTGTTGAACCTGGCACGTGTAAAATGGGAACCAGGAGCGCAGCGAGCGCGGGCAGAGCTCTGAGGAAAATCYGATGAGTTTTGGGAGCCCGCGGCAAGACGGATCGGCTGAGAGGCCTATCTGCCTGCCCCGTCAGGAGGCGAAGATTAAAGAGGAGAGCTGTTTTATGCAGTTTAAACCACCTACGCTCCTGGCCTAGGCCCAAGTGCAGTAGACGGGCCTGAGCGAGGCCGGCAGCGAGCTGAACAGAGGAGCGCCTGTGCGGTAAGTGCAGGGAGGAAGGCAACTGACTCTTGCTCTTCCTCCCCTCGCCGGCAGTTCAGCCACCTGGCCGTGTGGGGGAGCATGCTGCTGTGGCTCGTCTTCTTCGGCGTCTACTCCGCCATCTGGTCCGTGTTTCCCATCGCGCCGGACATGCTGGGGCAGGTTGGTAACGGCGGCCGCGCGCGGTGCCGCGTCGCCATCACATGCAACACACGTGGAGGGGAGATACCTCCTAGCACGAGTGCCCACGCRTTATTTTCACCTTAAACACAAAAGATCTTGCTTTCCCTTCCCTCCAGAAAGGCTCCTTTTTTTTTTCTTTCTATTTTGAAGACTTGTTATATGCCCTGTAGTTACYTTATGACAATTCTCTGTTCATTTAGTTGGTAATGAGATTGGCTCTTTAATTAATGCTTTCCTAGTAAGACTTCTTAAGCTTAACAAAACACCAGGCGCAAATTTTAATTMTGCATTGGTTTCTTTTATTGATTTTTTTCCTTTAATCATAGGCTTTTTTTCTCTATGTATCATGGTTTTGTATTGTTCCTTTGTTCCTGCCTCCACTTAAAATGAACCAGAATATACTTGAGAAGAACTTGAGACGGGCAGAAGTGGARGGGAAGTTGATCTGTTACCGGTCCCCTTACGGTACTGGTGGAGGGTTGGAATTGTTCCTTTGGTGTCAGCTGAGTTCCAGGTGGTGAAATTTTTCCCTTCGGTGTCATTATTTCAGCCCGTGGTGAGCAGATGGAATCACGAGCCTGTCAGAATCACTCAGGAGCCGCGTGCGTATTTAAAATAGGAGGCTCCCAGGAACAATGAAGAGCTTAGTAAATATATGGTAAAATGTCACCAGCAAGCGAACAAGCAGAACTGCTGTCAAAATGACCAAAAAAGAGGGTTTGTAGAAAGTTTAGAATGTTCTCTAACGCTGCAAAGATGTTTATTATATAGAAAGAAGAAGAGCAATTTACTATTTTTAACAAAGAACTTGAACATATTTAACTTATAAAATGACATCTTTGTCTACCAGAAAATAATAATATAAAAAAAAGCCAAGTGTTAGGGAACCAATTAGAGATTTTTGAGGTTACGCTCAGGCTGTTGTGCTCAACAAGAACAGTCTGGCATCATTCTGTTATTCTTCTGGCCTAATACATATTTTATTACCTTGTGCTACCGCGCTGGGGATGATGGAGGTTGTAGCAGATTGTCATGGACAGCTCTTTACAGCCAAGAGTGACAGCTGACAGGCAGGGATCAGCAAGTCAATGACAGGCAGAGCTGAAATCCAGCTTCTCTGGTAGTGTTTCGTGGGGTCTTTTGTGTTTCACAGCACACACTGCATCAGCACCTCTAACTCCTGCTTCCCCAGCCCCAGCTGAGCATCGTGCAGAGCCACCAGCTGCTTTTCCTGCACAGCAGCCTGGCAGTGCTGCCGTGAATGTGCTGCCCCTCTAATGCACAAAGGGCAGGATGAGCAGCTCYTTCAACGGAGGAGGGCCAAGCTGTGTGCTTTAACTTTGAATTTGCAGCATTTTTCAGAAGTCTCTCCCTTTTCTTTTTCAGTGGTAACTGCCAGAAAATTCTTATCATGTTTGTGGTCAACATTTGCTCCAGCATAAACCACAGGTCTCAGAACAATAACTGGGTGTTAATAACATTTTGGTTTTGCCTGAATACCTTCTAAATGTGTTCTTCCATTTAGGCATTTTATGCTGTGCTTTTTTGACAGTGACTTGAGAAGTGATATTAGTAGATACTAATGCTGAGCTCAAGTACCTTAGATGATTTTCATTGAGAATGCAGTGTTTGCATTGGGTAATTGAGTGATATTGTTAAATGCAATCCAGTACTTGCGTAGCTGTGTCCCTGGATCAGTAATCGTCACCCAAAGACAATTAAGAGTTGTTCATAATTCCAGAAAGATATTTCAGAGAATAGGGAATCAGAAGCAATATATTGTGTGGCCTTCGGAGTAAAAATAAGCACGAACGCTGACACTTTATCACAGCTTTCCTGTATTCTTTGACAGAAATAGGAAAAGTGGAAGAGTAGATTTGGGGTTCTTTGTCCTTTTGTAAACTCAAGCAAATCCCCTGCAGTAAAGGGAACTTGCTTAGGACTTGCCTCTGTGCAAAGAGTAATCCTGAATAATCAGCTGCTGTCAGGATACCAGCACATGGAGAAATGACCCAGGACCACGCTAGGCTCCAGGCTGTGAAATGAATTGCATGCTTTCCTCCCAGAATTAAGCTTTGCTCCTGCTGCCTTCCTTTCTGCATTTGCAAATAATCAAGATATATTAAAGGCAAAAAGCAACAGTGAAAAGTTTATTTTTGCTTTGTTTTTAAATATCTTGTTAATGTGTTTGTTTAAATAAACAGAAATCAAGAATTTGTTAGATACTTATACTCTGCCAAGTAGTATAACACGTAAGAGGGAAATATTTCAGTTCTTAACTGTAATACTCATCTAGCACCTATGCCAACCAGGACTTTGTGCCATAAGTAGAGGGCATATGACAAGCAAAATGTTTTATTCCATCCATCCATCAAATACCAGCATGGAGCCTCAGTGAGCTTTAACTATGTGAAAAGATGCATTGTTTCTGCTGGGGTTTATTATTACTAAACCATTTTCACTTTWTTATTATTATTATTATTATCATATGTAGAGCATTCTTGGTTCCCCACTTGAGGGAAAAAAGAAGCAATTTAGATTTTCTCAGCTGCTGAAGAGACCACATATTTCTTTTATTTTTACCTGTAATCATAATAGGGTACCTGTGACATAATAAGACAAAAGTTGTGATAAAAATCTCAGTACAGCTGAACAGAAGTGCTCCAGTTGTCAGACTCTGATACTTTGGAAATAAACTCTGTGGTTGTTTGGGGGAACCTTTAAGACATAAATGTAAAATGTTTTCCTTTAACAGGACCAGTTGCAATAATGAAGACCAAGGCAGTCTTGAATATTGCTCTTCTCTTTCCTCTTCTCCTCTCCACTCCTCTTTCCTCTCTTATCTCTTATCCTTCTCCTTTTCCTTTCCATTTCTTCCAGCACAAAGAACAGTGGCACTGAGAAACTTCCAGGATTACAGTGTTCTGTACAATATACTGTGTGGCTTAATACCCATTAGTGAAGAGTTGGTATAGAAAGGTGCTGCCCTAAGGACATAAATGCCTTTTTAGTTATTCACATTCTGAGCTCTTGGGGGCTGCAGCTAATACCCACACTGAGGTGGTATTTTGTGTACACGTTAGCCAGAGTCAGCTCTCGTGCAATCCTGTGGGATTTTGCTTGGGGAAGGAGGATAGGATGCCTTGAAGGATGAGGACAGAATTGCAGCATCCTTTGGGTTTATGGGAATAATATCACAGGGTGCAGAATGAAAGTCTTTGCGGGAATGGGCCCACACGCTTGCCTACATCGATACCTATATATGAGAGCATAAGTGCAGGTATACAAAACGAGAGACAATATGTGAAAGATATAGAAAAACTTTGAATTTTAATCCAAATATTACCTGAGATGGAGAGGAACAGATACCCTTCGTTCCCACGCCCAAGTTACAGTGCTGGGACTTCGGTGTTCAAGGCAGGGAGGGTGAGGGGTTCCTCTCTCCCCTCCGCAGCATCCACTACTGAGGTGTGATTTTTTTCAGCCTGTTTYCCTTTCTTAATATAGCCATTAATGAAGTAATGAGAAAAACATGATGCTTGTTCTTCTCATTAATAAAATGCCTTTAAGGAGGTTTGATTTAGTCTTACTCTTTCAACTTAAGGAAAGGAGGTGAACAGAGTGGAATTTTAATCTGAGAGGGTCATACATTTTGTTTAGTCCGAAGTGCAAGTTATCTCTTTCAAAGGTTGTGTGTGTGTGTGTGTGTGTGTGTGTGTGTGTGTGTGTGTGTTTTTCTTGGGTGATGTATGTAGGCATATCTCAGAACTGGGATTTAAAAATCATTTTGAATTTAGATCACATTATTTTGATCTCAGAGCAGCATTAGTAATGCCTTTCACATCTGAGGCCTTCCAGCCTCCTCACGGCTGGATGCATTGAAGCTGGAATTGCAATTTTGAGTTACTTTTGTATGGCTGCAGTTGAGGAGATTCATCAAAACCACAGTCCAAATAATGTATCACGAGCTCCCCTTCTGCACAGTGGAAATGGCTGCCTGAAAAGGCCACTCTTGTGTTAACAAGAAGGGCCGACACTAGCTGGGGAGTCTCCTCATGCTGCCCACAGAGTGTCACCTTTTCAGCCGAAAGGCCAGATTCTTGCTTGGTTATTTCACAGAACCACAGRCTGGTTGAGGTTGGAAGGGACCTCTRGAGATCACCCAGTCCTACCCCSTGCTCCAGCAGGGACACCCAGAGCAYGGGGCACAGGGTGGCAGCCAGGCGGCTTTGGAAGATCTCCAGRGAAGGAGACTCCACAGCCTCCCTGGGCAGCCTCTGCCAGGGCTCTGTCACYCTCACAGTCAGGAAGTTMTTCCTCACATGCAGATAGAACTGCCTCGGTTTCACCTTGTGCTCATTGCCCCTTGTCCTKTCACTGGCCACCACTGAGAAGAGCTTGGGCCCTTCYTCCCTACATTCGCCCCTCAGGTATTAGTTGCACAGCCTTTGTGAGGAGGGGAAAATGTGTATTCTGGAGGGTGTACTCTGCTTTTATGGCCAGGAGAGTAGCTGGTCTCAAGTCTGAAACTCTCTTAAATCTTGTTGCCCCTGTTCTTGACGACTGTGAGAAACCTGCGTGGAAAGATTTAAAACCAAACCAAACCAAAACCGAAAAAAAAAAATGGAAGCAAGATGATATTTATTATTGCAACATAAYGAAGAGGTTTCACCTTATGGTTCTTTCAGATCTTTGCTTACATACTAACAGCTTCTGTATGTTTTCCTGTTTTCTAGGAATTTTTTTTGGTCTTTTCCCTACGTTTGTGGTTTGTTTTTTTTTTTCCTCTCAGTTGTTCTTTTGGCTTCTCCTACTTTGACCGTGTTTGGTGCTAGTTAGAAAATTGGCCGTTCGGATTGCGGTTTGTTTGTGTGCAGTGGCGTGCACGTGACGTTGCGGCGTCACTCTTTGGCTCTGTGGAGATTCATCCCTGGGCTGCTCGGCAGCAGCCGGGCGCCTGCCGGCACGCGGAGCTCCTCGGTGCCTGCTGCTCGTGTTTGTTGTTGTTATTACACACTGTGGTCAGCAGCCCTTGATGTGGTTGGGGAACTTCTTCGGCAGTTTTGGACAGTTGCTCTGAACAGACAAATTAGACTACCGAAGTAAGCCCATATTTCTAAGCGTCTGTCGAGGGAGGGTGTACGTTGCTTTTATGGTCCACACGTGGCTTTCGGAAATGAGTTGGTCGTTTTTCACATCCCTGGTGTTGTCCCGTAGGATACACAAGAAGGTGAAAAAATTAAGATCAACAACACCAATATTTTAATCAATATTAAATCAGTAGATTAAGCAGAATGTGCCTGTTATCAGTAGGGTTCGGCCATGGGCATAAAAATTGATTCTAGCTTTGAGGCTGCTGGGCTAGGGTACTGAATGAGGAGCAACGAGGCAGCAGCTCCTCACCCCTATGCTGCACGGCAGCGAGCCTGGCTGCTCAGCCCGTCCTCTGGAAGCTCTGCAAGGCTGGACACCCGCCACGCGCGCCGGCCAACGTCTGCTGAGCCTGAACAAGCCTCAACACTCGTCAGCAGCTTGCATGGAAATAAAGCACATCATACACAACACATTTGGGCTGCTGTGTAATCGGCAAATTATCCGGATACGCTGCTTCTAGGATGCGGGGGGATGGCTGGGCCCAGGAGTGCAGAAACAAGCTCCTTCRCTGAAGACAGACAGGGTTATACATCTAGGGTAATGGACTGGGCTCCAAAAATTATAACTTTATTCACAGTTTTGAGTATGAGGTTGTTCATACCCTTCAAAATTTCTCTTAAGCCATTTTTTTTTTCTTATTTTTAGAGCAGCAAAGCCTGGATGCCTGTTTGTGGGAAGATGTTTGGAAGATATCCTAGTCCATGTTTTCTTAACTAGAAACAGCTGACTCAAATATGCAGCAAAGCAGCTACCGTGTTGTACCAGAAGCAGTGTATTAATGTTCATGTCTACAGAAGACCCATATTGACTAGTTTGGAAAAACGAGGACCATATGAGCTGCCCTACTGCACCACACAATTTCTGCTGCATTTTGCATTAGCAGAAACAAGCAGCTCTGCAGTGTGGGTTTATGTCATGTGTGAGAGGATCTGTCTACATCCCTATTGAAAACACACAACTGCCTACTTGCCCTCCCCGCCAAAAGAAAAGGAGAAAAGTTTCTTTGAAATAATAGAGCTGGAGAGTAGCCAGACAGTTTTTAAGCATCTTGCTAAGGCCCTGGCCTTGGACATGTTTTGTAAATAAGTTTCATAAGTTTCATAGGCCAACGGGGTGATAGGCAGAGTGGGCTTGGAGGGCTTCATGGTTAAAAAATGTGAGTTCCCTGCCTACCACTCCTCTCTTTCTGTTGTAGCCAGGAACCTGCCACAGCGGGTTTCAGCAGGCCCTGCAAAGGCATGGAGTGATACCCCGGCCGTGCTCGGAGCTAYCAGCCCAGCTTGGGCAGCGTTACGAGGATGGGGAGAGGGAACGTGGCAGTGGAGGGCTCAGCGTGCTGCTCTTCCCATAATTTCTGGGAGACAGAGCAGGAAAAGTGGAGGGAAATGTGTAGGAGAGGCGGTTTCCGAAGAGCCTTTAAAGCTGACAGCAGTGAAGTCACTGCTCCGTTAGAGAACTCCATGAGCAGCAGAGGGGACCTGGTCCCGAGGGCAGGAGAGGCCTGTGTGGTTTGGAATCGATGGTTTTATAGCRTGCTCTGGTGACACAGAAGTCACCTCTTACTTCCTGATGGACACAGGAGAACCCAGCTAGCAGATATATGAGACTTTATTGAGAAGCTTATTCGTTTTGAGGGGACAGGAGAGAGATGTTGCATTTTCATTGAAATTTTAATTTCAGTGAATTTTCAATTTAATTTTTAAGGGTGTGTTTATTTTTTTCTGACTCTGTTCCTCACAACCCTCAGGCTTGATAATTCTTTCCTGGGCTCCTTAGATTGCATTTTTGTGAGGGACAAACCAAGCATTATTACGTGGGAAAGTATTTCCAGATAAATTTGCAATACACCTTTATTCCCTTTCCTCCCCRCAGCACGTATTTCATGAGCTCATTCTTTCTCCCAGTAGTATTATGTCAAAACTTGATCCAGAAAAGCCTTATACAGTAGAAATGATGTCTGTTATATTCCAGCACTACCATGAGTGCACAGGCTTCAAAAATAGTGAGCTCTGAAGTGCAGCGACCTTCCAGGTGCTCCACACTTTGCCAGGGCTCAACTGATGCAGCCACTGATGCAGCCTGCTGCTTTCCCCTGCACTCTGGCCGTGGTGGTATCTTGTACTGAACTTCCATCAGGAGGGATGTGGTCAAGGCAGTGATTTTAATCTGAATGTTGTACGTTTTAGGAGTGCCTGTGGGGAAGCCCAGATGCCCCTGTTTGGCTGCCAGAGGGTCATTTTTCATTTGCACTTTMACAACTTTAGCTGGTATTTCTATAGCAGGAACCTTGTTGGAAGGCATATGTAGGAGTCTGTGGAAAACCAAACAAAACAAAAAGGAAGGAGGGGATTCAGTACAGTGCCTGAAGTGTAAAATAAATGTTAGCATTGACCCAAAATGGATTTTTCTTATTTTCAACAAAATTGAATGGTGGTGCTGAACAGCACTTTTGGTTTCCACAAAGATCAATTCTTACCACTATGTCCCTGCTCAACAGCTGGGAGCTGCCAAATCATCTCAAAGAAATGGACTGAGAACACCACAATAACCAAACTTATTTCCTTCACTTCATTCTTCAAGGTGATGATAGAGCAGTACGGGTTGAAATCTTGTGTCAGTCACACCATGGCAGGTCTTGTGTGGGGAGAGGGCCTGGAGTCAGGGGGCAGGCTGAAGGACAGCTGGCTTCCCAGCTTTGCACGGCTTGTGCAATTCATTGCTCTGCACAGATGTGCAGATTGTGCGTGCGAGGGACAAGATCATGTGGCCAGTTGCTTAAGACTTCATGCAATCTTAGGCTGTACCAAGTGACTCAGCTTTGTGAGAACTTCTTAGGAGTCGTGTTTTGAGTAAGTATTTTAGTAGATGTGTTGGAGGATTTCATTTTGGTGTTGTTTTTATTAGTCCTGTAGCTTGTGTGTCAACGTAATCTGTTGTTTAGATTACGTATTAGGTTAAATATCTGCTGATATTTTTAATCTAATATTAAATATACATACAGTAGGAGAGCTGATATCTGATGCTTTTTTTGCATATGGAAGAAATATTCTTGTTATGGAATACTGAGTGTATTTGTAATAAAGTTGTACCAAAAAAAGGATATTTTTAGGTTTCTGTCATGCCCATAATTTCAAAGAAACATGCAAAGTAACCGCTTGTAATTTTTCTTGAACAGAAGCTGCATTCAGGGAAGGTCTTGCCAAATTCAAGTGAAGTTTCTCTGCTCTACTGATGTAAAAGTCAGAGGAAATGATGGTGGATTTCTTTGATAGTGCTATACAATTGATTTTCATTGTGCTGGGATAAAATTGCATGCCAATAAAAAAAAAAAGAGAGAGAGTAGGGGGTCAAAAAAAGGAAGGAGGGAGAAGTAGGCACATGGAGTAACAAGATCTGCATCTGTTAAGGGAGAAGGGTACAAAATAAAGGSTCTGTGAAGCTATTTCTCTTATGTGCTTATGAAAAGTGCCATTGTGATCGGGGGCTGGGCAAAGGGCTGAAGCTGAAGGGTCTGACCACTGCTCTGCGTGCAGAATGTGCGTGAGGAACGGCTGGGCCACGGGCACCTCCACACAAACCAGAAGGGGTCTGAAAGGCAGGAACTGGCAGCTCAGCCACAAAACCCAGGATGGTTTTCGAGGGTCCAATGGACTGTGTCCAGAGACAAGTGTATTACTGGAATGGCAGGTCTAATGGAGAAGGTATTGCTGAAGATCAGTGGGAAGGTGGATAGAGACAGAGGGGACTACAAGAGAACTTGCAAGCCTAATTGCTGGCTTCGTCTCAACAGGAGCTTGGGAGAAGCATGGTTTGGTCTTCTGTTATGTGTAGTGGGGAAGAAGAAATCAGGGGTTTATGCTGTCTTATTCTATAAGGAAGAATTGTTTAAAAACTCTYTGTAGTTTTACAAGGTCAAGCTGATCCCAAGGTGCTTGTCAGGACTCCAGTCCAGCCAAGTGTTGAGTGGCATGGGCAAGGCTGAGTAAATTATGACCTAGAGAGGGTCTGGAGACTGGGGTCGCTTCTGAACCTGAGCTCCTACCCTGCCTGATTCCCGCTCCCATCCCAGCGTTACCCTCCCAAGGTCTCAGCCTCCTTTCCCTGCAGGCAGGTCACTGCAGACCCTGAAGGTGGGGAGAAAGTTGAGTCAGTTCCTACCTCCCTGCTGCTCGTATTTACCAGCCTTGGGTGTTATCAAAGGTCCTTGGGAATCCTCTGGCACTTGGCTCCACTTGTCTTCCTATGCTCATGGGTCTTTACTCATTCTCTGCATCTTTCCTCCAGCAAGGATCTTCATCTTTCCAAGTCCTTTTTTCTTTCCAAGATCATTACTTTTTTTGGGAGGGGGACAGACTTCCTTTCTGACCCTACCACTTCTTTACTAAACCCCTCTAGCCCACTCTAAGGAGCCTGTGTGCAGAAACACAAAGCATGATCAGCCTCCTTAGTGTTGGTGCTGTCTCATGTGTCTCTGTTAATTGGAAGATTCAGGTTAGTCTTTCTGTTAGTCTAGATGTTATCAGAGTTTATAACGAGCCCGTGACAGTTGCAGCTTGCAAGGCGCAGGCCTCTGCTTGGAGAGTTCAGAAGTTCCCTTTGGGACATTTGTGCACCCCTCCACGCACCCTAATTCTCTGCTGCCTCTTAGGATTCACTACTGAAGTTATTTTCCCCTGGAGCACTAGGGTAAAAAGCAGSATTGTGTATATTAGCTTATGCTGCTGCATGTGTTGAAGGAGAGAGGTGGCATCCTGCTCCAAAGCAGCGTCCTTCATGCCCTGACTGCAATGAGCTTCTCAGGAGAGGCTCCACGATCTCTTAACTCACATGCCAGACAGGCAGCATGAGCTCTTGCTGTGGTAAGTAGCTGTTTTTCACCCAATCAATTCTACCGATTTTATTAGGATGGGGTGAATATTTGCTATTTGTGGGGTTTGCTGCATCAGGTCCAGCAATTTTCTTGTGATTTCAGCCAAAAATCTCGGAATATATCCTCTCTGAAATGCCCCTACGGATCTTGCTAGTGCTGTGCAAGGGAAGAAAAATCCTCATCCCAAGTCAGCCGGACTGGCTGCGTGGAGGTTTGTGGGACTTGTGGGAAGAACATTCCAGAAAGGCCCATTGCCATGTGCTAAGCAAGCTGGTTTCCTGTGGATCTAGAGTTTCAACGAGTCGTCCCCGATGCTTGTAGCATTATACAGCTTCTCCTCCAAGGCTTCCCAGCCTTGTGCGAAGTGCACGTGCGTATAATGTGATAATAGGTGGGGAAACGGGTGGCTGCACCGGTCACACGGGGGTGACTATTTGGCAAAATATGTTTGTGGTCTATCTTTGACATAACACGTGGGAAATCCTGCCCTGCTCTATTTGGTGGGATAAAAAGGCTTCGTATCTGTAACCAGTCCCTGCAGACTCCTTGGGGTTGTTAACATTGGGAATCCGTGGGCAGAGTTTCAGATTTCTTTCAGAGGGCAAAAAAAATGATCAGGGAGACTGTGTAGGAAGACTTGCCAAGTACACAGTAAGCTCAAACCTTAAACAACTGCCATAGATGTGCTGTAGTATCTGCAGCCCTCGTATCTCTCGTCTCAGAGCTTTTCCTGAGCCGTGGGGATGTCTAACTGTCAGACCGGAGGCTCTTTGCTAAAGTTGGAAACATGGATTAAAACCAGCCAGTGGGTTCCAGTTAACTTTGTGCGTGCAGGTTAAGGGAGCCCTGGGCTTCCCGTGGAGTAGGCGGTAAGCAGAGATGTACAAACTTAGCAGGTCAAATGGGATCTGCAGTGAACTTGCAATTGCTTTTTACTCTAGAGGCTCTTTAGGTACTGCTTGAAGAAAGGCCGCGCGAGCAGTTGTGTGAGAGAAAGAAATGTCAAGAGGGGCAAAGAGAAACAAGAGCTGTGGAGGACATTGCCTGAGTTAAATTATGCTCATTAATTCAATTTGAGGCAGGAATGTGTGTAAATAAACCCTGGCAGCTGCAGCAGCTCTCATTTCTGCGGGGCTTTGGCAGGAATGCAGGGGCCAATGGACATGAAATCCTGGCTCTCTTTTGAGAAATTGCAGGCAGACAGCTCCACAGCCAGCAGAAAGAACAATCAAAGATTTACTGAAAAGATGTAATCGCTTGAAGCAGACTTGAAGAGTGTGGAGTTTCAGACATGCAGATTTGGAGGTAAAATTAGTGCAGAAAAAAMCAAAGTCAGTGAAAACCCATGAGGCCGGCCTAATTCTGCAGGGTTAACAGCCTGACTGATGTTGCAGCCGGCCAGCCTCGGCACTGCTGGGTGCCAGCACGTGAGCTCTGCAGCTCAGTGTCTGCAGCACAGAGCAGGTCTGGGTTTTCACAGCTAGCTGTAGGTAATGAACCTGTTCAGCCTGTGGTAAGTCAAATATATTGGCCACGTGAAGTGGATTGTTCAGTGTCCTGAGGATTTTGATSCTGGAACTCTTCCAGATACGGCAGCTCTAGACATTCCTGTAGGAGCATTCCCATCTCTTCCTGGGGCCCTAGAATTTGCCCTGTCAGAACTATTTGGAGGACAGTGATTTCAGTGGTATCACTGAGTTGAAGACAGAGGGAGCAGTTCTGCCACCATTAATGCAATCACCATTAATGCAGTCACCACTAATGCAGTCACCATTAATGCAGTCACCATTAATGCAATCACCATTAATGCAGTCACCATTAATGCAGTCACCATTAATGCAATCACCATTAGTAGGTGATTGTCTGATCAGGGCACTTTCAGTTGTGTGTTTTTAGTAGTAGTTTAAGACTGATTTGGACTTGAGCTTGATGGATTTGCTTTAGTCAAAGAAGAAATGAAAAGAGACAACAAGCTCTGATCAAAAAAAGAATTCTTTTTTTTCTTTTCTTGGCTTGAATCTGCAATTTTAATTATAATATCACATTGAGCTAGAGTAGTTTGAATTTTAAGGGCTGCAGAATCTTAAAGGAGCAGAATTTGTGGTAACAATTGCTTATAAATTACAGAACACTTGAAGTTTTCTCAAAAAATYTTCTCAAACAAAATTCAAGCTCAGGGCAGGTCCCCAGTTCTGCACGTTCTTTATGTTTKATCACCATGCCATTGTCTTCTATCAAATATTTGCATGCATTAAATTTTCTTAGCAGTGTGCTAGTTAAGTTAGCTAAGTGAAATCATCTACCAAGGTCAAAACTACAGAGCAAAAGTTGCAAGGGAAGAACTTGACATTAACAAGTAATAAGGTTTAGTATTTAGTTCAGTGAGGTTTAGGCCATCATCTTTGMATTGTACATTATATGAAACAGTATATTAAAAATGCATATGTATTCAKTTTTTTCTTAATATCACAATGCATAGCAATTACATTTCCAAACTTTAGAGTCGGTTTCCCTAATGACACTTTGAAATACGTACTCTGTTTTTTCCTGTGTTGATGTAGGTGCAGGTACCTGTGTGAGGCTGGTGCTAAACCAGGTGGTGCTCACGGCATTTCACAAGCAAATATAGCAATTGCCCRAACTCTGAAGTGGCAGCTAAGTTATTAAAATAGCTGTGCTCTCATAAACAGAAGCACAGCTACACTAAATACATTCACCATTTTATGTCTTTAGCCCTTATTTATCTGTGAAAGGAGAATTCATGAACAGAGCTGCAATTTTGCACCATTGAAGTCAGAGTGCCGATGAGTGTCTTGGAAACATAGGTGGTAAAATGGGAGACTAGGAAAAGGGCACCCACCAGGCAAACAGGGGTGATCTGCTTCATGTGTCACGCTTGTGACATTCATTTATTTAAAGTAGCATAAGAACAACAGCATACAGAGGTTTACTGGTTCTTCAGGCAGCTTAATGACAAGCTTGTCAGAAATCCGTGTCTTTTAGGATGAAAACTCTCTGCCTGACTAGCGGGTCACAATCCAGGTCAAACTGCTTAGAGTTCTGGTGTGTTTTTTCGTGCTCCCCGTTTCTGAAGTTATTGTTTGCATCTGATACCTTTTTTTTTGCTCCTTTCAAGCCAGCTCACCCCTCGACACTGCTGTAGCTTCCAACATCACCTAATGGGAGATTTAGCAGCAGAAGAGCAGCAAGATCTACACACACCTGCTGTCCTTCAGTAGCTGCCTCTGGGTCAGGAGSCCCTGGCTGGCTTTGCTGGTCTCGAGGAAACTTGAATTTTAATGATTTTAGGGAGCAGCTTAACTGTCCTCACTCTTGCTGTGGTCTGAATATGTACGAGTCCGCTGGAAGGCTCTGCTCGCTGCTACCTTTGCCCAGAGTAAAATTAGCTAGGGTTTTTAGTGTCTTTTTTTGTGGCCTTCCTTCTTGATGCGCAGAGAAGCACCCGGTGTTTGAAGTCAGTGCACTGCTCTTGCTAGCAGGGTGCTGCCCTCCCAGCCCCAGTGCTGCTTGCTGTGCAGATCTGGGCACCCACTGCCCTGGCCTGTATCCCCAGCTGCGTGTGCATGGCCACATGTCACCCAGCTCACCCCTGCTGCTGCATACGGCCATTTCTTAGATGCTCACATAGGCACACAGGACTTGCGAGCACAATTTCTGCTGCTGCACACGCATCTTCTCGGAGCTGCTGTTACAAATATGCCTGGCGCTTACTCCGTTTCCCCTCTGGCTGCTCAGGCAGCTGAGGAGCAGCCTCTGCTGCCCTGACTGCCTTTCTGCGAAGGGAAAAGGCTCCTTGCAGGGCCCCGGAGCAGTTTCAGAGCCGTTCTCTGCCTTTTCCCCACGYGCTGCACTTGGTAAATTAACAGCCTCAACGAAGGGCCCGTCCAGCGCAAGCRGCTCCGCCGGCCCGGCCTGTGCAGCGCATATTCCAGCAGGGCTTCAAACGGCTGGAGAGGACTTGAGGGAGAAATTCTGTGAGCAGAACAGCAGCCGCAGYGGGGGATTGAAGGGCATTATCCAAAGTGCCCTTAATTAGTGTTGCTGGAGCTAAGGAGTCTTCCCGGAGCACAGGTACCACTTTGAGTGCCAGCGCTGCAGGGAAGGCCCCAAAGAGTCATTTGAGCCGGGCTCTTTGCWTTATACTCAGCTCCTTCCCTTTTCCTCTCTCTTCCGAAGGGACTCAACTAGGACAAGAGTCATGGCCTCACTGAAAGGGAATTTTATTACAGCAGAATTCATTACGGAGGCAGAGGCATCTCTTCCCCGCTTCGCTACTGCTGGCCATTTGTGTCATCTGTTAAACAGTTTGGAAAGTTTGGAACAGCTCTGCCAGAACTCAGCAATAAAGAAGGAAGAAAAAAAATAGTCTTAGTGCTGTCTTAAGGTGAGAGGGGGAAAAAAGAAAGGATATTTTCAGACGGGGCTGCCTTGCTGTGCTGAGGCTGTGGCACGGTGGCTTGCAGAGCCAGGTGCTGCTCACAGCTGCCCTCTCCTCGCGTTCTGCATTCCAGAGCCCTGACCAGGCTCCCGGGCTCTCCGGGTGTTTTGGGAATTGGCTCTTGCTAAATCCAACTTCCAGAGAAGTTTCCTCTGTGCTTTTTTTTTTTTTCCAAATGTGAAATTTCTTCCTTCCAGTGYATCCTGGCCAGCAAATCAAATGAAGTGATTTCCAGCTTGGGGCCAGCAGCAGTCGGCTTGGAATGTGTCCCAAGACCAGCAAGATGCTAGACTTTATAGCAATGGAGAACCTGGAAGAGGTTCCCAGATTCTCATGCTAGGCATGTGCCAGTATACACTTCCTACCACACAATATTATCAAGTACACTGTTTGAAATACCTAGTAGAGAAGTGTTTAACCAAAATAATCTTGATTTCATTGAGGATGATCTTTACATCTGCCAGGGAAGGTGGGTGCTATTGTTGTTAGGAGACTTAAGAGTAGAAGGCTTGGAGGATTGGGAATGTTAGTATATTAATGTAATTTGGGGGGGATTTTAATGTAATTTTCGGGGGGATTTTAATGTACTAATAACTTGTGCCTTTCTCTGCCTCTCATTGGAAGGCTGGGAATTTCCTCCACTTTGGTAATCGAAGTCTCCTCTCTCTTCATGGTGAAGAGATCCCAAATAGTCGATACCTTCCCTTAGCCTTGCTGTGGGCTTGAGCATCCCCTTGGGCTGGGATGGGTTTGGATGCATGCCTTGAGCTACCTTTGTGCACGTGCTTTGCAGTGTGGGATCTAGGATGGTTGAGTGTTGGCCTTCACACAGTGTCTCATGTTCTACAGTACCTTACATGACTTGGGAGTGATAATTTGATAGTGCAAGGTGATGATTTTCCCTTGAAATCTTATGTAAGAATATGCAGTAACCTTTTGTAAGTACAAATATGACAGACCGAACACTAGATGATAGATTAGTAATAAAAATGTGGTCATTTAAGCCTACCTAGACCACCTAGTTAGCTCCATCATCCCTTGAAATCAAAGAAATGATGCAGTACAGAGCTGTCATCTAAGTGATTCAGATGTGTTCCTTAGAGAAAATACACATCTGTATGTAAATCTAACCCAATAAAGATTTATTGGATTTTCTGATAGTAGGAACTGAATAAATAGACAAGAACTGGGAGGAAATTGCAAGGGATGTGCAAGGGGTTACATCAGTGGTCAAGTGGTTACAAAGAAACCCTTGTGGTGGGTGACACTTCTTGAGTTGCATGTAAGGTTTCGATGTCAGTGCTGAAATAGCAGCCCTCAGCTGCACTGTGCTCTCCCCATAGAGGAACTTCACCAGAGCACCTCAAGGTCATTTGTTTATTTCCCTAACTTCATCATTCCCCAGGCAATACAAATTGCTCCCGTTATTTTCTTCCCCATTGATCTGTTGGCTGTTTGTCACTGTTGGTTTCCACACATTCCTGTCYGTTTTGTGCAAGATCTTTAAGGGAAGAGGGCTGAAGATGTGACCTAGCTCACTGTCTTCACCTCTGCCATCAGCAGCCTTCATTATCCTTCCTTTCTGCATCTTCTGGCCCTTTCAAAAGGGATTCTTTGCTGCATCCCAAACCCCTTTGTATCCCTTCACCTTCCTTTATTCATTAAGCTTTGGGTGTCCTCAGACCACGGTGGTTTCCCAGCTTGTTTCACAAAATACCTCCCAGTATCCTTTTTCTCCTGTTATTTCTTTAGGYGTCATAATGTTGATATATTACCCTTTGTGCAATTTTCACTCCTCTTCAACCAAGAGCATCTTCAGTCCAGTTCAGTCTCCTCCTTGTCACAGGTTCTGGCATCTTCCCGATGAGTTCTTGAGGCTCTGCTTTTCCGTTTTCATACATTTTTGGGGTGTTTTTTGAAAATGTCAGTAACATGCATTTTGTAGAAGCCATCTCTTGTTGATAATTTCCATTATCATGTTAGTGGCTTGCCATTTCACCTCTGGGAGGGAAATAAATAGCAAAAAATACATAGCTGTATGATCAGACACAGCAGAAAAATAGTTACCTTTTAACTATACAAGCCATTATGTAGAGAAATGGAAGCAGGTCCTGACAGGGGATGAAACAGAAGCTTCCTAACAGCTGGTGCCTTTGACCCTTGCTGGGTGATACCTGTGTTTTTGTTGTGTGTGTAAAGCACATGGCAAGTGCTGCTGTGATACAGATAACTCTGTATGTCCTGGTCATAGCAGCCCTGCAGCCTCATATTAACACTGCCCAGTTGTGCATTCTGATTCAGGAGAAACCATGCAGTGAGTTTTAATAAAAATATTATTTGTCTGTTCTCACTTTTATATGGTAAATGATAGACAGTTCTTCAGACAAATGTGTAGTTTCCAAGTGTTTGAGTAGTGAGCAAAATAGAGGTGCAACTGTGACACATTAACCTCCCCCCCATTCTAGTATAAAGATATGTGTAAAACTTTGTGGYGTGGAAAAGTACATCAAAAGGGTTAAGAATCCACAGAAGAGATTAAGGATCAAATAGCTCCAGAAGGAAGAGGGAACTCAAGACTGAATAATGCTGTGAGCTTTCTTGGAACGGAGCACTGGCAGCTGCTCTTATAATCCTATCACTTTCAGCAGGCACACAGTGGGGCTGGGACGGTCGTGTCTCCGAGTTCAGTATTAAATGAGCTCCTTTGGAAGCTGGCATGCGGGGTTATGTCATCCTCCTGATGAAGTGGCCTGCAATGTGCATCCTTACACATCTGTAACCACTCAGGAATGCCCCTCTAGTTTTCCAAACTGTTACAAACCACAGGACGACCAAGAGCAGGAAAAGAATAGCGGAGAGGAGCACTGGGGGGTTTATAATGAATAAGCTTCCAGTCCAGAAGACAGCAAATAACTTAGGAGGAGATTTCAGCTCTGACTAAGCACTTTGCCTTTTTTTTTTTTATATGAAGCTAATCCCGTTAATACCATTTCACTGGATCTCCCTTTGCGTAGCTTGTCCCCACCAGGCATCTGGACTTAGGCTGCTCGCAGGCAGCGTCTGAAACTCTGCACAGCAGCAGCTGATCGTGCGACTTACACGACTGTGGTAAGGTTTTTTCACAGTTTGATAGGGCTAAGCTGAGATGTAAGTAGTGACAGAAGTGGACGCACATAAACGGTGTTTACATCCTCGAYCAAAGAGCTGACACTTTCTTTTTGAAAATCCCTTCTTCTTATCTTCCCTTCCCCCTGTCCGGTGGCTCTCTGCGTCTTTCAGCCTGCGTTCCTCTGCACAGGGCACGGCTCAAACGCGGTCCCTTTCCCAGCTTCGTCTCCATTCCCACAGCCCACCTGAGAAGTGTGAACCAGAGGCCAGCCCCTCACCCTGGCACACATGCCCCTCTTCAGCCACTGAATTTCCATGGGGATTTCCATGGATCCGCCGCTTAGTGCAGCAAAGGCTAGTATGGGAATTACTGGTGGAGGGCAAAGAATTTAAGACCAACTTCATATTTTACTTTGAGGTAGGTCCTGATCATTTTGTTGACACTGCCCTTGTAAACGTTTTGGATCACACTAAAAGGCCAACTAGCCCAGGATCCTTTTCCAAGAAGAGTCGATCCCAGGTTGTTCTCTTGATGGTGAATCTTGATGGCAGAATGGAAGGGGTTAGTTTTAACAGGTCATTCTGGGCATTATTCCCTGAGAAAACATAGGGTTTTAATTCAAATGTGTACATGCATCTTAGAGTGAGAAAGCATTTTCATACAGCCTCACATCTGCTGCTAAAAGTTGTGTTCTTTCTGTGCTAATTATCCCCCCCTTGATTGCTCTGAACGCCCATGTTTTGATATCCCAAATTCCCAAATCACACCCTTTCGGCCTTTCTAAGCTTCAGCAGCTAAAATTCTCTTTCCAGCCTATTAATCAGACCCCGTGTCTTTTCAGATCCCTCCTCAGGCTTCTCCTCGCACACGGTTTCTATTTCCATGTTGCCAACTCTTGCCAATTTATTACAGGCAATGCGAGCCCAGCCCTTGCTCAGGAGGCTGTAGGAGGAGAGGTAAAATTGCAGTGTCCTCCTACTATAATGTGCTTTGGAAATCAGACAATCTCCCTATTTGATGTACTACAGCACGAGGGAAATTGCTCTGTGCCTTAGGCAAGGATCCTGAGTTTTTCCAGTTCTTACACTGTTAGACAGAAATCCATGTGACTCTCTCAGCCTCTGCTATTATTTGATGTTACTTTAGGCAGGTTACCCATTTTACATATAAGATAAATGAGAACTTTTCAGGGTCACTTGAAGTCACACTAGGGATATAATCTGTTTGTATGATAGAGAAAAAAATATATTGTTCCTGGTCATACTGCCTACTGCCAAACGGCCTTTCCTTAATRATACTGCCACAGAGTTTGCAGCATCTACCAGCTCTTCAGGCAGTGCAGGCAGCTACATTGTGATCACTACCTCAGTAGCACAAATTCAAACATGCTTTAATGAAATACAGCCGTGARGCTGGATTTCTACCTTCCACCTTTCTTTACTCCTACAAGGTATTGCAGTTTCAGGGTATACAGGCATCAGGTAAGKTCCTTTTTTTATTGTTTTTTTGCTCAGCGTAGTTCTGCCTTGACTCATTGTATTTCATCTGACTGTTTTTTTTCTAGATATTTTGTCGTAGCCAGATATCAGCTGTGAATTCGTGTGAGGCACCTGAAAGTTTATCTGATTGTAACTGGAATGATGCTGATCCAGTGACCATTTTAATTCAGAGAGAAGCAGGTTTGTCGATAATTGGGAGTCTTCTCCCATGAAGTCAAAACAAGATGAAACCTGGAATTTTATTTGCAGGAATAAAAGGCTAGGGCATGTACTTACAATGCTGTTTTAAATGTTTTAAGACAAATCATCTGCACTTCAAATAGCTTGTTAAATTTTATTTTCAAAAAAGGACGTTGTGGGAGTCCGAGGCAATTGCGGCGCAGCCGTATGCTGTAGCGCAGGCGGTGCATTACACGTTTTGAAACTCCTATGGCCTCAAACACAATTTTAGTGGCAGAATTACAACAGAGGTTTGTGGTGTTAGAGGGTATCCTCACGTGCTGTTATGTCTCCTGTTCACTCTTAGTCAACAGACTGTGGGGTTCTTCTTCCTGTCTTCTAAATAAGAATTCACCTTTAAAAATATCACACCTGATCTGGAGCGAACAAAGYAATGGACTTGAGAAAATGTAGGAAGCCACCTTCTCCTTTTCCATAGTGCACATCYTCATTTTGCAAAGACCAGCAGAAGCTCCCGGTAGCACTGGCTTTGTGAAGACACGAAGCTGGAGCAGGGAAGGAGACACCCAGCGCAGGCCAAAGGTAGAAAGGCAGGGGACTGTCCTCCTGTAAAGGTTAGTGGAGCTGCTCCATGAGCTGAACAGGGACCATGGCAGATATCAGATGAGAGCTGGGCCTTTGCTGCTGTACAGTTTCGCCTAGGATTGAAACGCAGGCTTGGAGCTAGTTCACTTTCTCACACTGGTGTGTGTCCAACACATCTACCTGGCATCTTTTCCTTTTCAGGGCACCAGAGCTTTCRGATCATCTCTTCTCCATCCATCTTCTTAGTTCGGTGAAATTTGTGGGAACTTAAGCTGCTTCTAAGACTCTGGATCTTCTGCCAAACTTATTTGAATTAGGCAATCTATTCCCAAGTTTAGGAAGAGGCCAACAGCACACAGCAGGGTTATTTAATCCTCATCTTTAACACAGAGGCTGCTTCTGCTACGTTATTTGGCACAAAAAAAAATCGGCAGTTACAGTCTGGAGCTGTGAWGATAGGGTAGTCCAAGGGTCACTTTGTTAGCCCAGGACAGTATGACGTGTGGCGAGATGTCTGCCAGAACAGGGCTGCATCTCTGGAAAGGAACCACCATCCATCCCCTGCTAGAACCTGCCAGTGACTTCAGCGAGCCTTCCTGTTGCTGTTTGCACCACAGCCAGCTCCTGCAGCTCTTCCCACTGCTGTTTGAAAGTGTTTGGGTGGGTTTAGAAATGCAGTTGCATGGGGGTTTCTGCCTGGAGGGGATCTTGGTGGAGGGTAGTTTAACAGAACTGCTTCTGCTTCTGCTAGAAGTGCCTCAGATCAGGGGTCTACTATGTTCTCTGAGAGCTATAATTGCAATAGAGTACAAAGCAGCACATAACACATTTAAGTAAGGAAGAGCACCAGGATCCAAGAGCACCAGGATCAGTTTGCTTGAGCAAAGCACTTTCTGTGCAACTCTGTGTAGGGCAGTATGTCTTTTTTGTCATAAAATCTTGGATTCTATCTTGCAATTTATGATTTTAGTGTAAGGTTCTCATTAGCGATTGTTAGATATAGTGATTTAATTGCACTGTTTCTTCAGGAAGCTTTGCTGTAGCTACAGCTGTCCTTTTGAGCTACATTTAACTCTGAGATAGTATACATGAATTTTGAAGATGTTTTCAGAAAAAAAAATCATGTGCTTAATTTTATCATACTTTAAAAAAAGAATACTTTCAAATGTACTTAAAAAATGATAATGTTTCTGCTTCAAAAATTAAAACTCTCAGGGCCTTATTTCTGCTGGATGCTACTGCAGGCAAGTTATAATTAAAGTCATCTGAAGATTCTTGTTAAAAAAGTCTCTGTATAAATGCAAAGAACTCAGAACGAAGCAGGAATTCACTGGTTTGTTGCAGAAGGACCAAGGCCTGTTGAGTGCGAAGCAGCTAACCCTTCCAGCTCTGTATCCTGTGGCTCACGCAACTCCCTCAAAACTCCCTATGACCTAGCATGGATCTCCCTCTAGAACAAGGAGAAGGGAAGTGTTGGAGTCACCATCCTTGGCAGTGTTCAAGTAACATGTAGATGAGGCACTTTTTTTGACATGGTTTAGAAGACAGGTAAGGACTTGATCTTGAAGGTCTTTTCCAACCGTGGTGATTCTGTGATTCTGTGAAGAATTCTGCCATCACAAACAGGTTTTTGCTCTCATTTCCTGAACTTCCTCACGTGTGGCTTCCAATAAAAAGTGTGGGTGTTTATCAGTGAAATAAGCTGTGCAGCCTAATGCTTACAGTGCAATGTGGTATAGAGAGATGTCTTCAAAAGGCTTTCTCGCTGCATAGTATCAGCCACATTTAAATGAGCCTTCTCTCAGTATCCTGCCTGACTGTATTATCACCCTTTGGCATCATGTTCCCAGTATAGGCTGTAGTTTTCCTTTCCTGGTTGCTGTGTAGAGGCTCYGAACCAAAACAGCAGGCTCAGTGCTCGGTGGACTTGTCCAGAGCTGTGGGACTCCCAACCTTCCTCAGCACCGAGCTGCTCCCAWGCGACGTGATGAAAGGTGAGCAGCTCCTGGGATGCTCCTGTGGTCCCTGGTCCCTGCATCTGTGTAGTGACACGTACAGTTTGTCCTCTTTGTCCCTCGTAATGTTTGTCTGCTGCTACAGAGAGATATGGGGCCAGTGTTGACATCCCTCTAGCTGGCACGTTGACGTTGCCCACAGCAGTGTAGGCCTTCAGCTGTAGAGCTGATTCTATCCATAAATGCAGGGAGAGATGCTTCTGTGGTAWGAGAACCCATCCAGGTTGTTGGTAACTTTTTCAAATACCGCTGAGTTTTTAACTTGCAGATCTATTTATATCATGTTTTCCGTAACAAAGAGGAAAAAACTCTTCTTTACTATATAGTTGCTCTTGAGGTGTCTGTTTCTAGCAAGGAAAGAGTTAATGGGTAAATCTTTAGGAAATTACTACTTCAACATTTCCAAAATTATAAGAAATAATTATTGGGATGCCAAAGAAAACTTTTTATTCCTGTAAAAAATAAGTGTTTCTAATAGAAATAATTGGGTCCCATGGCAAATCTGAGCTATTCAGTCAGGTTTCTTTAATTTGATCTTTAAGACCATTTCCCTTCCCACTTGCCAACTGTCTGATACAGAAATGCTGATGGTTCTGAAAGAAACGTGATGAAGATTTCAACTTAGAGCAAATGGAACAAAAAAGACTCAAGAGCTAATGCAGCATTATCATGTTTGCGCATTCGATATTGCTTTGAATAGATTTTTTGTATTTTTGTTATTGTTTGTCAGAAGAAAAAATACTTTAAGTAAAAARATCAGACCTCTTCAAAAAAACATGCCTATTCTGTACTCCAGATTTTGCATTTCCAGATACATGCTGATGATCTATTTTCCATGCTATCAAGAAAATAAAAAATAATGCTCTGTGCAGATAACAAGAGAACTGCATTGCATAAGTTAATGATAGAGTTGCATAAGGGAGCTTACTAGTTAAATGACAAATTCGTGGTCTGAGGAGAAAAAAAAAAAGCCTGCTGGCTTGAAAACTGTCTCAAAGCAGGTTAAACAGAGTGCCTGCAAAAGGTAATTCCTTTAGCTGGAAATAGGTTACTAGTGGCATTCTCCAGGGGACTGTGCTTTTTAGTAATACATGTATAAATAATTTGAATGAGAATATCAGATGTAAGATCATATTAAATGTTAGCTGCTGATACCAAAGTTAGAGGTAGGGAACAACAAACACTTCAGAATTTATGCAAACCAATTCAGAGGGATTTGGGATCTTTTAAGTGTCTGAGTCATTCAATGGAAAATGCACTTTAATGCAAACAGATGTAAAACAATGTGTCTAGAGGCAACGACAAAGAGAAAGAGAGAGAAGGAGAAAGAGCGAAAGAAAGAGAGAAAGAGAGAAAGAAAGAATGGAGTATATATTAAACAACACAGTCATTAAATTTACTGACCAGAAATGAAATTATGAAATTGAGGTTTACCATACACCTGTGTAGCTGGAAACATAAGGCTAGTCTAGCTGTGCAGGAGAAAATAAGAGAGGGACATTAATATTTAAAAATACTGAGAGAGAAAATTTGATAAAAATGAAAGGAAGCAGAAAATGTATCGCTGGAGCACAGGTAAGGGTAAGTCTAAGCATTGGCTTCCAAGGTGGAGTCCAGTGATGCTACAGAAGCAAAACTCCCCAAAACCTGAATATAGGCAAGTGGGCACCTGACTCCTGGTAGGAACTGTCTTTGGGGCAGACTGTCTCACGAGGGATGTGTGGGCCTTCGTTTCGTGCATGGTGGAGCTGAACCAACAGCTGGAGGCAAGTGGACCTTTTCATGAGGGAGTAGAGCCCTCAAGCAGTTGTTCTTAGTTGTTGTGTTTTATTTGAGTCTGTGACTAAGCAATTTTGAACCATGAAAGCGTCTCCAAGATCTGTAAAATGAGAGGCCAATGTGTCTAGACRCTGGTGGATATTTCCCCGCGGTGATGCGTTAACTGAGATGTAGTGGAGCTAGACGGGAGCTTAAGCCAGCGAGAGAAGCAGCAGAAATAGCCAGGACAGTCTGAACTCGGTGGTGGGGACTGCAGGAGGTGATTCACACAGTGTTGGGAGGAACAGGAAGGTCAGAGTTCCTTCATAGGGACCCCTGGAGCATGGTTTCCAACACAGCTCTTTGCATGGAGAATTAGAAGCTCTGATTACATAGACACCAAAGAACAAGAGCTGAAAATGTGAAGAAAACAAGYGATTTAGACAAATCTGTAGTAAGCAACTTATCTCTACATAACTTTAGTGTGGTTAACCCAGGATGGGAGGCTGCTTTTGGACATCAGGGAAAAGGGACATGGCAGATATGCTACATTTTAATATCTATGATATCCACAATGCATTTTCTACAAATGCATTTTTTAAAAAAGACCGAATGGATATTTAATATATTCAGTGGCCTGTGATGGGGAAGGAGGACACAGCTGGCTTGGCCATTTTAGAAATGCAAGTGTTTCTAGGTGTGAGCAAAGCAGGCAGGGCCTGGTTGGATATTGGGCCACTGGTAAGTGCTCTAGTARTGGATGAAAAATGCCTCTTGATGTGCTCCTCCCTGCCTCTAGGATGACTTACCCGCCCCAGACCTGGGGCGAGTGTCCCAGCAGTTCCAGAGAGGACCCTCCACGAGGACCCCACTTGGCCTCTCCAGAGTCCTGTTGTGGCTGCAGGTGACAAGCTGGCATACAGTGAGAGTATGGCCATTTGGGAGTGGTTTTTGGCCTGGGACTGGCTCTTTCACTACAGCTGAATCACCTTGAGATGAACAGTAGAGCCAGGCTTTGGAGCACAGCACTCCTAAATGCTGTACAACCTGCACGTATCCATGTCTTGATGTAGCCAAGCCAGGATCACCTTATCTACAGCCCTGTCACAGTGAACATTACTGCTACTCCTACCTAGCCATTTTTGATCATATCATTCTGTTTTCTTCCTACCTTCCCACCCAGGCTTATTCTTCCTCTTTTATTTTTTTCTGGGAAATCAGTTTATTGTTCCACCTGAAAGAATAGCTTATTAGTGAGCTTGGGAAAGCAGGCCTGCTATCCCATGGTGTCCTTCTGGAGAGCGTGTCACAGGACATAAATCGCAGGCCAGAGCACTGGTAGTGGGTGGATCATATTCTGCTGAGAAAGGGATTTCTGAGGAGAAACAGTTGGAGAATAATGAACCACCCAAACACCCCAATATAACCGTGAGAGGTAGGAAGTGGAGCTTCATCCACACAGCAAAACAACAGTTATGATCTGGTTGAAGGAAGCATCTAAATGCCAAGGTTGGGCTCTGGCTAAGCGAGGCTGATGGGCCTCTAACAATATTTATACAGGCGTAGAAGTGTTTACAGGCAAATGTTTCTCCTCTGGTTACGGGCWTGTTTAATCTCTGCAATAGAGGGTCTAGGGAGAGCATTTCATCCATCAATGAGACTTCAGCAAGAAATAGTAACCTGCAGTTGGTAGAAGGTGGAGGTTCTCTGCACAACATGGTAGATCTTTGGCCGGGAACCAAGGCCAGCAGGAGGAGGAGCCGTCTCATGACGCTGGGCTTTGCCCAGCACTCTGCTTCTGCAAAACTGATTGCTTTTTTTATATCTTTCTTTTTAATGGAAGTAGTTCTTACACTTTTCCCATGGAAAGTGCGACTCATCGCAGTAGTTTGGTGGGTAGAGGCTGGTGTGATTTATGAACACAATTCAGTTACAGGTACAAACTCTGCAGATGCAGAATGCATTTGTAAGAGCCTTTCCTCTGATCATTTCCTCTCTGTATTCAACATTTGGTCTTGATTGCCTACCCAGTGAAATCAGAGGGACGTCTGCCATTGACTCTGATGGGAGCTCTGCCCCTTGGGTCTCTATGCTTCTGGTTATTTCCACTCTTTTATTTAGCTAATAAGAATTACACAAATACTTCTCTTACAAAAATATTCTTTCTGGCAGTAATAAGATATATTTCCCCTGTGAGCTATTTTTGCTATATTGCTCTTGCTTTCTGATCCTTAGCGGCTGAATCCTGGTTGAGCCTCTCATGAAACTAGTCTAGGCTTAGAGACTCTGCAGTCAATCAGCAAGCGGGGAAGCAGGACGTGGCCCAGAGAGAAAGCTGCCTTATTGCGAAAGTGGTGGGAATGTGGATTGCTCAAATGCCTCAAGAAAAGGGGCATACAGGTGCCTTACACTAAAAAAGTAGATTTTATAGACAGTTTAATTCTGCACCCAAATGAGTGGCACGAAAAGGAGCCGAGACTGTACGCGTTTCCACTTGGCTAGGCAGGGAATTCTGCACCCTCCTATCGTGTAACTTTACACCTAGGGATGGGAGCAGGGTTGCAGCAAATGCTGTTCATATCAAGTTGTAGATAAGGGTGTCACTGGAGCCTTTTGCCCCGTTAGGTGTCTCGTAACAGCCTTTCCCGACAGCTGCTCCATTTTAGGGATGAGTGCACACAACAAATTCCAGACATCCCACGGCCGGGGCAGTTGCTGAATGGGGACTTTCGGCTTCATTTGGTGCAGGCTGAGCCCGCGCTCTCAGGGCTCATTGTTCAAGCCCCGAGATCTAAATAAAGAAAACATCTCAAATACCAGTTGACGCTGTTGTTTAGGTGGGGAGAAAGGAGCCTCGGGAGCACAGGTTTTTAAACCGGTCGCACATCTTGCATTAGGCTGGACGCTGGGCTTAAAAAGATGGCAATCTTGCTTTAGCATCCTTATATCTCCCACCACTTAAGGAAAGGAATTGAAAAATCAGATTGACCCAGTGACCAGAAATAAGTGAATATCCATTGTTGAGGCTAAATTGACCTGTATGCTTTTCGTTGTAAAGTTTTGCTAATCTCTGCATTCCTTTCGAGAGCTCTGAGCGTAACTAATGCTGCTTTTTTGAAGTATACTTTTAATAAGTCAGCTTCTGCTCAAACTAGTACTTCATATGTTTATTACTCTCGACAACAGCTAGCAAAATGTTGTCTTTCCRTCGTTATTTGAAATGTCTTTTGGAAAGAAAAACACTCCACAGTTTAGATAAAATAAAACTGAAGATCTGAAGGAAAAACCTCAGCTCTGATTTATTAGAAAATTGGAATGACACCTCCTAATGCTTTTTCCTGTAACTTTTTACTCTTTATTGTGCAGCTGTATTTATTCTTTTAGAAGCTCTTATATAGATGATTCCTCCTGAGTTGTGGACGCTTTTTTTTTTTTTTAATGGATTTTTTTTTTAACTGCTACCACAAAAGCCTTCTAAACATTACCCAAGAAAACAAAAAGCTGCAGAAGGAATGTGTGGAATGACAGTCACACATGCTGGGAGAGCAGCAGAGGTAAACACYGCTAATGATACTGCAGATTGCAGCAAAACAGCACCTTTGTTTGGGACATGAAGATTAATTTTAAGGAAGAAAAAAATGAAKTTGTTGCATGAGGTTCCCCTCCTTCCTACAGAGGAGAACCAGGTAGAACATTTCATGAGCAACTTTGTGTTCGTGTCGGTGCATCTATGGACGGATTGCAGTGTTTTCCAGGGAGCTGGACCCCGTCTCAATCCGGCTACAGCCATAAATCTTCACAAGGCACACAGCGGCTTTAGAAGTGAGTCCAAAATGTGTTGCTGTCTGACCAAATGGTAGCGTAGCGCTCCCAAGAGAAAGAACACATTGTTTTTGCAGTTTTAAATAGAGCTAAAAGTTGAGTTGCAGTTAGCTTGGCTATTAAATTAGTTCCTCCAGTGTGTTAGGAAATAGACTTGATGGTAGGGAATACAGAGGGGGTGTATGGTTACTGAAGCTAGACAGAGCTGTTCCCAAATGTCAGTACCAAAGTATACTTTTATGCAAAGAGTTGTAATGATTTTATTCAGGAATTAGCCTGTACCCCGTGCTAAGAGAAACAGTACGTGGTTTATCAGTGCGAGATGCCAGTGTGTGCACGCAAGACTGCAATTGCACAAAGAAATAGTATATGTTAAGGTTAACTGCACATGCATATAATGGCGGCAACTATTATATCTGAACTCCTCCCAGGAGATAAAAAGCAAACAGGCTGTAGATGAATGGTCTAATTTTTTTCTCCCTATGCTGCCCTCTGAAGCAGTCTAGGGTTATAATGTTTTGATGATTTATTTCTTTCTCCTTCTTTCTTCTCCTGCTGTTCCTCTGTTCTCTCATCCTTCTTATATTTTCTTCTTCCTCTTTGCCCCTCTCTTCTCCCTATTGAGCTGTTAGAAAAAAGTAAAGAAAAAAAAATGAAGCTAAAGAAGTTATAGTCCCTTCACTCTGTAAAGTGATAATGTTTGATTCATTTTGAATCCACCCAAATTTCTGTGCTTTTGTTCCACATTTGGGAAGAGTGGCCCCTTACTCATAAGAGCTTTACTCTTGACTTTGGCAGTTTAACGTATTTAGGAATATCTGAGGCAAGTAAGCAGCAYGCTGTAGCTGGTCATCAGGTATGGATAGCTCTAGGTGGCACGTGTAGTTATCACTCATACTATCAAAGTCATTACTGTGCTTAAGTTAATTAAGTTGGGAGTGTTTCTGTAGAATATGTGGTGTCTTTTTTCCTTAAGTGTTTTCACAGGAGGTAGTGAAATTGTTTAGTTGTTTAGACTAAAGACACCAGGGTTGCCTTTTTGAAGGTTGCTTTGGTGGTGTGTCTCACTGTACCCAGACCTCAGCAGGCTGTACCTCGTAKCTGGGCTTTCTAACATGGCCTGTTGCACAGTGTGTGCTGCCTCTTGGAGGTGGTAAAATATGCTCCCTTGTGGCAATGGTATTTCCGTAGAGGGATTGAGTTCCCAAGGTAGGATGTTATTTCCCTGTTTTATGCAGAACTGAAGAAGTTTTAAGACCACAGATCAAAATGTAGTAGAGATTCTCTGAGACTTGCTAATGCTGAGGAGGATCTTCTGCCATGTGTTCCAGCTGTAGTGAATCAACAGAAGTGGGCATTTGAAGTTGTTGAGTGTTTGATTTTATGTATTTACCCATAATGTTCCTTTTTTTTCATTGCCTTTTTTTGTCATGATTTTTAGAGCTGAGGAATGGAGAAGGGAGATGGTGGCACACTGAAGCGTCCACAGGTCCCTGCCATGGCCACACATGTGGCTGCAGCCCTTCAGTGGTCCTAGGTTTTGGGCGCAACTTCATGTATGGGGATGTGCAGTTCAACCAAGTCCCTCTCTTTGAGACCAAACAGTGGTTGTTGAGCGACATCTTATTTGTCAGTCTCTGTTTTCTAGTCACCTGGGAAAAAGTAGCAAGTTAGTGTGGCTGTTTCCATGAAAAGGATCTCATTTGCTATATTCTAAGCATAAAAGCAGTTATGAAATTGTTWTATGGTTCACTCCAAAGACTACAAGATGAGAAAGAAACATTGACCCAGCAAGCAACATGATTCACAGCAACTTTGACTTCTTGTTTCCACGTTAAGATGGATACACTGAGTAAATTTGACTTTAGACTGAGTGGAGGTAATGTGATGTCCAACTTAAGGACTCCTATCCAACTCTCTGCAAGGCAGAGAGCTATTTGCTGCAAATCGCATCTCCTACCCCAGCACCATCTCTGTAGCCTTTAATTACCAATTTTTAGTAAAGCATCAGCTTGTTGGTGTATTGAGCCTCATGGGTTTGAGGAAAGGTTTAGCAGCTGGACTGAGCAGGCTACAGTGTACTGGCCGTTAGTGTCTAGTGACTATTTCTGGAGGCACATTGGCCTTCCTKGTGTTTTATTCTCACTAGTTAGAGATGATGGGTGTGTGGGAAGCTATATTGAATGCAATGTATTGTAATGTGAAATATCCAGGGAACGACATAATTGCTCAACCCCTGTGATGGTTAACCAGCTGCATCCTCTCCCAGACCTTGTAAAGAGAACAGTTTTCCAGCAATGGATTAGGATTCCACAATCCTTTTCCTCTTCCTTTGCTGTTRGAGGGTGATTATCCCCATGACTCCAAGGTGCTGGAGGGGGTGCTGCTTCACTAGGTATTAACTGAAAGCAGGAGGAGAGTTTCTGCTTCCCCCAAATGAGAAGCAGTATTTTACACTAAGTCAGTRTCCAGGCGAAGTCTGTGTTTCCATTACTCTTTACCCTGTAGCCTCCATAATTTTAGTTTTAATTTCCAGCCTGAAAGAGGAGAAATCTTCTTGTTTTATCCTTTTCTCTCAAGTAGCAAGAGGTAATTTGCTTCTCTGTCAACAGTACGGGTTTTATCTCCCATAGATTAATGTAATATAAGGTACAAAATATTGCTTATGTGTTTAGAGCCTAAGCCTGCAGCTGTGTGTAAGAGCAGTCTCACATCCARGGGAAAAAGCAGCAGCAGAGCTAGAGTTTTGTGTGGGTTAACCACGAGGTTATGGACACCAGGAGTTTGCAGAGCTGAGGCTCCCAGAGCGCTGCTAAAGCTGATGCCAATTCAGCCTCATGTTACCTTTCAAATGTGAATGTTCATATTTTTCTCGTAAAAGCAACATTAAAGAGATGGTCTTAAGCRCTGAGATCCCAAAATATTATACGTTATCATCAAATGAGCTTATAGTAATAATGGGAAAAACCTTTAGGAATCGTGACCTTTCAAATCATTCGAACCGTCTGCTTTATGTCAATTTTTTGCCTTTTGGAAAGCGCTAATTCTTGTTAAGTCCGCATGAGAGACTTGTTTAATGAGCAGATTAAATGGGTGATTATACGCCTTTTAAAGACGGGTTTTGTGGCCGGGCTTCGATGCCACTCTCCTCTTAGGCACCACAACACAGAGCCGTCCTTTTAATTACCCCGTGGGGTCAGCGRGGCCCAGGCTGTTTGCTTTATTAAAGCCTGGTGGCGCCTTCGGAGCAGCCCCCTCTAAACTGGCCTGTCACAATTGTATCTAAATTAGCATCTGAGGACCCTCTTTTGAGGCTCGGGAGCCCCAGCTGACAGCGATTGGCAAGAGATGCTAATTGGGGAGGCCGGGCCAGGAGCACGGCCTTGCCGAGATAACAAAAGCCCCTAATGCTCCTTTTTCACCAGGCATCTCCAATTCGCAGGGCTACTGCTTTTAATTACTGGGAATTATTGTAATGCCCACTCAATGGAATAATTGACCCTCAGCAGGGAGAGCTTATTATGTAATGACGAACAGTGGGACCTGGTCGGAGTAGCAGGTACCTGCGAGCAGGGGCTTTGCAGGCCTCAAAGGAGCTTTTCTCCGCTGGGTTTCTGTGCYGGACCGAGGCGGCCTGGTAGGAGCCCGGCAGAGGGGACTAATTTGAGTTTAACTGCGGGGAAATGCTCCGAAAGCTTTTAGCCTTATCCCTAGGATGACAAAGGAAGGGATAAAAAGGATTGAGTTAGTAGTTTGGCAGCTTACAAAGAGGGGATGTCTCTGTCGTGAGGCAGGCGCTGAAGTCGGCTGCGGTTTTATTATTTATTATTTTATTTATTAGRTTTTATGTGGATTTTTTTTCTTTTTAGAGCATGTTTACATCTGTGGAGGGATCCTGAGGGATAACAACAGGGTTTTATTGTCTTTTCATTATGTCTCTTCATGTTCAGCATCACATATATTAGCTTGCTCTGCAATAATTCATGGCATTATCAGAAATAAGCACTTGATATATATATATATATATATAAAATATCTAATGACTTCTGAGAAGAAGCAAATCTGAAGTGGTTTTTACATGGTCTGTTGATCCAGCGTGGTCTGTTGGTCTGTTACAAACCTTCCAGTTTTGACCCCTAAGTCCCAAGGGATGCTGTAGGCTGGTGAGGTTAGATCTGCTCTGGGTGAGGAAAAGCCTGAAAATGAAGTACAATCAGGGTCCATTTATTTTGTTGGTGTGCCCAGAATAACTCCGAAATCAAGATCCGGGATCCTATTCTGAGCTCTGCATGTTTTGCTCCRTGTTTGTAAAGAAAATATAGTATACAGAAGAACTGTTATCCCAGTGTTCAAAGTAGGCTCTGGGGATAATCTAACAACTGTTGGCAAATATATGTGGAAAACACATCCAGGYATGGAAAATCCCTTCCCCTCCCCCTTGCAAACCTGGAGGAGGCTGTGCACTCAGTGGGCTCCTTGGGGAAATGTTTGCAGTCTCATTTATGACAGAGCTCTTGTCCTCTTAGGTCAGACTGTTGCAAGCTTGGCTCAAGATRCGTTGGCAGAGCTGCCTGGGGAAGTGTGGCTGCCAAAACAAGTTTTGAACGAAACCTGCTTTTTAGTGCCTCCCTCTGATGAYTAAGGTCACTCCTGCAAAGCATGCGTAAAGCAAGAAAATAAATATTGACTTGGGCTAGGTGACGTGTGAAGAGTACTTTTTGTTGTGCTTATAAGGTCACCAGGAAGATCTGATGAAATTACCTCCTTGCGCTGAATTCCTTTCAATTTATCCACTGTTTGGTGTTATGGGAATGTTATTTCTGATGTACAGGGCATCAGTATTCTGAAAAAATRTATTCTAGATCCAAGATGTTACCAGTGTGATGCTCCTTTAAACAGACTCTTTGCTGTGCACAGTCTTTAAGGAATAGTGTGGATATCCAGCAGAGGAAATTATTTTAATCAAATACCAATAAGCTGGATAGGAATGGAAAGTGAATGTTATAGATAGTAAGTCTTCCTAAGGTCCTTCTATTTAAATGCTCATTTCTATTCCTTCTCATCTGTCCTTGTGTGTCCCTCAAAGACTTGATGTTTTCAGGCRTCCGGAGGGGGCAAGTGGAGCAGGCCCAAGGATGCATTCTGCCCACTAAGCCCCACCACACACTTCTCCTTCCCCTCATCTCCTTTGAAGAGATGTTCAGATGAAGACTGTCTTGGTCCATAGCAGTGCCTGTGATATCAGGAACTAGCCCTCCTTCCTTCACATGATCGCCAGGATATTTCCCAAACCATGAACGCAGCATACTTTGAAGACATTAGCAAACCCTACCGAGGCATGCATTTCATGATACAAACGCAGCTGAAGTTAATGCACTATACCTCAGAAATCTCAAGCTTTGGTAGTGCTTTCYAGGAGGCAACTTCCCAAAAAGTGAGAGAATGATTGCCTGGAAGTGATGAGCATGTGATGGGCAACACCTTCAGGCATGGTTGAGCTCTTGGTTTGAGGATAGACTGTTTATTCTCACCCTTCTCTCCCCTGATGTCTTTGTCTACTTGATTTCTGACCTCCTCCCCACCAAGCTGCTCCTTCCCTTTCATTAAGCCTTGAAGTAGCAGGGGAGGTTGGGATGTGCTCAGGCCGATGCTGAGATGAGTTGGCGCTGCCCATGAGTTAAGGAGATCAGGAGTATAAAGCTTATCTTTCTTCCTGTGTGCTCTATAGGCAGAASTATCAGCTGATCCCTGTCCCCTTCTCTGTGACTGTAGGGCTAGACCCTTTAAAGCACCAAGACTTGGATGATAGTTAAAGCAGATGATGAGGTGGCAAGGATGTTATGGATTATTTTACAACTATTTTCWTTATAGAAGATGAAGAGGAAATTATTATTCCAAGGGCATTTTTCATGGATTCGGTGTGYGACCTTAGCAAATCTTCACATGCTTTAGAGGAAAGTTGAGATGCACCAAAAATTCAAGTGCAGCCAGTCACACAAATGATAGAGCAGAGGTAATGATGAGATAGAACAATAAAATCTGCACAGTGTAAATTCCTTGATAAAATAGTTATTGTCTGCAAGGAATACAGTAAACATTGTCCAAGTGCCTCCCCAATCTCTTCCCACAAGTACTCCTGAAAACCCTAAAGGAGTGCAAATGAAGTCTGCCTCCAAGAAAGCCTAAGAATTAGATGTACCTTAATTTTATTTCGGCTCTTGGAAATGGGGCTGAGGAATAAAGTTTCCTACTAGGATAGCAATAGCCATGGATAACTCCATTAATTAAGTTTAAATTTTTTCCTGATATGGTTTCTGTAAGGGAATATGGAGTCTGGCCCACAGAGAATTCATAAGTAAAGAGCGTAAGGGGAAATTAGGTTAATGTAACTTAAGTTGAAATGGCTTGGCTTTGGTGAGGAAATTGTAGTTAAGTTATAGGCATTATTGGAGAGGTTGATGGAAGGAAAGGCAACACGGATGAGACAAATTACGTGGATTTCCTAAAAGCTTTCGAAAATGCCCCTCCTAAGTTTCTATTGAGGAAAATAAATAGCCATGTAATCCAGGGCAAAGCACTAGCATGGATTAAAACCTGTTGAAGCRAGTGTGTGCCTAGCAAGCAGCTCTGGGACAAGGTCAGTCAAGTGGCCTAAACACAGCAGTGCTTTGAAGCACTGCAGAGGAGGGGAGGCTGCTGGCATGAGGCCTTCAACAGCGCGGAGGCTCTGCAAGGAGATCCTAAAATAGAACCCCCTGCTCCGGCRAATGATGCAGAGGAAGAAAAAAATATTGAGGGATTGACTCATGTGAAGAAAAGAGTAAAGATTTCACAGGTCTTGTGACCCTACACGACAGTGAAGAGCAGGAGAGAGAAATGAATAGCAACTTGGTTAGGACTCCTTGGGGAAGCAGGACAAACAGGACATCTCGCTGTCTTGTGAGATGTGWTGGGGAGAGGCAGGTTGCAGGTTGTTCAGGCTTCAGCACTGTGCCACCCGGTACCTAAGGGAACTGACACTTGCTGGGAGCATTATGATGACTCRGCCTGCAAGAAGGATTTGAAGAGCATTGGCAAATAAATGTCATATTTTTTAAAGCATAAAGCAAACTGATCAGTCTTCTGCCTGCCTTAGTGTGAAACTGCTTATCGTTGTCTGAAACTAGCCYAAATAATGTTCTGCAGTGAGACATGTGAAAAATAGGTAGCCAATATTAGCATGGGCTAGATGACTGTGCACCAACCAAGCAGTGTTGTGATGTGAACTCTGTGACAAAACAGTTCATGTTCATGACTGCTTAGAGTAATATTTAATTCCTCTCAGATTTCTGCAAGAAATCTGCGTCTCTCCCCTTGTTCTCTGCGAGTGACCACCCCATTGCATCTGGGTCATGGGCCTCCCGCTGTACCTGGACCTCCTCTTCACCATCACCATGAGCMACGTGCCAGGAAAGATGCCCAAATAGAAAATCACATTCCTAAAATCTGAAAAGCGGAACAATCAGGACATACCACCTCTCTTCAGATATCTTTCAGATATCCAGTTAGCATGGATGCTAAGCAGTAGCTCTACCCTCATCATCGATTCTCCTCTGGGAAAACTTTTCTTCTGAGAGAGAGAGAGGGTAATTCATTAGAATATAATTGTATTGCAATTAAATTTCCACTTAAATTGGGGCTAACTTAATAAAATGGATCATTTGCTCTCCCTACCTGAAAAAAAACAGGGCCAGAATGGAAATTCTGATGAGGATGGATAGCTATTTGTAAAAGAGGATTTCAAGAGCATAATTCATGAGCAGCCAAAAGGAATTAGCCACTTGTTCTGTTGCTTCGTCCATTAACAAAGCTGGCTGAGCTGGAGCCACAGTGCAGCACTTAGGGTGCCACCTTTCCAGGCTGAGCACGAAGAGGTCCTGCCCTTCTGCTGTCCTCCAGTTCTACCAGCCCAAGCAGGCAGCTGCGTCCTCCAGCCACGGGGCCTTTCACCCTTCGACCAATTTTCAAGCAGCAGTTACCTCAGTCTTTCATTTTCCTTACACGTAAGCTGCACAAATACTTGAGCACTTCCTTCAGACAATATCTGAAACAGACTTCAAATTGAAGCCATTTTTGTGGTAACCGTCTTCCAAAAAGTATGTTCAGAATGTTATTTTTAAACAGAGAGAGTTTCTTCTGCAATTACAGTTTTGTCATATGTGGCAGACTTTGCTCAAGCTTTCTAAAAGTAGTTTACTTTCTACCAAATACATTTCTTTTTGCTCAAAATTAGTATTTTATAAAGCTGAGAATGCCAGAAAAGCACTTAAATTTAGGTGAAAATACTTAGTTCAAATTGTTGCTTATTATGTTTGTCTAATGTAGATATCATTTGGGTTTTATTCTTCTTTTTTTTTCTTTCCTCTATACTATGCCTTTAAAATGTAACATTCAGGCTTTTTGCCATGGAGAAAGGTTAGAAATTTTTCAGTATCTTTTTATTTGTTCAAATGCTAATTCCATTACTTGGCTACACTCTGAGACATGTTGGTTAGAAAAGGAATGAAATCTCGACCTACAAGAGAGTTCTGAGAGTAGGAATTTTCCATTCCTTGGACTTTTCATTGGACTAGTTCTATTTATTATTATTATTATTATTATTCTCTTTTTATTAACACCTGTGTAATTGTGTTGCTTCACTAAACATTTTGGAGAAGGGATGTCTTTCTTTTTTTCACTTAGTGCGTCTTTAATGTCCTGGAGATACTAAATTTGTTTGTAGCACTGGGGAAACCTACATATTGTATGCATGGTAATTCTGAAGTTAGAGGTAAAATTCACAATAAAAAAAAAANAGTCATTAAAAACTGACTAAACACTTCAGAGAAATAATCTACACGTTAAAGACTCTGTAGATAAAATATCTCTGAAATACGCAATCATTTTTCAAAGGTAGAGGAGGCTGCACATGATATTTATGATATTTGTAGGGTTCCAGGAAAGGATTTTCTAAGTGGATAAATGAAGATCTTTTAAGTGGAACAAAATGAAATGAAGGGGCCCTTTACTTTGTGGTAACCTTTTACACTAAAATCCCAGTTTGTTAATTCCATGGGTCGGATATTCAGTCGATACTTAGAAAGCAGATGAGTATGAGGAATTTACCCTTCTTGTTCCAGCTATTCCTTAAGAAAAATAGAGCAGTTCTTATTGCCTTGCTAAGCTCTCAATATGAGTTATTTTTAAAAAATTAAAAAATTCAGCGTATTTTATTTAGTAGAGAAATATAAGCTGAAAGGAAAGTAAATTGTCAAAATTTAATTTGTTTACTTGGCTGTTGAACTGTACCATGAAAAGCTTAGTTGCAGAAGCAGCCTTACACTGTTCTTGATTGATTATGTGATGTATCACCGAGCGCTAGAAATATGTGCTATATTTACAGTGTGGAAAATATTTATTTCATCGCTTATTTGGGCAGATGTGAGCAAGTGTGGGAAGTATGCTAATATATGGAAGCGCATAACTCTAACTCGAATGTTTCCACGGTTGGTAATATCCCCAGCAGAGATTAAATTTCCACCTAAAGCCAGGCCTTGGTCTTCACCGCCCTTCTAGGCCTTGCCAAGCAAAGGCCCATCCGTGCGGCAGGCCGCGATTTGGGCTTGGGTTTGGAAGTGCTCTGGCCTGTCGCTTCCCTGAGGGCCACGCAGGCTGAGGGGCAGCCAGTGTCCAGCTTTAAGTGGGAGGATCCAGTTTAAGCAGGATTTATCACAAGTCAGGCCATAGGAGCTTTTGCWATATCAGGTCACTAATCCAGCTGGGCCTCTCTTCTCTCATGTTACATAGCAGTAATAGTATTTTTCACAAAAAAAAAAAAGGAATTGGACCATCAAAGATTGACCAAAACATGAAAAGCTGCTGATTAACCGTAGTAATCTGGCTAGCAGTGGGGAGCAGTGCATGCCCTGATCTTTGAGGATTTATACTCTAAAAAAACCTAATCCCCGGCCTGGCCTTTTCCTCGTGTCTTCGCGGGCTCGTGGCTGGTTGGCGGGTTTGTGTTACTGATCTATGGGCAGATCAGCTTGATCACAGCGCTGGCGCTCTGCGAATCCAGCTCCTAAGCTACATTAAAAGAAAGCTAAAAATACATCAAATATTTTCCTAATACTACACACTCATGAAAGCAACTGGGCAGCTATAGGAAGTCGTCATGGACCTGCAAATGGGAAGCTATGCTCTTGAAGCAGACCCTCTCATTACACAGTGCATTCCCCAAAGAAATCTGATGATTCACTCATGCTGCTGCCTCTCATAACTGGAAGGACTGGTGGGGGATGAGGCTTCCTCCACTGTGTGGTAGGTTTTTGGCTTCAAGGAGATCTTGTTGCAAGGCATTCCTCAGGCTGTGTGCTGCAGGGATTATTGCTTTTAAACCTGTTCYCTCCTTGACTTCAGGGAACATCTCCTTGTCCTTTCTTTCCTTCTGCCAAGGGTGATTTGCGATGGGAAAGAGGAATCAGGCTGGTGAGGAGCTAGGTTTGGTTGCAGAAGCTCAAGGAACCAGGATCCTGCTGCTGTTCTCATGGCAAATTCACACCCAAGCCTCTTCTCCCTCTACTTCATAGCAAGGATGACACCTATGTGGCTGTCAAAATAGAAATTATGGTTCATTACCTATCAAAAATATTCTTATTACTAAGTGAAGGGTACTGCTAGATGTATTTATGCAGCTGAGTGGTTTGGATTTTTACACTTTTTAAATATCTTTCACTGTAGTCAAAGATTGTACTTTCTGCTTAGTTACAGCTGCAGCCAGTGTGTTTATCTGCCCTGCATCCAGAGAGGAAGGTCAACGTTTTCCCCCAATCTAATGTCACCTGAGCTGCCAAGCGTTTTCCCTCCGTTTCTTCTTTGGGAGATCTGAACCTCGTGCTAGCAGCACTGCGGTGCCCGTGTTCTGGACCGTGACCGCTTGCTCCTCCCCTCACTTTTCTGTGGAAGCCACGACGTTCCCGGTGCCTTGCAGCCAGCCTGGCACAAGGAATACAGGCCATCAAGCTGCCTTTGAAACGTCAGATTTGCACTGAAGGACGTGATTGGGTTTTGTAGAGATTTATTTCTTTATTTTATGATGAGATAAACAATCTGAAAAGAAGCCTCTTAATTCTGAATGAATGAAAATAAGACGCCACCCTCATGCAGTTCACTCTGTAAGCTTAAACAATCAACGCAAGAAGTTTTCCAGTAAAAAAGTGGGTTTTTTTTTTTCCTGTTTATAATACTGCAGGCAGTCCTAAGCATTCTCACGGAAGAAAGATCCCCTAAGCCTGGCTTGGGGAAGGCAGAAGAGATTAAGAATTTACCCTGTACATGTACATTGCAGGAGAACACAGGCTGAGGGGAAAGCACTGTGCTCCTCTAAGAGTGCATATCATACATTTATAAATATGTATACATGTGTACGTGTGTGCGCACACACACATACATATTTATATGGGACCTTGAGTGAGCTTGGGGCTATATGCTSTCTCCCCCGTGCATCAGAAGATGGAGCAACATGACAACAAGAGGAAGGTCTCCAGGGTTTAGTAGAATCCCACACCCCTCAAAAATGCACGTGAAGGATCTTTATCACCTTGGTAATTCCCTTTTTGTATCAACTCTCGCATCAATAACAACTACATAGGTATGTAATATCATTTACTTAAAAGCTGTTGGGATCACCGTAATTCCAAGGAAATGATAGCAGAAATTGTGCCTGGCAGTAGTGTTTTGGTACAGTTTTTCTATCCTTTTTTTCCAAAAGGAAGCCATCAAGAGCCTTATTTGCTCCTAGGAGTTTATGTACTGCTCAAACAACATTTAATTGTTCTTTTTCAAGCAATGGAGTAATTTTTGGTCATTGTGTTGCTATATCCTGAATTGGAAGAGTGATTTTTTTTTTAAGCAATTCTTTCAGCTGTAACCACCGCTGTATTCCTTAGCCAAAAAAAATGTAGGCTTTCTCTATCCTGCAAATCTTTTAAAAATAGTAAGAGGAAACTAATCTCATATAGCTGACAGAGGTTGGGAGCAGTATGTACTTCATTTATTAAGACCACACAAACTCCAGCCTATCTTGCAGCTGTTTAATTACCAAATCCTGCAGCCTCGTACTTGAAATGGTGTAAAATTGAAACTATTACTACTTAACATATCACTGAAATTCATCCCAGTTTTTCAGAATGCGAGTCATAGAGGGCATGAAACTGATAACCATGAGCATCAGACTGTCCAAATAGAGCAGAATTTAGTGCCATGCTATGCCATTAATTGTAAATTCTATTTTATTGGAACTAGCTTACCCTTTTGGGGGGCAGGAATTTATTTATGTGAATAACAAAAGAAGAAATCAGGGGCACTTATGTTTTCCTCTGCTTTGTAGCTGAGCTTCTAGAGTTCACTCTGACTTTAATATTGGGAAAATCCAGCGGGGTTACCCAAGTCTTTATGTTGCTTCTAAATCCATCTTCAAGAGCAGAGGTTATAAATGTCAAGAAGCCTTGGACCGAGAGCGAGCAGATGCTGTAAGTGCTTTGTGCAGTGTCCTGACTCAYGGTATGAGCCGGGTGTGAGCTGCCTTGGGCCTCCCAGGTAGCAGCAGGGAAAGAAGCCAGCTCCGGTTTAGGAGCTGATGGGATAGGATAGTCTGGAGCTTCAGGCAGGATCTTGCCCTCGGTTTGGATTGTGCTTGTGGAGCYCGTGGCTGCCTGTGCCACAGCTGCCAGTTTTCTTGCATAGGAAACCCGGTTGCTTAAAATACAGAAACTGAGGAGCAACATTGCTCTTCTAGGAGGATTGATCCTCAGTGCTTTTTTAGGGAGGATTTTTGTATGTTTTTCACTTGAAGATGAGCCCGGCCTGCACAGGACTCCACAGCCTGTTTATTTTTGTGCTGCTCAGTTTGGGTTTGGGGAACATCCCGCTCTCAGGAAAGCCGTCAGAGTGGGTAGGAATTGCATCCCTTGTTGTGCACAGGGTCCTCTGCCATAAAGCTCTGCTGCAAACCTGTGTGGTCTTGGGCCTTTTTGTGTTTGCATTAGTTTAATTGCCTTCCTGACCCCTCTTCCTCTGCTGCCCTTTCAAAGCGTGTGGGCTCCCGGCCGCGCTGGTATCTCCCTGCAGGATCTTGGTACCGGGAAGCGTCCGGGCTCGCCCGCAGCTCCCCCTCTCCTGCCGTCCAGCTATTCAGCCGTTGCTCAGCTTTTTATATTTCACGTCTGCTTGTGCATTTTGGATACCTGTAAYTCACTTCCTTCTGTTTCCTTAAGCTGTCGATGAGGAGTTTATTAGTTTTAGCTCTCTTTGTAACACATCTGCTCCAGCAGCTGAGTGCTTGCTCGTTCCTTYCAGGAGCATGGTATTTAGTTGCCCTCTGAGAAAGGAGAGTCATTTATAAACACACCTCTAGGCCAGTTCTTCTCTGCAGCWCTTCCAGTTACTTGATTACTAATGTTCATTTCTTTTATGGTTTCCTTTTGTCTGTTCTTCTGACTTGCTACGTTTAATTAGTTTTCATTACTATAGTTCTTCTGTGTATCCTACATGGTGTTTTTAAATTTCAGCCTTTATCATTAGCAAKCAAAATGAAACATATTTGCTGGCTTAAAATTCCCATTAACCCCATGTGAGGAAWTTTTTCAGTCTTACTCTGTCTTTCATTTAAAATCACAAATGGTGATCCAAGAATTACRACCACTGGATTCTGTTCAAACTGGGCTGTATTTTGCTGCTAGAGCAGGGGGGGCCACRTTGTAATCAACACAGATGTGTACATTTGTACACAGGACATGGAAAAGAATAAATCTTGGGTACCACCAAAATAAATTGAATACAATGCAGTAATTAGTTTGTTTTCTGTGTTGCTGTGAAGTTTCTCTAACAGTTCAGTTGTCATTCCTACCCTAYAAAGATATATCTGTCTTGAAATAATGCCTGATGCATATTCCTGTTTTAAGATGAAGCTTGACTCTGTTATTTTCTGATTTTCTGTCTCTTTTGGTTATTCTTTGATTTCCCTGGGTGTGTAAATGAACTCTGGGGAGTGCTCTGCAGGGAACCCTAGTTGTCCAGGTCAGGGACATGTTGAAATAAGCTCTGGCTCCCTTCCAGCTTATGCACCGGATTTTTTTTTCCATGAAAACTGGGATMTAAGAAGTATCACCTGCACATCTGTGTCTTGTCCCAATATGGACTTGGAAGTAAGTCAGGACACCCCGATCTTCAAACTTAGGACTATTTCTGCATTCTTATCTAGATGCATGCGGTGGTTCTCACTTGTTTATTGGGTTGCAGTGATTTCTTTTCCCATTCAATCTGAAGTTCCAGACCTAATTTTCCTATGACTATACCTCCTTTAGACATGATGCATATAAAGGATAATCCATTAAAAAATCATTATTGATATTTGCTTTAGCTTTTTTGAGAACTGAAAGTAGTACTAGCATTGTTCAGCTGTTCAACTTCTTGGACTGCATTTGCAGTTCAAGCTAAGATTTTTAAATTATTATTATTCATTCAATTAATTATTTGGATTCCAAAGTCTGAATGCGCTGTTTGAACTCTTGTTCAAGCCTTTCTGTGCTGCACTGTGGTAAGTGCAGTGTAGAGAGACCTAACCAGAAAACCTACCAGGACCAAGCTGATGTCTGGGCAAGCACTAGAATCTGCCCAAGGGATTCTTAAGAGAATGTGGATTCTGTTGGTGGGACCAAGCTCAAGCCTGGTTTCAATCCTTCTGGTTTCAACAGCAGCAGCTTTGTCAAGGATTGAGGGCAGTGATGACTCCRGAGAACATTAAATGAAGCTGTCTTCTGGATGCTTCACTTTTGTCATAGCCTTTGAGAGCTCCAGGTTGGCTTTGCCTTAGTTTGCCAGCTCCTGTAGGTAGGTGAGGTGCCCTCCCAGCTGGCCTGTTTGTTCTCCAAGGAGCCTTCCTGCTCTGGGTTTTTTCTCTCTGTACAGAATGGTGAAAGATACTGTGGTATTAACTTGCTCTGACCCACAGTGAGGTCTGTCTTCACACTTCTGCCTGCATCAGACGTACAAAAGGCTCTGAAACAGGGCTACTAGATGCCCTTCCTTGGGCTGGTTGAAGTGTGCTAATAACTTGAACATTTTGCTTCCTTTTTGCTCATTTTCAGTGCTTTCTGAAATTGCATTTGAATTCTGTAGCTGCACTTTTATCGTTATCCTGCTGTTCTGATTCTCTTTTGTAGAGAGTCGCTGGCTTTGTAAAGCACTGTCTTGCTTTGATTCTGCAGACTCATGCATGCACTGGGTGTCTAGAGCAGTTTCAGAGAGCACTAGTCCTAGACTGTCATATTTAAGCTCTCAAGTTGGCAAGTAAAGATGTAGCTTTTTTCTGGTGTTTGATAAAATAGCATGGATATTTTACCAAACTATAAAGGCCTATCTAAGCTTATAGGTAACATCTTGTTATTAAGAGCATTCACTGGAATTTAATAGTAAAATGACACACTTGGGGTATGTACTGTCTAGCTTGCCAGTTTGCATGTGGGTTTGGCTTCCTGTCTTTAAAGCCACGTCAGATAAAATTGGTAGAATACCTGGCCCAGAGAATCCACAGAAGGCACCCAGTTTCTGAAAATGCATAGCCAATATACAGTTAACATTTTGAGAAACTACTGGCATGGCAGTAGCTGTCTTAGATTGCACGTACTGATGTTGGGGCAACTGCCTTTGGAAACACCCTGGAGCTGCCAAAACAGACACAGCAGCTGATAGACTGTGTGCACAGTTATGACAGTCTGTACTGTGCTCTCATGGAAGCAGGCTTGAGTTCCTGAACTAGGAGCTGTATTCATCTCCAAATGAAAAATAGACACAGCAGCCTGCCCTGCCATCATTAGTTTAACAAATGCTTTTGTTAACCAAATGACAGAGGCAATTTAAATTACCTAAGTTTAAGAATTCTTAAGTTTGCACCAACGAAAAGGGTTAGCAGTAGCAAAAACGCTTGAGCATTTGTGTAATATCCTTCATCCTTGGATCTGAAATTGTTTACACAGGCAAGTGAGTATCCATAGAAGATTGATATTCCATGGATAAGAAGAGAAGCTCATGAATTAAAACCAAAAAAGAGCAGGGGGAGCAGGGCAGTGAGTAACGAGTGCCATGGCTTCTCAGTGAGGGTTGCAGAGGGATCACGTTCTGCGAGTAGCTGTGTTGTGGCCCCCTTTCAAACCAGCTTAAAAGCCTGTGAAGTTCAATACTTCCCTGCGTAATTCCAGCTGGCAACGAGTTATGGCCATGGAGGCTTGCGCCCCAGTTACGTAATGAAAGTGTTTGGAAGGTGGCCTCCAAGCTCCTGCTTCTCAGGGTGGCTTGTAGAGCTGCAAGTAGGAACAAAGTGATTTGGATTTGGGCTTTGTTGGAGCTAATAGGGTGCTAGGCACAAGAAGCAGGCACCAAACCTGACTGAGCGTTAAGTGGAGCAGGATGAGTGAACATCCTGTGCTGAAAATGAGCAGAAAAGCTAAAGAAAGGTTAGGAAAATCAAAGTCCTGTAAATCACAGAATCACAGGAAGGTTGAGGTTGGAAGGGACCTCTAGAGATCACCCAGTCCAACCCCCTGCTCCAGCAGGGACACCCAGAGCACGGGGCACAGGCGGGTTGGGAAGATCTCCAGAGAAGGAGACTCCACAGCCTCCCTGGGCAGCCTGTGCCAGTGCTAAATGCACATACGTACATGGTTTTCAGTGTTGTAGCAAGGTGGTGTTTGCTTTTGTATTGTTGGGGTTTTGTTATATATATATATATGAGAAGTGATAGGCTGCTGTGTGAGGAAGCACCGTTGTCATATTGAAGTGGGTATATATATATATATATATGAGAAGTGATAGGCTGCTGTGTGAGGAAGCACCGTTGTCATATTGAAGTGGGGAAGAATTTGTCCCATTATATTTAATTTCACATCTTGTGAGCCCTAAAACCAATGTTTACAATAAAAATCCTTACCCAGCCCTGGCTAGCATAATTCAAATGGCCTCTTTCCCTTTTTAATTTGTGAACAAAGCTCCTCTTTTGAAGAAAAGTATTTGTTTACAATTGTTTATCAGAGCAGGAAATGGGTCAATTAAATGTAACTTTTAAAGTTAATTGACTGCCACTACTAAAACCACCTGACATCACTCTGGTGCCAGCAATGCCAGATGAGAAATCTCATCATTGTTGCTGTGGGAAAGGCAGGGACATGATGGGAAATGTTATTCTTGGCACTCAAAAGATTAAAAATGTTAAATATTTATGGCGTCTTATCTAAACTACTGATTGGTTATTAGTGCCCTGAATTGAGGCAGGGATGTGTGAATCCCTAGAGCTTTATGGCCGTATCCCATCTGAATGGAGCTGAGCTATTAATAGGCATTTGGCATTCTAAATCTTCCACTAGYGCTCTCCTTCTTTCCACATGCCTTTATATATATGTTGTTTTTTCCTCTTAGGTTGTTTTGTTAATGATCTGGCACATAATGATAGCACAAAAKATATTTTTTTTAGAATCCTCCCTTTTTGAAATATTGAACAGTTGAGAGGTTCAGGGAGAATTTTTTAATTAAAATATTTTGGATTATTTCTTCCTGGCAAATTCCTAGCCCATTTGGGGACACAAGAAAGATACTGATTGCATTTGTTAGTATTGCAAACCCACATTCTTTTTATTTTTTTCCTGACAGTGGCAGAATAGCTCCAGCTTTTGACAGCTGTGATGAGACCCAAGATAACGGCAGCAAAGGGGCTTCTTGTAGGAGCCAGGAGTCCTCGCAGCAAGCCCTGGTTTGAGATCTGAGAGAGAAACAAGATAGCACAACCTATAACTAAGAAAAACTCCTGTCTCRCCTAATCTTGTGACTCTTGGGAGGACCCGCTGGGTCTATGAGCGAGACTGCRGCTATTTGGTGTGGTTAACATTTTCCAGCTAGTGGACAAGAAGAAATCTTTTCCCCTGATTTTATTTCCATTTTGCTTTCAGGCCTCTGGTGAAACAGTAAAAGAGTGTGAACAAGCTCAGGGTAAACTTTAAGGGCAGAACAGGTGAGGAAACTCTCCAGGTTTCTCCAGTTATCTTACTTCAAAATAAGTCTCAAATTCAATAGGCTTGTGAGCCTAAGGGAAGCCTAATTAAAGTTAAAGGAGGGCAAAAATAAGTATTTAAAATGCTGTTCTGGTTCTCATAAGCCTGAGTAAGCCAAAATCTGGATTATTCAATTCTATATGGTTGTGGGATTTATTTTGTGAACAGTTTCCTGCTCAGGCCCTATTTTTAGCATCCTCTGTGGGTGTGTGTTGGCTGTCTCCAAAGGAGGAAAAGGAGGCAGAATAAAAGCCCCAGGGTTTTATTCTGGGGCTCAGAATGTGCCCCAATCACCCCCTCAAATCCATGTTGGCCCTGGATATGCTGGAAAATGTATCTGCAAGGAGGAGGTCACGGGGATGCTCTGTTTAACCCTTGCCACACACCCAGTCTCTGCAGCCCTGCTGACTCCTGTGCCTTGTGAAGTGCAGTAGTTCCCATCAAGGAGGGGTTGTGAACCCTGCTTTGCTTTGTGAGCTTAACAGGAGGGTGCAGGCTGGTCCCAGCATACGGCTTTTGAGCTGAGCGCTCTCGCTTCAGAAGAAGTTGAACCCTAAAGCCTGCTCCTCACTTTCCTTGGGTAAAATGTTCTTTAGACAGCTCTGTTATAGCTAATGCCTGCATTGTTGCCCTTTCCCCCTTTGCTTTGCCATCGGTTCCGTTGACTTTGCCTATCTGCTCTGAAGACTGAAGCTTTGAAGAAGCCCTGCGGTGGGTTTAGGTGTCGCCGAGGCAGGCAGCTGCCTAGCCCCTTTGTAAGAGGAGCTACAGTCAAGTCCAGCTCTTACACACCTAGGCAGCCTGTCCCAGCCTCAGAGCACAAGGGCGAAAGGCTGAGTGTGTGACCATGACACCTGAGCCCCATTTTGAGGTACAGGGTTATTCATTATATTAACAGTCAGGAACCCAGAAGACCTTTTGCATGTTTTGTGGGCTGGAAAAAGCAACAGGCTGGGTGCTCTTTAATCAACAGCTGCCTTTGGAAACCAGCAGTGCGGATGAGGTTGGTGCCTAGAGRGGAGAACTCGTGTCTTTGTTCAGCTCTCCGGATTTCCATCAGGTTGGGCCCCACTGAATGTCATTTCCTGAAGGACAAGGAGAAAAAATATCATGTCACCACAAAATGTAAGGGAAAAAAGAAGAGGGGGATCTAAAATGTAGAAGGCAGGAGAGGAAGCCTGCAATCATCTCATTGATTTTCAACGGATCGCTCTCTTGGCGCTCAGTGTTCTGCAGGGGCCCTGTGCTTAATGGGAAGGCCTATTAGCTCCTACTGGCTTTGAACCTGCCACTTGCTGTTTGATTCATGTCCCCAGTCCTTAAAAGGAGCAAATATTCTGTATTTACTTATTCTCTGGCATTCTGGCTTTTAAAAGCCTTTACATAATCCTTCTGTTTTCCTTTTTCCAAAAAMTAGAGTCCTGACATTAGTTGCTGCTAATTGTGAAGCTGCGCCTTAACAAGAGCTYATTCCTGAGGCCTTCAGCTGACCATTAATGCTGTCACCTCTCCCACGTCTATCATTTTCCCTTAATGCCAGTGGATTTCATTTTGTTGCAGGTCAAGTTCTCGTGATGTTCTTGGAAGAATTTACTGTTCTTGCTACCTAAAGGGGACAATACCCTCTTGAACTTTTGCCTTGCTGTTCACGTCTTTCTATGTTTGACTCAGATCCTAATGCAGATAGTTGTAGAGCTTCACTAGTACTCTCCCTGCATTAAGATTATTGCCTTTTAGTCCTCTTGCTTGTTTTGTTTTGCCTAACCAGTTACTTCTCCACGCAAGGAACTTCATCTGTGACACGTTATTTTCTTTGGAAATTAAGTTTTATGACTTGGACAAACTGGACCAAACAGGACTTGGGAGTCTGAGTCAGTAGAGGGTATCTGGTGGAGAAGATCTGTTTGATTTGTAAACAGATTCTTTGGGCAGTCTGCTCTGACCTGTCCAGGCAGTTTTCCTTTTCTCTGCTGTATTTCTCTTGCAACAGGGCAGTGGGTGCCCCCTGACAGACACCCTGCTTTCCCTGGCTGCTCTGCCTTCCAGGGAAATTGCTGCCTTTGCCTTTCCATGGAGCTGCCTTCACCAGCTTCTGGCCCAAAACTTCTGTGTGAAACAGGGAAAACTGCTTTCTTGCTGTGTATGTTGGATTTTTTCATACTCACAGTATAGGAAATAAGATTTTCCAAAGGGACAGCATRGTGCTCAAATAAGCAAGCACCATAGTTGCTGGAAGAAAAGTAGCTCGGACATGCAAAATATTGCAAATATTTGATCTTATTCTACTTGAGCATTCCAAAACCATGCAAGTGTTTCTGGAAATCCCACTATAGTCATACTGGAAATAATTAAGTCATTAGTAACCAGCCTCTGATCTGATTATTGCTTGGCTGTGTAACAGAGAAGCAGCAGGGAGGCCTCCCTAGGAACTAAGTAAACCTGCAGAATCCCTAAAGGGAAAAACATGGGTTGCATTGAGAAGATTGTGGGTAAGATTTTTTTAAAATGTCTTTTGTCACTAGTACTAAAACCTACTGGCTGTTCAGTCTACAAGAGGGTTTGTTTCCAGCGTCACTTAAATGGCTTTGGAAAATTCAAACCTAACCTTAATGTTTATTCTTAAATTACTGGTTTTCATTTATTTACCTTGCGAGATTTAAGCAAAATGGCATCATGTACCTTCTCATTGACCAAGCACAAGCTATTTTAGGCCTGTTCGTGATGCGGTGCTGATTGATGGCGTGACTTCATAAAGTTATGATGTAAGAGCATTTCTTTTAAGGCTGTGGTATGAACTTCACATGCAGAAGAAAATAAAGCAGGTCAAAAGTTGTCAAATTTTGGTCCTCCAAGCTGCGAAGTATCKGTTTTAAATGCAAGATGAGAAATGAAATAGGAACTGTTGCCACTGAGATGAAAAACAGCGCTGTTTATGAGTGTTTTATCGGCCTGCGTTCATGAAGGAGCTTTGACTCCCGCT